>NC_092461.1:50965760-51271385 GCF_047495875.1 Pithys albifrons albifrons
ATCCCTGGGGTCTGTCATGGTCCCAGAGCCCTCACAGCTCATTAGTTGGGCCTGTCTAAGGGTAACAGCTGCTGCAGGAACAAGTGGCTGAGCAGGGATACAATTGCTGCTCAGATCTCACCTTCTCAGCCTCCCAGTCCTCCGCTACAGGCTGGAGAGGCACAGCCTCAGCACAAACCAGGCAACCAAGCCCCAAAGCCACAGAGAGAGGGTGTCCTACTGTGTGTAAACCCAGAAATTTGAAAGAGCAGCTACTCCAGGGGAGAGGCCAACAGCTGAGAGACAAAAGCTGAAGTTTCAAGAGTCGGTATAAAGTGCCTGGAAGACCTCTCAGCTATTCAAACAAACAGTACTGGGAAGAAAAACACACCACTTAATACTGCCTTGAGGCACAAAGATTGTAATATGTACCTACACACCGCAGAAGGAAGAAACAGGTGATTTCACAGACTGTAAAATGCTTTGCTTCCTCTCTTTCCAAATATAAAAAGTTTCTATCTATGTGGCAATTTTATGTTTTGATTAGAGAACTGAGAGTAAATAAACTGAGAGGTATTTGATTATCTTGTATCCTTATAAAAGTTTGGTTAGGATTGTGCTTATACTTTAATTATGTGATAACTCAAAAGATGTAATTTGCAACCTCTTCCTACCTCTATCTGCTGCCTTGAATAGTTTTCATCTTCCCCAGTACTATACCAGTAGAGAATGTCAAGCATATTATGCAGTTATTGTGACACAACTCTGACTTTAATTGCAATATAGACTTCTTTACAACAATTCTACTTAACATGTCTGAGGACAAAAAACTTGGGAGGGTTGCATTTATGTGAAGAAATAAAAAATACACACATATGTTGTGGCTATGAATGAGTTTCTCACAGCAGTTATCAGCCCATGTTGGCTCGGCAGTCCACATTAGCAGAATTTAGAGATCTCTGGCTAGCTCTTAGTGCGTAAATGTACAACAAATTCCACACAAACTAACCAGGAAATCTTATCCGCACTTGACAGAAACATCCTGAGTTGGACTCACTTTTGTCATATAGTCTCCCCTCAGACTGGCAGCTAAAATAATTAAGAATGGTTAAACTGATAATGTTCTTGAGCCCTGAACTTACATACACTCAAGTTTAAGAACTGGGTTGGATATAAGAACGCTTGGAATAATTTTAACTGACTGTAGCAAGTGATTTATAAAAGTAGTGAGCGTTCCATGTACTTCATTTTACTTCCCTTCTTATTATTAGAGGAACAACATATGTACAACCAACAGACAAATCATTGTATATTTTGTTGCAAAATATAATTTAACACAGACAGGGACATTTGCATTAAGCAGCAACTTCCACCGAACAGCAGCCAAGTACACTTCAATCTTAGCCTTCCCTTCCCTCTTTTAATTTTGTGCAATGTCAGTTAATCTCTCCTATTTTGTTCTGGTATCATGTAGTATCTAAAGAAATGTCCCCTAAATTAGCATTTGTCCTCACATAAATAGTTATTTTCAAAAACAGGTAGCTGCTTGCTTTATATTCCTAAGGAACAGAAAGAATGTTATTGCTTAAAATAGTATTCTACAGCTTATTGAATTATTTCCACGCATCCACTACAGACCTCTCCAAAGAAATACGCCCATGTGAAATGAAACACATGCCCAGTTTACAAGAACAGAGTTCATCAAGAAAAAAACCCAAACACAAAAACTTGTGGGTTTTTCACAATGTTGAAATTTTGCTTTGTTTGTTTTATAATAAATCCTTAAGATGCAGTAGAGCCTATGTCCCAAATCCTCTTCAGCCAAGAAGCCCATAACATCAAACACCAAAGAAGTGCTACATCTTGAAGGACTGAATACATGTTGCTACCGAGCACAGAACCTGCTGAATGGGCCTGTGGACGTCTAACTGTGGGCTGAGAACACAGCATGGAAATTGCCACTCTGGACAACTGACCCACCTCTTCCTCAGTCTGCTGAGGTGCAGAAGGCCATTTCACTGTATCTGAAAGGAATGAGCTAATGCAACAGACATAATTTTATCTTTATAGCCATGTAGCAAGTATATTACTGCTTTTCTTTAGTGCTCAAAATGCAATGCTAAGCTGGAAAACTGCTTTCATCCACCTCTGTAATCTAACAAAGCAGCTGTGCTCAAAAGGAACAATGGTTTTGTCTGAAAACTAAGTAAAAACTCTTCAGAGCTCTCCCAGAGCCTTTAAAAGAGAAGATTCTAAAAAAAAAAAGAGTAATTTCCTTTAATGACTCAATGAATCAAGATAAAGTCAAAGACCCAAACTCAGGATAAAATTATTGATGAAGGAAAGAGAAGGCAAAATTTAGTTCATATGTCACATAAGGGTAGAAGTGACTGCCCTCTGCTACAAATGGGCCATCTATTTTCTTTCTGTTGTTCCACAAGATATTGCAGAACTATGGAAATGATCCTTTAAAACATACGATGCAATACACCTACTTAAAAAAGTATATGCCACCAATCTAATACAAATTCTTTTATTGCTTGAAGTACGTGTATATTTTCTATCTAGTATGCCGCAAGAAAGAATTAAGAATTTGTTAAAATATTGATTAATTGGGAACAATCGACAAGTTTTTAATACCTGAAGTCTCATTCAGTGTTTAAAGAAAGACAAACTTGCAAGGCAGTTTGGCTTTCAAGGGCTACATATAAACAGTTCCAAAAAGTTGATGTTCAACTGATCCTTGTACAAAATATTTCAGATCTTTAAGGGAAATTGTTAGCTATAGCAATAATAGTTTTACACAGCAACAAGCAAGGCAAAGATCTGCCAAATTAAAACAACACACACTGAGATTTAGTTGAAAGACTGAGGAAAAGAAAAAAATGTTCCTTTGGAAGCATTTGTTAAAATGTATAGGCTATTATCCCTACCATAACAATTAAGAAACCTATGAAGTATTAGTGCATGGCTGAGAAAAAATTAAATCCTCCTAAAGCTGGATTTTTCATCCATTCCACTTTGCTTATTTATTTTTCCAGTTTCCAGGAGCCTGGACTTTTACTTTTGTACATGGACACAACTAGTATTTACCAGTCAACAGTTTTCACAGCAGTGCACTACCATTTTAAAAATTGGTGAAATGAAGAAAAAAGGAATAAAATCATTTTACTTACATAGCATAATCCTTCATTTTAGTCCTAAAACCCTTTTATTCTTAAAAAAAGAGATCTTTACCAAAAAAACCTCAGCCTGAATTTTTATTACTTTTCCAGGTACCTGTTGGTTCTTTGCAGCTGTATTGCTCATTTTTGCCTGCCAACCAAGTCTTTTCATTACAGCAGCAACTGTCATCGCCACTGCTACTTACAGTGTGCATATTATATAGAATGTGACAACTTCTAATCCCTGTTAAATTGCTGGAATTCTGGAATGATTTTATTAAGTCTACTGACTTGATGTCACTGAGATTGTGTTTTGGTCCCGTTCTTTCTCATGTCTTTTAAGGAACACTGCAGCTTTCCAGTGGAGTGGCATGCATTTTACACATTCTGTCCTTCAGAGACAGAACGTTTTTCCCATGTCCCTGTTTCTATACATGGCTAAATCTGAAGCAGGTGACCTAATTTATTGAAACAGAATGCAAGGCCCAAGGGTCTGACTCCAAACTGCCACGTACTTTTATGGGCTGGATCAGAGAATGTCTAAAGTTTCTTGCATCATTTTACGTCTTGAAAAGGTTCTTTTAGCCAGAGCTGCCAAGACTGTTTGCATCCTTCACATGCCAAACTGAGTAGCGATTCAGAAGTTTCCAAATGCAGGGACCAGAAATTTTCTGGCTTTTGAAAGAAGAAATAAATAATTTAATCTATACATTTTGATTTATATTGAGTGCTAATCCTTTTCATATTATTTTCCACTATTTAAGATATGAAAAAAGGCTATAAAAGCAATTTAAAAAATCACAGAGAAAAAAGGTAAGCTGGGAAATATGACACTTTCAGTTTCTACACGTAACACCCTGCCTTTGCACTCATTTTCTAGAGGAGACATGCAGTTTATTTCTTAAAGTAATAAGCTCACTTAGGGTATTTGCTGGGAAACCTAAAATATTCAGGAAGAAATGTGCTATATAAGCACAGTTTAGAATTTAGGATTTTTGAAAGTTTGAGATTCTTGTTAAGTAACATGTGAATGTGGGTATTTATTTTTGCTGTTCTATATCCACATTTTTGGTGAACTAGACCTCCAGAGGCGTGGCTTTCAGCCAGCAGTTGCAGAACCCCAAGAGTTTCAAGATCACACCTATTAGTTTTGAAAAACATGAATACTAAATGGAACCTGTTGTCATTTGGTTTAAATTTGTCTTACAGGAATTGAAAACCAATGTTATAAAGATTTTGAGTGGCATTTTATGGAATTTTACATTATTTAAAGGGTTACACTTTATCAGGAGAAGAGTGTCACCGATAAAACTTGGTGCTCCCCTCTCTGTCACTCATTCTCCCATGTTCTGGCTTCCTTTCTTCTTCTTTCTTCCCAATATATCTACTGCAGGACATATCACATCCCTCATGTTCACCCAGGTTAAGTGAATTGGAGAGGCAGCCCACTTACCATCTCCCAGTGCCTGAAGAGAGGTATCTGAATACATCTACTATTGATGTGAATCATTAATCCCTTATGATAGCCCGTGTCCAGACCCTATCCAAGCTGTGTTTTCATAATCTGACAATTACTTTAAACAAAGAGCAAAAGAAAGTTATTCTAAGTCACAAACTGTTAGGAGATGAAAAAGTTAACCAGCAGACTGATTGATGATGTACAGTGATGATCAACAAGAGAGAGATGAACCTAATATTTTAAAATATGACAGTCACAAACTAAAACTGATAAATCTTGTCTTCAGATTTTTGGTAAAAGAGAAAAATGTGCTACTTATTATAAATAAAATAAATCTGACAAAATGAAGGGATGAGCATGTAATTAGCAATGTAATGACAAGCCTCATTTCAATAGCCACAGTTTTCCATTCAATCATTTTTACGCACACCACATAAATATAGACAGCCAAAACTTTCTGGCATGGTAAAAGCCACATTTGACAGAACCTCCACGGACCAAATATATGTTCTGTAAACACTGAAAACAAGGTCTGTTTTTTATAAGCCAACAGTCCAATTTACTTCATACCACTTATATAAAGTAAATCTAGTACTCTAAAAGTAAAGACCGTCTTTCAACAGCTGCTAACTGGTCAGCAAACCTTATCCCATTCCTGCTGACAAATGAAAATCTCCTTTTTATTATAAACTAATTCAGACGCGGTTTGGGCACCTGCTTATACCTTTTATCGTTTGTATTTGAGATGGCTTCTGGTAGTGGAGTTTTGAGGTTTTTTGTGTGTAACTTACCTAGTAGAGATTGTGTGTTAACATCCCTCCTTCGGGTGAACCGTCTTCCAGGGAGATCTTTTGCCATGACCATGGAAAGCAGAGTATGTGCAAACAGCAGAAAGAAGCACACAATCATTTTCTTCATCTTCAAGAAACAGAGGGACATTCAAGGATGTGAAACTGCAATAGAGAAGGAGTTAAGTTCTTCAATTACATAAAGAGATACTCTTCAACCATGTCAGTCATCCAGCAGCATTGCTTCACTTCTATCACATACAAATATGCAGTACAGTGGCATGGAATAATACCTAAAATATGAAGAAATTAAGAAGTAAAATCTACACAATAAATTAGCAGTTGGCAGTCCCTGCATAGCACTAAAAATGATCCAACTCTTGCTAAAAGAAAAATCTAACATGAACAGACTCCTACCCTCACAGTGTTCTAAGATACTGCTCCAAAAGAAAACAATGCTTAACAGAGAAAGAGCCTTAGTTGTCTCACCTTAAAAAAAATTACATGTAATCTGAAATAAAAAATAAAGTGAAATTACATGCATTTTCAATAAGAAAAAAACCCTAAACAATACCAAGTTCCCAAAGCCAAAGGCTTTGATGCCACTGATCCAAGCCTTTCATCTACACTGAAATCTGTGCTGCTTTCCTGATGACAGCCTGGACTTCTGTGCTTTCCAGATACATATTTATGTACATATTTATATACATTTTTATGTTCCAGATACATATTTATGTCCACCGCTGCTTGCATTTTTATATGACCAGTTTGTATTGTGGCTGCATGGCTGCTCCGCACACAGTCCTCCCATGGTTCCCTGTTTATCTTCAGGGTCTTCTGCAAGGTCCTCTGTCTTCACTCTAGAACCTGGATGGTGTTTGCTGCATCACATTAGGTACTTAACCCCTCATTTTCCCAGCAGGCTAAGCCAGGCCACTGGCACAGCCCTCTGTAGTTTCACATTGCTGGCTAACCCTTGTTCCACCGGCTGAGAACATTTTCCCTAAGTACCACACTAACAAGTCACATTTTTGTGGCTACCTGAGGAATATATTCCAAGCACTTTTATTCCAGCTGTCAATGGCAGGAGTGTTCAGCATTATACCTTTGGGAGTCAACTCTCCTGGGCAGACACAAGACCAAATCCCTGCAAGGCAAACCTCCTGAACACCTCAAAAGAAAAAGAGTGCAAGAGGAGGTGTGGGAAACCATGGGGTTTTACAAGGTTGGACACAGATGCATTGGCTTCCACTGCTCCACTCTTGTACCCATGGTGAGAGCAAAAAGAGGGTCCCATGCAGAGCTTTCACAGCAACCTTGGAGCAGTCAGTGCAACACATGCTGTGCAGGACATGTGAAGAAGCTCCTAACAGGGAACAGACAACTGCTGCTCACAGAGGTACAATCTGGTGAGGGCTGCTTGTAATATCTGAAGCTGTCTTGTAGAAGTGTGGTATAAAGGAGGAGATTCTCCTAGAAAATGGCAAGTAAACAGACAGGCTCTCTGTTCTTTTCAGGCTTCCCTTGCTCCCTAACTGGCTGCTAGTCAAGAGCTGAACATTACCATGGTATTTTCTGATCAATTTTACTTGTGCTTGCTTATCCATACACCCATGTATAAGGATAATTTTCCTGATGCACTGTTACAGATTTTCAACTGTGACTTCATCTCTAAAATACCTATTTCCTTTGCTGGACAGCAGTGAAACAACACCACCCCATTTCTACACTTTCAAGTATCTTTCTGCAGAAGTCTCATTGGAAGGGATTGATGGCTGTTTTGGAAAGACACTACTGAATACTCAGTGTCAGTTGTGATAAATCAACTACTCCACTGCCTAGTGCAGGTCATTAATATTCATCATTAACATTCTTCACTGCAATAACTCTTAAATAGCATCATGGGAGAAGAGAGATATTCTGTTGTTCAGCATCCTTCCATCTCTTATCCATTTCGGGAAAATGTCTTTTATAGAGAATCAGAAAACCCTCCCACTGGCCTGGAAGATCACCTTTTATTCTCTCAGACACCTTAAAAATGTATCTGTCTTTGCTGAGCAGATTGTGCTGAAAAAGAAATTGGAAATCTAAGGTAGTAATATGTTTCAGCTTACACTTCCTGCTCCTCTGGGTGGTTTCCCTCCTCACCTTCCAGTACAAGTTCCCTTCTAAGGCTAAATCAGAACATGAACTTCACAAACCCCTACCTCTCCACTTTCTCCAACTGCCACCAAAACTGGCACAATGCACAGATTGGGAAATTCTCAGCAGTTACGTGGAACATCAACACCTTTATTATCTGCAAATAGCATTCCTTCTCCTGAATCCTACATAATTTCTCCTCATAGATGGCAGGGAAAGAGAAGTCAACAAAAGCACCAGAGGCAGCAGTTATTACCACTACAGAAGTTGCCTTCATCTTATCTTGTTTCATAGTTAAAAGAGACAGCCATTTAGTTTCATTAAGGTGTCAGCAGATCTAACATCAGTATTTTTAAGTTATAAAGAACATAAGTGCATAGAAGAGAAACCATTTTGAATTTCTTTCAGCACTCCTTATTCTCTACCCATTTTTAAGATAAAGGAAACTGATCAAATCAAAAGCTTTTGCTGAAGTTAGAGGAACAATGAATCTAAGTAAGTCAATAAAATCCATGTCTGTGTCCCCAAATTAGCAAACACAGTGAACTACTTGGAAAACCAAACAAGCTTTTATTACATAAACGCCACAAAATACCTCAATCGCATCATCTCAGAAATTAAAAAAAATAAGGCCTGTAGGCACTGTAAAGCCCTGTTAACTATCAGTTACAACATGTTTCATGATACTTCATTACCCACAAGCCAGCACATGCATTACTAGTTCATTACTCATTAAAATCACTCTGTGTGGCACAGGCTTCAGGGCATAGAGTATTAATAATTTCCTCTGTCTTTCTGGACCAGTTGCTGACAAAGGCATTTTCCAGTTCTGAAAAATAGCTACAGAGCCCCACAGAGTCTGACATCATAAGACATCTGTCTTTAGCCATGCAGGTGTTGTGTGGGGGAAGCCAGACACAATCAGGAGGATGTGGCACATCAGAAAGAAGCACCATCTTGCTTTTCCTTACAGAGGAGGACTCTACTGTCATCCTGTATCCCCAGGTGATGGACTGGATTTTCTGTGGCTTCTTGCTGCACAAGCAGGGCTTCACTTGGCTTGGCATTACAGGACAGGTAGACCTATTCTAAATCATGGGCATCAACTGCATCTCAGAAATACCGTTAAGTCATAAAGATAAAACTAAGTTTTTTAATTCCTCATCTGCTGTTTAACTCTGACAGTAGGCACTATGTACATGTGAGACCATGAACCTATCCACCACTACACCATGTCCTGCAAAGCAGCAGAGCATACTCACTTGTTCACACATCCTTTACCTCCTTTAAGGAGGCTAACTTTGGCCATTCATGCTGTTAGTAGTATCAGATGAACCTGAGAAAACCATTAACTAAAAGTCAGTTAGTAATTCTGGTGTATTCTGAGACAGCCAAGCCAAATGCAAACAGCTTTCATAGAAGCACAGCAAGCCACCACAACAATAAAAATAACTGCTGACTTGGCAACATCAGTCTTTTATTAATCTGAAATAATGAGTGTCCAGACAGTACCAGGAACCTCAATCTGCAGTGGATTTAGGATCAGAAGTTGCACACTCCAGTGCAAGGAGATGGACAAATTCTTTGCATGAATCCCAGATGGCCACACACTGCTGTTTGTGTTTGCAGAAGGGCACAGTCCTGGCATGTGACAGCAATTTGTCTGTTCCAGACATGTCTGTATTGTGATGAGAACAGGGTGACAAGCACAGAGTCATAAAAATCTTCCACCTTTGATTCCTATGCTTCCATATGGTTTTCCTCATCCAGCACGTATCCTTACCTTGGCAAATAAAAGGATATTCCAGTGCTTTATGCACTGAGAGATTCCCCTGCCTTGCACAGGAATTGGGCTGCAGCTGAAACTCCATCAGTACTTAACTATTCCAACTGCTGCTACAAAAGCTCACAGCTGAGTTGTATCCTGGACGATTAAAATCAAATGTGACAGTGGACTAAACTAACTTAGATTTTGAAATAGTAAAGAGAAGTTCAAAATGAATTATAGGGCAGTTCCTAGAAGGGGAGGTGAACGACATTTGGAAGTCAGACAAGTAATCCCACAAACCCAGTATGGTACATGATACCCATATGCAGGGCATAGCTGAAGGTGCTCCGAGACACAGGAGGGCAAACACATTCTGGAAGCTGTCAGAATGAGTGTTAGGGATGGGGAAAGAACAGCTTGCCTACCCAAGTACAGGGGTCAGATTAGCACACACATATTGACGAGTGTACACATCAAAACATACAGCATATGTGAAGGAGACCAGCATTAAATTTTATTGTGAGGTATAAATATCATGGTACAACTTTTACACAATGGGGTCTGTTATCTAAAGGGTTTATGGTGTATATATACTACATGTATAATTTCATTTTCTACAGCTCTAAGGAAATGAAGAACATTAAGGGATCTATTACTTAAAGTCATTCACCTAAATGACACATAGACTTCCTGATATATCACTTTGTAAAATGAATAACTACTAAATCATTGAATCATAGAATTATTTAGGTCAGAAAGGACCTGTGTGGGCTATCAGGTCCAGATGAGCTGAAGTTCATGACCATTTCAGTAATTTCAGAAACTCACCACATAAAAGTCAATGGTGGTGCTATAAAACAGTACACCCATAGTATGATTTACTCTGCATATTTTCCAGTGGTCAGGCTGCAAGCTCTAGCAGTGGGAATTCTTACTTTATGACAGCATCAACCTCCATGTTATGATTTTCTTCAGTTTCCACTGGGACAATAGACCTTTTCATTATCTTTTGAGGAAGACTCATTTGTACTTTCTGGTACTGAATCTGATATAGACATCAGAATTTCCACTATGTTCCCAGAAGAGTAGCATGGGAAAATTGAGAAACATCACTTTTACCATGAGAAGCAGATACTTAAATGAAAGCATATATTATATGGCATATGATACATTTATGGGCTGCTTAGTTTTGTCTCTGTGAAGTACAGTCAGAAACCATAATAGGTTGTTAACTGCAAACAGAAAAGCTTTTTAACATAGAAAAAAGGATACAACAGCCCTGAAACTTATATTCAAAGTCACATTGACCCCAGTGCCAGCACTAGTGTAAACCAATAATCTGAGGGCTAAACCCACTCCATTCCATATACACTTTACTTCTAATGAAAACACTGAGTACACTGCATAAAATGAGCTTGTTAACGATACCCATATAATAATTAAGGAGTGCTTAGTTGTTTTACCCTCCCATGGAGACGGTTTATAAGTCAAAGGAGAGTATTTTTAGAGTATTTTTATGTGATTAGCCTTTCCCTAGTTTGCCTGGACCGAGTAAAACATCTTTTACCATCTTTTACCTGGGTCCCAGCTCATAAACAATAAAATGTTTGTCACTTGTTCATGAGAAATCCCAGCAAAGTCAATGGAAAGACTCATATAAAGCAATTAGGTGTGAATACTGAGTTCAAGATGGATCTTACCTGCAGCTTTGTGTAACTGTTTTATTTTCTGAAGACATAAATTTCATTTGATGAACATAGTTATAATCACAGCGATACACAGTACATGAAGAAAAGCTTAGAAAATATGGTGCTTAAAGCTGATCCATCTATATGAAAGGTGTAATACTCCAAAATTACTTTGCAGATTTTGTAGGGTGTAATGGAAAACCATATGTTTTTTTTTTACTACACTCTTGATTTAAGGAGAATTTTGGATGGGATACAGTTTGATAATTTCTTCTGAAGTAGTCAGCTGTCTGACAAAAGCACAACTATTAACATGTGACACGGCACAACACCTTTTCAGATCTCAGTGAGGATCATTCACTCTCTGAATGACGGTTCCAAAAGCAAACCCAAGCATTTGGGAAGTTATTACATAAATCAGAAGGTTGCATTCTTCCTCTCAGTCAACACTCAACTAGTATTTAGCAGTGATAGACGCCAGTCTGAGACTGAAAGAACTGTCTTCTGAAAGAGGACTATGTGGTCATTAAAGATGCCACGATAATTTTTATCAGATTAAAGAGCCCCATCCAGGTTGGGTTCCCAGGGTAAGCGTATTACAGCAAACCGTTCGCCGCTCCTTCCATCTCCAGCACAGGCAGCGCTCTCGGGAAGCCCAGGCAGCTCCCGCCCTGCATGTCAGAGTTGCCTACTCCAGCACAGAGCTACCTGCGGGAACCCGGCAAGGGGATAAGCCGCATCCTGAGCCACCTGCGGGGTACCCGGCACGGTGATAAACCGCATCCTGTCCTGCTGCGAGCCGGCAGACACCTGCAAGCTACTCACTAACTGATGTCTCTAGGTAAAGTTTGGCGCCCTTTCCGCACTGATTCTAAAATATAGCGAGTTCTTTTCCTTACAGCAGATAGACTGTAAATGAGTTAATGCGGCATGCACGGAGAAGAGGGAAATTTGCTCAGACTCACGCAGTCCAAAGGAAAGGGAAACCTTTCTTCTGCGGCTGCAGCACAAGCAGGAAACCCACTCCAGAGGGACCCAGCAAGCGAACATCCCACCCAGCCGCAGACGCCGCCGCGGCCCCTCGTCTCGGCCTCCCATTCCCCGCCGGGGCCCCCCCGCCCACGGGGCCCTCCCGGTCGTCCCCCACCCGGCAGCGACCCTGGGGCAGGGCCGCTCCTCCGTCGAGCCGGAGCCTCGGCGCGGGGGTGGCCACCAGCGGTGCCGCGACCGGGCAGTGCCGAGCCCCTCCGGGGGCGGGAGGCGGCGGCGGTGCGTGCCACGGGAGGGGGCGGCGGTGGGTGCGGTGCCCTCGGGCGAAGCGGGGCGGGACAGGGAGGGCGGCTCAGCCGGGCTTACCTGCGGGGCTGGTGGGGCTGCTCCGCTCGGCGCTGGCAGCGGCGGCGGCGGGAGCGAGCGCGGAGCCTCCTCCCCCCGGCGCGGCCCCGGACGGCGCTCCCCCGCCCGCCCCCCGGGAGCAGCCGCCTCCCGCCAGCCGCGGGCGGCCGCATCCCGGCGCGGTCATACCGCGAGGAGAGAGAGCGGGCAGTCCCGCTGGGGAGACACAGCCGTCCTGCACAGACTTCCAGAGCCAGCACGGCCCTGGGAGGAGCCGCGAGTGGCCGGGCTGCGCTCTCCTTAGCCGTCTGCGGCGTCGGGGACGCGGTCCTGCTCCTCCCCGCCCGCCCCGTGCAAGGGACGCGATCTCGCTCCTTCCCTCCTGTCCCGCGAGGGACGCGGACTGTCCTCCCGTTCTCTCCCTCCTGCCGTGCAGGAAGAGGGGGGATCGACGGCCCGCGCGGGACAGGGACCTTCAGCTCCACGCGTTCCCGCCTGGTCGCGGGGGACGCGGGACCTGCTCCCTCCCGCCAGCCCCGCAGGCACACGGGCTGCCAACCCTTCCGGGCTCCCGCCCCCCGCGCACCTCGGCCCCGCTGCTGGTTCGTCCCTGCCAGAGCTGTCCCTGCGCTGTGCCGGGCGGCGAGGGGAGCTCCTGCAGCCTCGAGCCGCAGTGCCTGCCCTGGGCGGCGAGGGATGTTCCTGCAGTCCCGAGCAGCAGTGACTGCCCCGGCCGGGGGGCTCTCCCGCAGAGCGGCCGCGAGGTCCCTGCTGGAGGAAAGCGGTGCAGTCTCGGTCTGGCGGCTCAGCGCATCCTTCCCCGGCCAGCGCCGTGCTCCCAGGGCCGGACCCGTGCTGCCTTCCAGGGAAGCCGACCAAGCGAAACGCCGAGGAATGGAAATCCCATTCTCCGTGCGGAGCACCCGCGGGCCAAGGCAAACAGTCCCTGGTGAATCATGCGGTGTCTGCCACCGCGGCGAGCCGCTGGGAGCCTCCGTCGAGGAAAACGCTGAGGGAGGTGTGAAATAAATAAGCCAAGAGGAGCTATCAGCTGTCACAGCAGCCGCACGGTCAGTAGTCCAAGTGGAAAAAGCTGAGTGTGGGGTTTCTATCAACTCTTACGATATTATATATGAAAATAAAAAAGTTCCCACTTTGTTCCCAAGCAATTGTGATTTCTGTCTTCTGGAAAAAACCAACAGTGAAAGCCATTCAAACGACAGATGTGAGCTGGACTCACAGTCACCGTCCAATAGGAAAGGAATAAATTGCTAAGCCATGCTAATTGCAGTGCATCTGATGCCAGAAGGTGCCAGAGAGGAGACTTGCACTCCTCAGAGTTGCTGAGATAGTGAGCAACTCTGGCAAATAGCAGAGCAACTTGTGTAAGTTTTGTAAGGCACAGGGATGTAGACAGCAGGCAAATCTCAAACTGAAAAGGAACAGATTCACTTCATCTTTTACCCTGAGAACTGGCTCATGAACCTTTCCTGTAGTTAGAGAAAAGGGAAAAATTGAAAATGCAGATGAGCACTGATAGTCATTATAGCAAATCCAGCAGAGCCAAATACAGGACAATTCACCCATTCTAATTCATTCTTGTAATGTAGCACAGGACGAGACCCCAGTCATAGTCCTAATTAATGCTCTGTCTTAAAGTACAGAATCTGTATTTTCATTTCACTGTGCTATGGCTTGAGGCATCAGCTGAGTTGCCAGAGGAAGACAAAAGGCAGGAGAAGAAAGTGTTGTCGTGAGAAGATCATGTGAGGCATTCTGGTGGCTTCAGCTCCAAGTTATACGTAAGAGATCCCAACACTAGCTCTTCCCAGAGGCCACACAGCCTGCAGCTCTTGGCAGGTTGAACACATGGAAGGTATCCCAGCTAGAGATCGAAAGAAGGGGTATGATAGCAGTGAGTCATCACAAAGCATTTTTTTTCATAAGACACAGCATAGAAGATGGGGGGATTTTTATTTGACTTTCTTAATCAACTTGGGTATTTATTTAATACCATACCAGAAGTACTGTGTATTCCCCACATTACAGTCTCAGTCTCTTTGCCGCTTCTCCTTGTTCAAATGATGAGCCTCTGTCCTCCTTTCCTACAATGCAATTTCTTTTTGATTTGGGGACACATTGTTCTGTCTGTCAACATTTGGGAGGATGGAGAGAGGAAGGTTAGAAGATGTAAAGTAGGAAAAAGCTGGAGGCTTCTGTCAAACCGTGCTTTGATCTGCAGGCAATTGCTAGCTGGATACCTCAGGCTTTGAGTCCCCGCTTTCCTTTCCTGGCTTCTCTTAGTGCCTGGAAGGACTGCTCTCAGTCTGGAAGAAACTTCCAGTGATGTAGGCTGCTTTTGAGTTATCACACACAACCACATAATGTAAAAACCACATTTCAGAAACTAGATTTCATCTTATAAGCAGGTGCTGTAGTAAAGCAGTGAATTCATTTTCCTTCTCTTGCTAAAGGACTGTTTCAGACCTCCTTGGTAGTTAGACACTTCCTACTAATTTCCAGCCTAAATGTATGGTCATTTTGTACTGTTTCCTGGTATTAATACTCTCTTTCAACATAAACAACTATTTTGCTCTTCCAGACTTGCCTACCTAAGTGCATTTATTGACAAAAATAATTTTCTTTTTCAGCTTTCACTCTTGTTTCACTCAACAAGCAAGTTCTTGGTGTGTATGTACTGAGCTGGTTCCTATGGGTGTGTGTGTCAGAACTGAACATGTTATGCCATACGAGCCTTCTCCACATCATAACTATTTATTGAACATACTTCTCCTGATGTGGTGAAGGATTTCATTATCATTTCCAGTGGCCACAGTACCATTGATGGCCAATGGTCATCTTTGTGTTCAGTTTATATATGCTGTTGCACCTGTTTGCCAGTGGATAAGTCCTCTCTAATACAAGATCTTGAGGGTCTCTTCCAACCTTGATGATTCTGTGATTTTATGCTGTGATATTTCATTTCTCTTCTAGTTGTTTCAATTTTTTTTTTGTTTCTAACTAGCATTCCTGGTTACGCTTATCCCAGATAATAAAGAAGATAATTGATTTTTCTTCTTTTGAATAAAAAATACTTTATTCATCTTATTGTGAGTGAAATTTTTCCATTTGGGTTTGCTTCAGTGGCAATATTAGAAATATCCCTTCACTACCTAACCATTTTGCCTCAGCTACAAACCATACCAAGGTTACTACAAATCTTTGGCATCTCATACTTTTCCTTTTCCTTTTATTGCAATTTTCTTTTGATGCTTTTTTCTGTGAAATAACATCTTACATTTGGATGGAGGACTTTTCTCTCCACATTATTAGGTACACACTAAATTACTTGTAATATCCAGTAGTGTTTTCAAGAAGCCTTTAATCTTTTATCCTTTCACTAGCACTTCTTTTGCCAAATTTTCTTCCTGTTCGGTCTTTAAAAGCACGATAATCTGGTGAAGAGCCAAAACATTGGCAAATGCCACCACCACCAGTGATGGTACTCAAAAAGCATGTTTTGGAGAGCTCCTCAGTTAAGTTTTTTTTGCTTCAGATGTAATAGGAGATTCATCATCTGAGGCTATAACTTAGAAAAGATGAACACCATCATTGGAGATTTTTTGTTAGGTTACTTCACACCTGAATTTTTCCATAATACTGTCATTCAGTGCATTACTCTCAAAATGGTAATAGAACACAGGTCTGCTTGAGGAAAGAGATGTTGTCAAAATATCCTTTTTTGTTTCTTTTAAATGGGCTATGAAGT
Source organism: Pithys albifrons albifrons (assembly GCF_047495875.1). Lineage (NCBI taxonomy): Eukaryota > Metazoa > Chordata > Aves > Passeriformes > Thamnophilidae > Pithys > Pithys albifrons. Next base: position 50,981,853 of record NC_092461.1, read on the forward strand.
GAATCAGTATGGGATGGAGTGTAAATATACACTTGGACATTTCTCAGGCATTGATATAACACAATATATTGACTAGAGAACTACAATGGTATAGCAACAGTGTTCCACACATGAAATAGATTGTAAAACAGATGATAAATCTCAGCTGTGTGTAAGTGAAGAATACTCAGTAAGTGAATGTGTTTCACGAGAAATTCTGAAAGGGTAAGTTTTTTACTCCATAGTGCTTTAGATTCTTCATTCATTACATTAAAGAAAGCATATTCTATTTCGGCTACACCTTAAAGCTGTGAATAATTCCAGTAGAATGTTTAAAAACACCTTGGAGTGTATGTACATATATATTCTGTTTATAAATACATATACTGTATATAATATATATAATATATACGATATGTGTTATACATATATAATGTATATTAATAAATTATCACAACAGCCTTTTAACAGAACACATTTCATCTGGGACATCCAAAGCCAGAGAGGTTTCATTAATTATACTTTTTGTATTAACCTTTTCTTTCAAGTATGGACCAGCTTATGTGTTTAAGTACCCCATTCTTGTTGATACTCACTACAAGACAATCCGCTTGTTTTTAAAGTAGTAATACCATCACCTAATTACATTAGACAGGAAATGAGACTAAATCTCAAGTCGAGAGCCACAGCAGTGACAGATCAGGCAGGTATTTCTGCTGGAAATGGTATCACCAAAGCACCCAGGGATCTGATTGGACTGGCTACCATTTGTTTGCTTGGCATATGAAACACCAAATTTTAAATGTTGATGTAATTTTCTTTTTTAACTCTTGGACCTACATAGTTCTGTATGAACACCATTAGGTCAAGAGTCAGACTGCCTAAATTCTGCCAAAGTTGTAGTTCAGCTGATATTTGGGTGCCTATTTTGAGCACAACACAGACAATACATAAGATTCAGGAAGAACCTTGTTATTTCACTTAAGATTCAGACACAAGAAAATTCAAACACAATATTACATTTAGAATATTTTTCATTGTGCAAGGACTGATTTAGAGCTAGCATTTTGCATGCTTTCTGGATCATGTTGTAAGATCTAAGTTGAGCTCCTTCTGTAGGTCACCTCAATTTTGTCCCAAGACCTGAATAAGAAAACATTGCATTGAATTCTGAAGGAGAGTTAAATTTAAGCATGGCATAGCTGAAGTTACCAAGAGAAAATCTGAAAATGCAATTTTATTGATCACATGTTCAAAGTTACAGCAAAAGGCCTGTGAGTATACTTGGCAGAGTGGCAAACCCAGGACAATTTTTCAGCTAGTTAAAATAGGTGAGTGCTGTCTGCAGATGAATGCAGCATGTATTTTATCAACAGCATAGAACTTCATTGAGTCTTGCCTCTGATGATATCATATATTCTATTTTTTTTTACCAGTTAACATTATGCAGTCTGAACAGTAATCATAAACTGAGACACAGTTCTGAGGAAAATGAAGAAAATATGTAACCCATACGTAAGGCAAATGCTTGCTTTTCAAGTACCCACTGCAAGAGTTCTCATTTTCTTCTTTCAAAACATTTTAAAGAGTGAAATGGAGTTTCCAAGAGAACTTAGGTTAATTGCAATATCTGGGCCTCAACAATCAAAACTTTAGCCTTCTCTTTTAGTCCCTTTCTCATTTAGTCCAAACTTTTAGTCCATTTCTCTGAGCCACTGAGGGTGACTTCAGCTGCTATCCATGGCAACCATGGAAGTCTGCCATGGTACAGAGACAGGGAGGCCAAAAGGGCTGCTCTGAGCCTGTATGTCCAGGCATGCACACGCACACCAATGAGTTATTTGCCTTTTTCATTTGCCTTAAGAATATGAAGTGATTCTTAGAATTAAGTACAAAGCCAGTCAAGATTCTAATCCTCAAACATTTAGAAATGAAACACAGCAAAATCAACACGGAAGTGTAGAAGAAAAGTGCAAAGCTCTTTACAAAGTCCTTCAAACCCTTCATTCTGTTTTAGTTCCCTTGGTTTTATATGTGTATAATAAAGTTTACAAATAGTGAACTGTGAACAGATCCATGCAATTCATGTATCATGTCCATCACTAATGGTGAGGATAGTCCTTTCTACCACAAATGAGAAATAAACACTTCGTCATTACATCTGTGTTTGAGTCTTTACTGAATTTGTTTTCAACCAGCAGCATGTTCCTGGAATTATGGAAAGTGTCACCTGAACACAAAGGATTAATGTAAGAAAATGGTATGGGTTTTCAAAATATCTGTCTCTTAATTTCTTTTTAGAGGCTATATAATGTACCATGTACAAATTAGAATCATGTAAGTGTCAAGCAGGTGGCTGGCTATAGGGAGCAAAGACAGCAAAGACAAAAGTGCACAACTAAAGTAGGAGAGGCTTGTGGATGTAGCAAAAGCAGATGTTTTTAGGGAGATGAGATAGAGCATGTTATCTACCTACTTCTTCTGGAAAAAAGATTAAATTTAGCCTTGATATCCTTATCTTTTATTTAAGTGATTTTATGTGATAAAAATGGAGAATCATAAGGTAGTTGCCAACTACTGACCAACTGTAGCATACCTGCTTTACATGACAGTAGTTTGACCCACAACAGACATCTTAGCAAAAAAAAAAACCCAAACCCCAAAAAATCTGTCTTGTCTTTTTTTCAGAAAGAATAGTAGAGAAAGAAAAGACTGATACAGTTTTACCTTCAAGCTATTGTAGGAATCTGAAAAACCCACTGTAACTAGAAGGAACTTGCATTTTACTTTTTTTAAGATACTAAGTATTTGCTGATCCAGCACTTCAGGAGTCAGTGGACGCAATTTCATCTCAGTGAGCACTGGGCCCAGGAAAGGGCATCTCTTCTAATTAAATAATTAAGACTGGTGCTTCCACTGATAGACTCTAATTTGCATATGCATTGCAAACTCTGCTTGATTAACTGCAGTGCAGTGAGGTCTATAAACCCTATGGGTCAGTATTACAATATATATTCTACAGTTCCAGTCATAAGGCTGTGAGATACAAACTTTTAAAGTGATTTAAAAATTATGCTTTGATTTCTCTGCAGACTAATAAAGTCACTTAATAGTACAACAACATTATGATCTTGGTTATAAGCATTTTGAACCTTGTGTGTCAATAAATCAAAAGCTCAATTCCTCCTCTGGTAAAAGCCATAAACTTTTTATTGATCTAACAACCATTTTCATGTATTTATTTCTTTTTTTTAACTAAGATCTCAATTTTTCTTGTTTGCAACAGAAACTAACAAAACTTTTATTTAGGCCTCAGAGAAACTTGTCTTGCTTCTGCTTCTTTTATTACAGTCAACACAGACAAAGGCAGGATAATAAGCAAGAGCTGCAGGAACTACAGTCAAGGGAGACATGAACCTCAAAATACATTCACATCAAGGAGAGAACATAATTTCCATCCCAGAACAGGTATCATACCAATTCGAAAAGCAATAAATACCTTAGACCATCATGATTTCTACAAATACCATCTCAGCTTCTATCTGATCCAAGGAGTACTAAAGATTTCAGAACAAACTTTGAAGCAAAAAGTTAATTAAAGATGTTGCAAAACATGAGCAGGTGATAAATGCAGAATTAGTTTTTCAGCATTAGGTTGTGCTCATATAACCCTTTTTTAATGGCAAAGGAAATGCAGGAGATCTAATTATTATTTCTAGAACTCTGGAGTGTTTATATTGTCTGTTTAGTATAATGATACACTACCTTTATTTGAACCTTATTTGTTCAAACTACTGTGTCAGAACTTTTAAACCAGGCTGAAAAATTGAATTTCAAAGAGAGGAAAAAGCAACCAAAAGATAGCGATGCATTATGTTGTGCTTTGGGGTTTTTTTTCCCCCCTGGTAATTCACAGGATAAAAAAACCCCACAAAGAAAACATACATTTGAAACAGAAACCAACAAGCTCCTGAGATGAACATGTGGCCCCAAACACTTTGATAAATATACATTTGTATTTAAAAGGAAAATATTAGCATTAAAAAATTAGCAAACTTAGGTATTTTTAGAGAATGAAACCCAAACCCTACTGTATCAAATAGTCTGGTTCATTAAAAGCATTTTGAACTTCTTAAGTTGCCTTTTCTTTATGAGAAGCAAAGCAGCAGGATCATACAATAGCAGGAAATTTAAGCTAGCCTGTGCAACTGATACAGCTAATTTCATCCTTGTCTCTAATGCAATGAAGGAAATGAAACTCATTCAATTTTTCTAATGATTTGTTGGCGAGAAGACTTTATAAACTCACAAAATATAAACATTTGTAACTAATTGCCAGGTTTTGCCTCTGTTCCTTTACTTTCACTGCCCTTGCCAGCCCAGCCAAGTGCATCTAATACTGGCAAGCATGACCACATTCATATAAATAGCATCAATTTCCCAAAGTGTCCCACTAATATATTTTTTATCTTTTGGTCTTAAACTGGACTATTGGTCATACATAACATATAACTGTGAAGGTAATTGTCTGTCCAGTCACTTTTTCTCTGTAAAGACAGGACCTGTTTGTGCTTGCCTCTGGCATAGAGAGAGGGCTGAAAGATCTGCCATCCATAAAGTCAAATATATCTCATCTTATTAGAATGGTATCTGTATTTTGAAGAACACCTTGCCTACCCTGCAAATGCCTATGATCAGAGGATTTGATGCCAAGTCTACCCATGTTGGACCTCTGTCTTTAATTTCATGCTTGCCCCTGTTCTCCTGAAGCACCTGAAAAGGGGAACTTTGGAGAAGGGAACAGTTTCACTATTACATGAAAAAGAAGGAATCTAAAAAAAACCCAAAAACAACTCCTTCAAAAACCAGAAGTATTTGGATAGCTGGGCAAAGTTTATACAAAACCAAAAGCCTGTTAAAATTATTAAGCAGGATGCACTTAGGTATTGCAACGGAGCCCAGGTTCTGGGCTCAAAGCTGTGTGTGGCTCATCTCTGCCATTACTGGTCATGTTGACCTCAAAGAGCAAACAGAAATGTGCTGAAATGCCTGTAGAGATTCAGCTGTGCTGCAGCTCCCTCTCTCTGAGCAGCTTTTTATGAGAAGCAAAGCTGGCTCTCAAGTTTCCCTTGTAAACCAGGTAGCCAGCTCTGCCGCAGCCCTGATTCATCTCTTTGCTTTTTTTCAGCTAAGTGATCTCGGGTCCTCTGCTCAGACGAATTAGTGAAGTCCAGCTCTGGCTACAAAGTACAAACATTTCATTACTTTCCAAAAACTCTCCTGTCTGAAAGGCTTGAATAATAGGGAAGAAAAAAATAATTTACTGCACTGAATTTCACAGACGTTCTTCATTAAAATAAACTACTGTTGTAGCTCCTTGTCTAGGGTGTAGCTGTAGAACTGCCTTTTTGCTTTGAAGTAACTTTGTATCTGCTGGTTGGGTGACAATGAGGCTTTCACTCCTATTGCTCGAGTACCCTCTTCTGCTGGAGGTAGATGCAGGCTGCAAGCAGGTCACTGATCTGGCTTCCACACCCTGCTGAGCTATCAGGCTGAAAAACAGGCCGCATTGCAGAATCATTCGGTGTCAAACCCATGGGTGTGGAGACATCATTTACAAATACCAGAGCTTTTCTCTGAAAGAACGCTAATCCTGATTTATCAGGGCCACACCCCACTTTAGACAGCTATGGCTGCTGTTTTGGATTTCTCAGAGCTGGGAACCGAGATAGTGCTGGAACATCTCCGTAGTGATAGGTACTGAAATTTTGCAAGAAATGCTTTTTTGTGGTATCTGACTGCAGTTTCTGCAGCTAACAGAGACAGTTACATAGGAAGGATTTAACCTGGCTCCAGAGAAGCAGTATCTAAGGAGAGCAGCCTCTATGGAGAGCACATTTAAGAAGAGCAGTCTCTAAAGATATAACTTAGCTCCAGAGGAGCAGCTTGGAGTCTTCTAACTAGATAGTTTGGCAGGAGTTTAACCAATACTCCTTTTGGTTTAGAAATGTAAATCTGTAGATGTCTTTGCCTTACAATAAGTAAGAACAGGGCATCATCCACTCCAGTGACAGAATTCTGAAACAGACCTGGTCTAACAGCTAATATAACAGCTTACAGGAGCAATTATATCTCCTCCTAACTATAGCAGAGGAAAGGGAAAAAGCACATAAGGCAGACAATATTGTATCAGTGAACGCTGTCAATGCAATGACATCTGTCTCTGTGCTGTTTAAAGGACATACATGAATGTTGCCCTCCCATGTTCAGTTGCTGTTTCCGCTTCTGAGAAGTATCAGTGTGATTCGAGTTGGTAAAAACGAATGGGTTATTTGGGCTCCTATAGTGACATGAGAAAAAACATATGGCCAGCCAATTAAACAAAAATTCCAACTTACATCCACATGGAGAGATAAACAGGATCATGTTAAATCACTTTATCTCCTGTAACTTTGTCAAGGACAACATGAATTTTAACAGGAAGGTTGAAGAGTTAAAACCTTCCCACATCTAAGGGGAACAGAATTTATGGTGGGGTTATCACTAGGATTGTAAAAGTAATTTAGCTATAGTTGTATATGCTAAATTGCTTAACAATGGACTTAAAATGTTTATGCATGAGTTGAATGAATATGTATGTAGAGACTAAATAAATGTTAGAATTACACTGTGTTCGGGGTGCGATGGTGAGCAATACTATCGGCTGTCGCACACAGCATGCTGAAATTGCTTTTATCTTATAATAAACTTTAATTGAAAACCTACAAGATTAAGACTGTTTCTCACACACTCCTCTTTCCATTCTGCCCTTAGCAGTAGCCAAATCTTCCATCTTGCACATTCCAAGCATCAGTGTTCAGACTTCTTAATATTAGCAAAAATTTGTTAAAACTGTCCATGGCGTTCCTAGCTGCTATACTTTGGCCAAAAGAGTAAGGAATGCCCTATTTTGAAAGCACAGAATTTGGAATTTGTTTGGAATTTGTTGACTAGTTATCATTTCCTCTTCTACCTTGCCAAGCCTTTTTCTGGCTGTAAATCGATCTGACATGGCCTTTCCTAACATATCAGGTCTGGATTGTTTTTACCAACCAGATGTTTTCCCAAAGTGCAGACAGTCTAACACCTAAAATAAAGGTCGTTAATTGTTTTAGAAAATTTAATATACTTACAAGCATGAGTGCCACACTGTTGGGTCACTGCTACAAATTCCTCTTTGCTTTCTCCAATAGGATGCATGGATGAGTGTACAATGAGGGGAAACGGCATTATTCAATCAGGAATAAAAGCATTAGGCATAGATGACTGAAGTGGCCTTTGTGCCTTATCATGTCTAGGATTTGTGAAGCCTGTAATGCCTTGTAACAGATATTTTTTAAAAAGTAATGAGATTTCCACAAAAGACCTACTTATATTTCTGGTACTATCAAGGTTTAGATCCCTGCTTGCTGGTTTTGGCCCCATATTTATGATGTTCCATGTCAACATTCCCTGAAAATATTTTCTTTCCACTCCTAACTTACTGAAAATTATTAGTAAACTGCTATATTAGAGTTTCAGATTTGAAGAGAGGAGCGAATTTCAGTAACCACATGCTCCTAATATCTGTGAGAAAGGAAAAAATGCATGAAATATTGAAAAAAGCAGTCAGGAGCAAGCAGTTCCCAAAGCACATAAACTTAAGAAGCCAGGTTTTTAATGGGTTTCTGTGTCCCAGATGACTATTAAAAATTAATTATAGAAAAGTTATGGTGTGAGTTCCTCAGGATTAGACATAGAAATGGAGAGTGAATTCAACATCTGAGGATAAAAAACCTTCATCTGGAGTTCATACCTCTTCATGTAACCCACAGAATCTTTTTTCTTTGGGAGTGGGGAAACTCATCTCTTAGGGGTATCCTCTGATATGTTACCAGAGCTGAACCCAGATTACATTACCTGTTACCTCCTATCTTCTGTGTGTGCAAGATTGTTGTGGTTTTGATAGCATAACTTTCCTGCCCTCTTTAACTCACACTGGACTAAATCCAAGAGAAGTTCTGGCAGGACTCATTATACTCACACTTACACACGTATTGGGTGTGTGAAGAAGTCTTTATTCTCTAGAAAGACAAGCTGAAGTCTAAAGCAATTTCATGTGAATTAGAACGTTACCCTATTGTGATGGAGAGAAAAATAAGTCCAAGCCTGCAGTGTAGCTCAGCTTAGCTCTGGTCTGTACCATACACTTCATCACATATGGAAAACTACCTGAAGTTCTGGACAATGAACTTAAAACTTCAATTATCTCCTGACCTTACTGTGCAATAAATCATGGAATTTACTGTCCTTTTCTCCATTTATACTGTATGGAGGTAAAGCTAGTGAGTGGACTGGTGAGTAGACTGAAAAATCGTTGTTTAGCTCCTCTACAGAGAAAATCCTGCCATGATACATTGATTGGAGAGGGTTTGGTGCATGTTTGTTCTTGGATGACCATCAAAAATTATCTCCATAGTCTTGAGAAAACACCCTTTTATTGTAGAGAAGTTTGTATACACAGATGAAATGTATTTACAACCAGCTTTTCTCAAACAGATGACTGTTTGAAATCCTTCACAAATCTGCCAAGATTGAAAGAAAATGAAGCTCAGAAGCTCAGCCAGCCAGTCAAACCCCCAAATTCAGATTAATTCCCAAAGATATCTGTAATGAGATACATGAAGTTATTTAGAAGGAAAAAATAGGACTGTGATAAAGATCAATGGATGGACTTCGGAATTGGTTCATTCAAATGCATTGCTTAGTTTAATCTCAGAGTAAATGAACCCTGAACTAAAATTCCAAGAAGCAGATGGGGACCTGCCTTTTCCCAGGGGTGTGGAAGAGACAGGCAGAGAGAGTCTGTCCTTTCCTTCTCTGGCCTCTGCAAGAACAGGTCATATCTGCAGTCTCTGTGAAAAGAGGTTGTTGGTCCTGTGTTCCCCTGGAAAACTCTTTTCCAGAAAAAGGCAGGAAAAGTTCCATATTTCTTCAGTTTGCAGAATAGAGTCAATTCACTTAGGGTGAGAACGGGTGTCCTCCTTAGGAAGGGTGTAGACTTAGGAACCAGTTCAGTCGCAGGAGAGATGGTACCTTGGTGCCTTCCAGTGCCCCTCCAAACTGGGGCACTGTGCAATGGCATCAGTTTAGCTTCAGCCTATTCAATCACCCCAAACACAGAGGGAACAACACAGTGGGAAACAATGAGAGGTAGAGACACACATTACATTCCCTTTTCCTGTTCCTTTTCAGTTAAAAGTAGAACCTTCATCAGCAACAAGTTATGTGTGCAGGAGGCACTTCTCTGGAGAAGAAATAAATACCTCACAAAAGCACTCACGGATGGATGAGTCCCCTGACAAAGATTCTCAGCACAACCAGTTCAGCCATAAAAGGAATCTAAAATGCCCACACTGATGTATATGAGAAACATGTAAAACATATCTGCTAATGCTCCGGGAAGTTACATGCATAAGTTCCCCACATGTTGAGAACATTTATCTTAGAATTTGCATAATTTAATTTACACTCAGTAGAACATTGCGATATTTACAGGCACATTCCAGTGGGAAAATATTTGCATATTGAGTGCAAAAGACACAGCTTTGTCACCTAACCATGGGACTTTAAAAGCAGAGATTTTGTGACCTCAAAGTTCACTTTGTGAAGTGAGTGGGGAGGAAAAAGGTGCGTAGGCAGGAAAAGAAGTTATCAGTATTTGCTAAGAACTCTTTGTTTTTTTTGAGAATTAGAATGGTTGTAGGCTGGTACAAAGAGAGTCCATGCAGACCACAGGTTCTAGCTTGTTACACATCACAGACTGCTTTCTCTACTCCCATTTCCCATACTTATCCTTCCTAAGTAAACTTGTTTCCCATTAGCCAGGTTGATGAGAATAGTGATTAAGACTCCTCCTTCTTACAATCACCATCCTTCATAGCATAGTAACTTCATAAATTCTCACAGAACAGGAATGAACTGGAATGTCACTTCTTTGGACTTGGTCTGTATTCTGAAGGTGAAAGTGGGCATCTGAGAAATACACTTGTAACACTTTGGAAACTTTTCAAATAAAAAAGTAAAGTTACACTCTGAACCTGATGGAGAATGTGAAGTTCTATGTTCTCTAGCACTGCATATCAGACATGGTGGAAAAAGCTATTCAGTGACTACTGTAACCTTAGTGCTACCCAGAACTGTTCTGAAACCAGTTCACTATGAAACTCTACTTAGTTGCAGCAAATTATTAAAACTATCTACAGAATAATAACCATACAATTTAGGTTTCAATATGTCAGCAAAACAGCAATGTATAACCCACAGAGGTTATATCTTGGAAGTGAAATTATCAAACTATTGCTCCAATGTCTGAAAAGTATCACTATACTCCCTAGGCACACAGCATTCTCTCACTTATGCTGACACATAAGGTGGTGGTGGATCTTTAGCAGCTCCATTCGCAGGATCATCATATGGTGGCAACAAGACCTGCAGGAAAGGAAATAAAGGTTATATTTTAAAAATAGAAGTCAGATGATAAAATTTACAGAATAGAAAACCCTTAAGGCTTTGTTCCCCTGCCATTGCCCCCAAACAAACAAAGAAACAACCCCCCCAAAAGTGTAACCTATTAAGCAGGAGCAGAATAGTTAGGAAATGAGACAATATTAGTTTGAAGTTCCTCCTTCTCTGTTTGTATGCTTGTTTTCATTACAATGGAAAACAGGATTTTTTTCTCATTTCTTATTAATCTCAGTGAGAGCTTGATTTCAGACATTCACTGCTGAGACCTGAATTTGTTGAATCTGGCAGTGATAGTGGCTGCTTATTCTGCAGCTCTCCTCTGTCAAGAGTGTTAAACTTTGTATCCTGGAGGAGTGATCAAACTGCTTAGCCAGCAAGAGAAATGAATGGCCCGGAAACCTCTCTTTCTGAGCCCTCCCTGGAAGAGCTAATAATTATTTTGGAGTGGGGAGAAAGAAAGTAAATGGAGAACAAATTCCCAAATGTCTAAATAAATCTCCAGTACTCAGCCGTGAGAAGGAAAATCTACACTCCCATAAGTGCTTCAGTGAATACTTAAACAACTGATAGCAATTAGGACAACTTTAATCATAGATCATCCCCATTTACAGGAGTTCAGGATGCTTCCTAGGACATGGGAGATGCAAGTTAAGGCCACACAGTGCAGAGGAGAGATCTGAATGAAGATGTCTACTTGTTTAGGCAACCATGCCAGCTATCATGCAATTTTTAATGGTACTAGCACTGACACTAATTAGCTCGCATGTGAAAAGGCAAAGGAGCACTTGGTCTGTGAATCCCAGGAGGGTCTGAGGATAAAACAGATGACTGAATGAAAAATGAGTGTACATTCACTAAAATATCTCAATATTATGTAAGCACATCACTGAAGTGCACTGGCAGTAGATACTTTATGCAACTGAAGATCAATTATTCATATGGGATTGCCAGATTTATCAGCATTGCTTCTTGGTCATTAAAAAGCACATTAAGCTGATTGTCTAAACACACATAGGGAAAATCCTGATCTCAATAAAGCCCACAGTTTTACCATGAGAGGATTTCATCAGCTCTTAAAGAAGTTGATAACCTGCCTTCTGCAAAGAAACATCCATAGTCATCCCTTTTAGAGCTCAACCACAACATACAAAATCAGTAGGAGTCTTTCTATAGATTTAAATGGACTTTGGATTAGGCTTTTGTGGGATAGTTCCAAAGGTGATTCACATTTGCACGTTTGTTAGATTACAGAATGGCCACCTTGGCATCTTCAACCCTTAATCAAAAAAGTTTCATTATTTAGAAAAGGAAGTTGTTAGAGCCATCACTCTTTATTAATACCATATGTTTGAGCTTGTAAATGCAGTATTTTATGCATTACATAATCTAAAAAGCCTTGTATTTGAGAAGCATTTAATAAATTATGTCACCTTTAAAGAGTGCAAGAAGCTCATGGCAGACAACTTACCTAGTCACATTAGGACAGCACATAGAACTTCAAATAAACATTGTGATAAAAATCACAAATTTATTTTGCAATGTAACCTCAGGAAATCACAATGCTAAAGCATGTAAAATGTGAAAAGCACTACAGCTGAAATCCTCTCCCTAGTAGTGATTAGCTTAATAACAGGGTTTCAAGTAAAATCCACAGATTACTAAAAAAAGCACTAGTTTCTCAAATACACTGAAACATGTCCATTAGTTTATTACAACACTATAATTAGTAATTAAATCTGATCTACAGATGACTCTGCAAATGAATCAAGTTCACTTTGTGAAGATTTAGCCTTCTCACTGCACTCTTTTGATGCTAAGCCCCAACCTGCAGTCTATTTCTTTCAGGTTCAGACATCAGGCATGATAAAAAATTACAGGAGATGCAATCCAAAGAGCTGTCCATCTTCCAGCTGATGAAGAGGAGCTGATAAGTAAAGGACAATACCTCTTCCTGTGCTCTGATCCTCTTTTAAACCAATGTGTCCTAAGACTATTGTGGCTGCATTACTATTAGTACCTCAGCATTGAGGTTACTGCAATTTGCAGTAGGTCTCCTGGCCTGGAGGATTACTGATGTGAGTGAGCTTCTGCAGCGCTTTCACTCCTGTATGAAACAAAACCTGTCTAGCAGAACAGACTACTGATGAGGCTTTTATCTCCTGGGAGGTGAGCGCTCTTCTTCAGTCCACAGACCCAAAACTCATACATGGGTCAATGGCCCCAAGGACTCTGAGAAGACAATTTCTCATGTACCAACAGTTCAGTAAGGTGCAGGGGTGGGATAGAAATTTCTATAGAAGCCTGGACATTAAGGAGTTAATGCGTTGCTGTGCCTCAGACACTGATGACCAGTCAAGTGGGCAAGTTGTAACAGGACTTGCCTGGAAAAGGGACCTGCATGAAAGTAGGGCAACACCTTTCTGGAGCAAATGTTTCTGTTCAGGTCCCTGGTGACCACCCAACACACAGCCCAAGTGCAAAAGCAGGGTCAAACACTGGTCACATCCCTAGGGGGGTTTATGGACCACCAAGGACCCCAAAGTACCTCCTGACTCTTCACAGACTCTCCATGAGAAAACTGCACGTGCTCCTCAGTGTTGCATCAGACATGAAGAATCCCCCTCCTGGGGAGGGATTTAGATGTTCCCAGACTAACTTGAATGTATATAACCTGAGGAACTTTTTGTTTTGCACGGATCAAGACTGTGACCATTACTCTGACCACAGACATCGAAATTGCAACAATCGAGTCTTGTCGCTGGATCCACAGGTGGTGGTATCTTCCTTCTCCACTGTCTGCTCTTATCCTTTCCCTCTCTTCCTTTCTTTTCCTTACATATTTTCTTCACAATATTTTTATATTTTTATAGAAAAGAACCAAAATGGCCACGTACCTCCTTTCTGCTGCAATTAAACTGTTTGAAAATAAATCTGCTTCATACATACACACACACACCAGGCATTCAGTATCATTCTACTCTAATTCACCCCAAGGGATTTATAAGAGGAACTCAAAGGCAGGTCATAACAATACCTACAGGGAGCCGTTTTGGAGAAATCACTGGCTAAATCTGAAGGCATATGGATTTCTGTAAGAATATTTGAAGAATGTGGGGTATAAACTGGGGAGACTGCTAAAAGGGTTCAGAAGTTTCACAAGAAAATATCTACAGTATGAGGCTATAAAGTATTTGACAAATGTCTGTAAGGTTTAGGGTCACCTGATTGCTGGCAAAAGTAATTTGTTTGAACTGTTCCATCAATGTCCCCACACACTTTTGTGTTTCAATATTTAAATATAATTTCCTAACATGAACAGAATTGCAATAAAAATAATCAGTGTACAATGAACAGAATTCAAAATTACTACCTTTGCCCAGCAGTGTTTGAGTTAAACCAAGAAAATACGGACAGAATATTAAACAAAGGTTAAGATGAATAAATGTGACAGACATAAATGGAAGAAAACACTTGGAGTTTGTGGAATACGTGGCACCAGCTTGGACACCAAATATCTCATGTAATTAATATAGTAAAAGACCTTCAAATTCATTTAACTGTTTTACTTTCAGTCAATGTGGTTTTGTTACTGCTCCTTAATCATCTGTCAACTCTAAGTCTAAATAATCATCCTTCAGTTTCCATGAGTCTGAATAACTCTTCAACCACTCTATAATTACAAATCCTACAACTCTGACTCTGTAAGATTACCTTTTAATTATTTTTTACAAAACCAGAGTTTCAAGCCCTTACTTTCCTTTAGTAATTTTTCCATCTTTTCTAAAGTCTATTTTGGCAAAAGAGAAGAATATGATAAAACTTTAAGTGCCTTGGACATAAAACCCCATAGTTATTCAAGCAGTATATTATGCTCTCCAGAGGCATAAAATGGAAGTCAGTCACTGAGCCAAAGGGTGAATTCAGAAATTAGAAAAATAGACAGAAACTCACTATTCAGTCTTATCTACGAACCTCATTAGAATGGATGCAGTCTAAATTAATTCACAAAGAACAAAAAATATGTGAATATTTTAGGTACACGGTAAGCCCAAGGCAGAATATGCACTTGGACAACTGACACATTTTGCTTCCTAGGCATAACATCTGAGCATTTCCTTGATTCTTTGTCATGAACTGAGAAAGAAGTATTTTAGTTCCCTGAATGCTCTGGGATTAATGTTTGCAGAGCATTTGCGATTGTCACCCCCAGGTTACTATAGAAAGGAAGTATGAAGGACCTCCATTTTTTTGGAACTCAGTGATCCCTATATAAAGACATTCTGGCTTTTTATCAGTAGACCAGCAAGCAAGTTTGAAAGAATAGATAGTTGGAGGGTTCAGTCCTACAGGATGCCTAAAATCCAGAGGACAGAAGCCCCTGACTTCTTTCACAAGCCCTGTAACTGCACTGATTGTGTTTAAGAACCATGTACCATTTTAACAACATCCTTTAATACGCAGCCAGAGGTTACTCACTGTTTATACAGTTTTCTGGTGATAAAAGCATTGCACAGAGACTGTGACCAGAGCTCTACGGAGTCCCAAACCAAGAGAGTTGAAACCCACAGATCCAATATACCATATGAATGCTCCAGACATAAGTTTTTTAGCTGGTTTCCAAGGACCATTTTTATTCTCCTGCTGTCATAGTAAAGCCAAGAATGCAAGAATCCTCAGGGAAACAAATAAAATAGGAGAAACTGTGGCTATGTAGCTCCATGCTCAAGAGGGACAGGGAGTCACAGGTGCTGGGTTTTGTTCCCAATATCATTTAAACATTTAGGGATAAGCAATCTTGTGTAATATGCAAAAATAATCCATAACTGACCCATAAGAAATCCTGTTCCTGACTTAGCTGGTGTTATCTGAGTTTGGGTAATTGTATTACATAAACATCTCTCTAGTATGAAGCACAGGATACAGAATGACCTTCTCTGAAAGAAATAATTACCAAAGAAGTTTGCCAATGGCTATAACATATTCACTTAATACAAGCATATGTCATTTCATATTTTTTACATCCTGGTTAATCCGGATTTGGAGAATAAGTTTTTTAAGGCATTGTTTAGAAATATGCCTAAGAAGAAAAACAGGCAAATATTTGTATATTAAACCAGTTTGTAATTAATCTTATTCTAAATGTGTTTTTTGTTTGTTTGTCTTTAGAGGGGGAATATTACATAATTTCAATAATCACCCCACTGATTCCACATTTACTTGAACTTATAGAAAAATAAATTTTCTTCAGCATATGTACAAGATTTATCATATTTCTGCAGTGACTCTTGTTTGAACTCAAGCTTTTAGATCTACTCTTTCTAGGGGAGAAAACATGCTTGGTTCTGTATGAGCAAATTTAAATATTTGTTTATTTCTGCATTTTTAAGGGTTGGACCCAAAAGTCACAGAAATTATCTCAACAGAAATCTTTCTGTGTCTCCAGAGAGCTTTGGCTCACTTTTGCTCATATTCATTTATATCCTTCACTGAGTGGAATGGTACAATTGCCACAAAAGAGTTTTTCAGTTTTAACAGCATTTTATTTGTCTGCTGTATGAAACATTTGTGAGTTCCCATGAAAAAAACCCTCATTGATGCCTTATTAGAAACAAACATTGTCAGACACAACCCTAACATACTTTTCTCCAACACCTTCTAGAGCCAAAATGCACCTCCTAAAGCCAAAAAGCTACAGATTAAAAATGCCTAAGGAACATTCAGGATGCGTTATCAAAATTTACCTTTTCAGTAAAAACTCCAGCCCTTTACGCTGAAGGGCTTCATGTTACATCACACAGCTGACAGGGACAGGTGACAATAAGCAGTTGTGTGGAATTAGGGTCATTACTACTGCATTTTAATCCTGGTCCTGTTGCTGTTCTTTGGAATTCTGACAAATCATTTGACTTTGCCTTAGAAGTATCTCCCATTTGTAAAACAGGCCTATTACTTGAAACATCTCCAAAGATGTTGGAAACCTTAAGACAAAGTTAAAACTCTCTTGGATAACACTTGCATATGACTGTATGAGATGAATGCTACATTGTGGAAATACCTAATGAACAAGTTGAACATATATTTGCAGAAATTTCAGGCTGTGCCTATAATTGTTTATCCCAAGCTCTTCACCACAGGTCTGTATGCACTGCACATCATTCTTCTGCAGAAGTGACCTTTACATTTTAGACACCCAAATCCTTGGGAAGGCTCATGAGAATATGCGGGGTGGGAAAGAGAAGAGAGGGCAAAAGGAGCCTTTTCTTCCACACAGCTCCCATGAAAATAGTTGATGGGCTCAGGCCTTACTTTTTGTTTACATGAAACAGGAGGGAGAGTAACCACAAGGTGAATAGTGATAGGCAGATGGGGAGAGTGTGCCAGAGCCACTGCTGGGCCATTTCACAGGTAAAGGTGCTGAACTACATGTATTTCCTTATCTTGAAGCCTCTGCCCAAGATGTGGCCTCTGACTTGGTAATAGGACAAACACTGACAGCTGCAGACTGAAATACAGTCACCATATGCCTTCCATAATTCTGGATAAATTTCCTCCTCAATTCACGCAGATTCATCAGGTTTACAGATAATGGAACTGAAAGAGGAGATTTCAAGCACCACATGCCTATTGCACCAGTCCTCTGCTCTGGGTTCACTTCATCTCAGTGATTCCAGCCCTGACCAACCACCAACTTGTACCAATCTGATACCACTGTGCAGTTTGGAGAGGGTTAAATGGTAAGCAATCACATATTTACTGGTTTTGTTTACTTCCCTGCTGTCTTGTCATTCACCCAGCCAAGAGGAGTGGAATTTCCTCCTGCAGCTGCGGTGCTTTGAGTAGCCAGTGACTGCAATCTGCACCACATTCAACTGCAGGGAAGCCAGCAGCCAGGACCACCTGTCTGCTTCATGGTTCACCACAGTCCCAACAGTCCTCATGTACTACTGGGCTCTTGACTACACAAATGTTATGAAGATCACCTGGGGAAAACAGAAGATGTCTGTGTGCATGCACAGCTAGAGCCAGCTGATTGCTTCACTCTGTGTGCAGGAAAGGCTGAGAATAATTCTCTCCTTGCAATGTTTTCCTGTCAATTTTGGCAATGAGGTTTCTTCTGAGAAGTCTGATATTATAAAGGAAAATGTAAAATTAAGGTGTATTTTTCGCTTAAAAATTTCTGAAATCCAGATCTTCTCAATTCAAGCTCTGTTTTGCAGCTTCGAGGCACCAAGTGGTAGCTATTTCCTTTAGTACTTCCCATGACAATGAGCTCCAGACTACATGTAAATATCACAAAATCTCAAAAAATACAAAAATAATTTTAATATTTATTTCAAATATGCCTATTAATGTAGCACTTTGTCCTGTACAAAATTTATTGGAAGACCTTCAAAAGTTTCTCATGTTTCTCTGTGTAGGGAGAAAAGAAGTAGCATTTATCAAGAGTCTCTGAAGGAACATGTTTTTTCAATAATGGTGTCTCAAGAGTTCATAGAATCATAGAATATACTGAGTTAGAAGGAGCCAACAAGTGCTATACTATCGAAGCCCAACTCCTGGCCTTGCAGAGGACAGCCCTGAGAGTCATACCACATCCCCCAGAGTATTGTACAAAAAACTTGAATTCTGTCAGGCTTGGTGCTGTGACCCCTTCCCTGGGGAGCCTGTTCAGTGCCCAACCATCTTTTGAGTGCAGAACCTTTTCTAATATCCAACCTAAACCTCCCCTGACAGAACTCAAGGCCATTCCTTTGGGTCCTGTCACTGCTCACCACAGAGAAGAGATCAGTGCCTGCCCCTCCTCTTCCCCTCACGAGGAAGTTGTAACTGCAATAAGGTCTCCCCTCAGTCTCCTCTTCTCCAGGTCGAACAGACCAAGTGGCCTCAGCTGCTCCTCATGCTGCTTCCCCTCAAGGCTCTTCCCCATTTTCATAGCCCCATTTTGGATGCTCTTTAATAGCTTTGTATCTTTTTTATATTGGGGTGTCCAAAACTGCACACAGAACTAGAGCTGAGGCTGCACCAGTGGGAGAAACAAGTATTAAATTCACTGAGACTTCAGGTTTCTCTTTAACACCTTAACATGAATCAACACTTTATGGTGACTGTATGGAAAGACTGACAGCTTTCAGGAGAAGAGGGAGCTTTTTTCCAGTAGTGAAGAAACAGGAGTAATAGTAATTCTGTGGTGAGACACAGACAGATGTTACATACATGACAAGCACTGGAGACAGAAGTAGGGATTAGCTTTCATCATGCTGCAGTTTAGCACTTGCATGTAGGGACAGCTCTCTTGGATCAGGTAAAAGTTTCATCCAGATCACAGTAATTAGTGATGGACGATGAAGAAATGCAAGTGCAAGACAGAACAATGAAAGAAATTAAGAAAGAGAAGCACAAGCATATATAGTTACAACTTGCCCAGAATATTCTCTGGACTGTGAGAAATTGCAATGCCAAGGACTTGCTGAATTGGTCACTATAAGAATTTTTCTTACACTGTTTTCTCTAGCCTGTATTTGAAACCATCTTGACTTCTAGCACCATAATGTCCTGTGGCCAGCAGTCTCACAGCTCATCTAGGTGTTAGGTGATGAAATACATTCCTTGGTTTGCTATGAAACCTGCCACTAGATATTTCATTGAATATCCCCTAGTTCTTTTGCTAGGTCAGTGAGCAGTTTTCCTCCTTTACATCTTCTGCCACTCATGACTTTTTAAGATTTCTAGCATGTTCTCTCTTGTTCTGCCCTTCTTCATCCCAAGAAGGATCCTTGCTCCCCTGCAGTGCAGTCCACAGTTACTTTCTTCCTACTAAGAAACTCACTTGACAGTTTTAAGTCCAGGCTGAAGAGAGAGCTCCAAGATCAGGCATGTAGAGAGGCATTTCAGCCAGGAGGGTGCAAGGGAAGGAGCTGACCCACATCTGGGTAAATCTTCTTTCATGCTCAGGGGAGTGGCAGGCAGGTACTTTCACTCACCTAACTTGGGTTAGAAATTCTTCCAGAGATCAACTGCCCTTTAGAAGCAATTCCTATAAATAAATCCTTATAAATATCTGTTTCAGAGGTGACTCTTTACAATGTCAGTGGGCACTTTGCTCAATGAGTCCAGCCAAAGCAACTGTTTCTGATGAAGTCAGAGAGCAATGTTAAAAAAAAATAGTTCCCATCTTTTTTAAATTTTTCTCCTTTCCTTGTCCCCAGATAGAAAAAAGCCCTGGGTATAGGGCCAAAGCCAAAGCTTCATATCCGAGACAAATCATATTCAATTTGAAATGAAAAATGTTTTACTTTGCTTTATGCACAGATGCTCGTTTCATTTGCATGCTTTTGCTTGAAAAATCTGTCCAAAGTGTGCTAGTTAATTACTATTTAAGGATTTCATTCTATATTGTCTGTCAAATAAATCCCAAGAAATCTTCCCCTCAACATGTACAGGAAGTGTTTTCATGTTCTTATGTATGCGTTTCCTTTAGAAACCACACTAGAATGATTACAGATGGAGCAATTGGAAGCAGAGTAGCTCAGAGATAATTTATAACCCCATTCAGCAAAGAAGTAGGGCTCAATGCTGCAAAATCAGCTATGCCAAGTTAGAGATGGTACAGTTTGTTTTCCTATGACAAAACTGCTTGTTTATTCCAAGCCACCAACTCTCCAAGACACTATTTAAGAAACTTTACACTAGCTTATGAATTTGTGCAACGAACCAGCACAATGTTTTCAGATATATATTACTAGGACACAGTAATATTTAGGAACATATTGTGATTACCCTTGCATGGGAAGAAAATTGGATTCAGGAAGCTATTGTCTTTTTCTATCATGTGCAACCTCATAAAAGTCATCCAGTATAATGGTGTAATTACTCTCTCCATTCAAAGGCATGAAGGGACAGTCACAGCAGGCCACAGAAGTATTTCCTACATCTTGGTTAGCTTTCTACTGCAGCATCTGTTTGCACATCATGGTTTTGTACAGGCAGAACATATTTATTTTTTCAATTTTTCCTTCACTTTTTTTTCAAAATGAGCATTTTCTAGATGAGCACATGCTTTCTCAGGGTGTACTTGTCTGCAAGTCATCACTACTGAAGACACTGAAGAATACTTTTCCTCTGTGTAACAAATGGTTGATGTGGCGTCCTGAGTGCAGAAACTGTGAGAGAGCACTACTCTTTTTGTGGGCATTTTAATTACTAAACTGCATCTCTTTCTAACTTTCTTTCCTCTTACACTGTGTATCTTACTCAAGGGTTAACAAGACAGAAACCTGGGAATAGGTCACATGAAACAGCCAAATTGTTTAACAGGACTTGTCATCTCCCAAAAGTATGGTTGTTACAGCCAAGCATTACAGACATTGCTGGAAAGACTTCTGTCTGTATTTATTAAAAAAATCTATTAATGTTAGTAACTCATATCTGTAAAGTACTTGTCAACCAAAAACTACCACAAATGGTTGTAGGTCTTCTAAATTTGGTAGATGAATACCCACTCAACCTTGTTCTTTCTGAAATTGAATGTCTGTCACAGAGGTAATTTAAAACAGACCTCGCTTTCCTCATTGCTATTAAGACAGAGGACCAAAACCTCAAGTGCAATGCAGTCTGGAACAGACTGCAGCGGACAGTCCTGTGTCCATAAAGAGTCCCAAGGGATGCTTGGGAAGAGTGCAACTGCTCTATGGGAACCACTAAAGTGAATTGGAATCAGACTGGAAATCCGTAAGTCACCAGAGGCCATTAATAACCGCAGAAAGATGGACCTCGTGATTATTGTCACACCCTCAGGCAAACATGGGCAGCTGGGTGCTCCTCTGAGAGAACACAGCCATCCACTGAGCCACCAGCTGCTGCTGCTCCTGCCCCCTCAGCTGATGGTCCTTTGGCATCTGCATGGTTTAGTGGTTGGGAAAGCTTCAGCAGAGGGGCTTGAGTGGGAGGGACTGGGATGTGTGAGGGGTTCCTTCTCCTCCTGGCAAAGGCCAGGGCTGTGCTCTGCAAGGGGATGCGATGAGGCACCAGATGAGGTAGTGCTAAAGCTGCAGCAGGACCACCCCTCGGGGAGCAGCTCTGCAGCAGGGCAGGGCTTCCAGCACAGGCCAACTCTACGGCTATAAAGCCACAGCACAGCAAACTGCTGCTGGGACTCTGCCTCTCGCACCCTGCTGCCTTTCCCTGTTTGAGCAACACCTGCCTGAGCAAATTCTCACCGCCCCCATCTGTTGTTGCACAGTGTAACTATGACTTGAGCCTGACCTGCAAAATTCACACACAGCACAGCTTCACACCTAGATATCCTTGGCAACTGGGATTTAAACTGTCATTGACTTTTGCCACACTGATGTGTATCCTTGGAATTATACTGAAGACTTTGACTTGTGTTTTGAAGCCCAAAGAACATCAGCTCTCAGATGGTAATGAATCTATTCTGTTAGGAAAAAAAGCACTGAAGAAAGAAACATTGCAAATTTATAAACGCTGTTTTTTCCTACATTGCAACAAACCCAATTAGTGAATTTAAAAGTATTTGGAAGCTTTAAATTACATATCCCCATTTCATGTCTTCTTTTTAATCTAATTATGAACACTGATGACAGATTTGTCTATTTCTACTGCAAACGTCTAACAAATTGTCATGTATTAGAAAAATTCCAGTGTGTAACCTGCAAATAAATACAGTTCTTGTGTTTAAAATAAAAATCTACTAGGGAAAACAGATAACCATGTACACTTCAATGTTGTGATTTAACTCACAAGTAAATTTAATTACTGTGATGACACATGAAAATACTTTGGAAATCTTATTTTTAAACTTCAGAGAGTATTTGACTGAATTTGGCTGTTAATAGCCCACTCCAAACTGCACAGCTGGCTTCTGATAGCAGCTATGTAAGTAATAGGTGAGACCTGTAACAAGAAATGCGGTTACCCAATGGCAATAAGCAACAGAGCAAACAGGCAGCATGAAACAATTCAGACCACAGGGAATGCTGGATTTTAAAAAAAAAATCTTCCATAAACAGTAGAAGAAAGAGCTGAGTACAGATGATAATATGGAAAGTTAAAAAAAATAAGAAGGAACAAACTCTTTGCTAAGATTAAAAGCCAACTGACAACAGGATGGGACTTCTCTGCAAGCAGAATGTGAAATGCTGGAGCAGCTGAATAGCTGTTTGTGGGCAGACACCGACAGCCATGATATTTTTCTGCAATTCAGGATCAAATAGAAGAGGAAGGAGTGCAGCACATGTTGTACATGCACACTACCAAGATGTGAATGGTGCCCTCTACATGGAGCTTGCACCCTTTGAAGATTCGGTCATTGGGAATGTTTATAAGTGCAGTTCTGCAGACAAACAGATCCAGCATTCTAACCACAGTTCCAGGTCTCATGTAGCTTATTAGTATGCGGTTATTAACTAATCACCCCCTTTACTTAAAGCACTGCATAGTCCTACTTTCTCCCTTTTTTCTTGCCCATCATTCTTCTTCCTCTTCTCTGTCTTCTGTTTTACATGTTTTTCCTCTTGCGGGTTTTATTATTTTCCACTAGGGAAGCTCAAGGGTCCTCTGCCTGGACTCAGCTGGAGGTCCTGAGAAGAACTTGGAGGGTGAGTCACAGGGGCTATTCATTTGTGGTGTCAGCTCTTTTTGAAGTATCTTCATGGTTACTATTCACTGCAAAAAGATGCTGTGGTCTAATGGCCCAGTAACAATTACGCACACAAACTGCCACACAACATCAGCCACGTGGTGAACACTGACAACTTGACAGGATTTCTATGGAAAATATCTTCAAAGCAGGATTTTTCTTCAAGTTGTCTTCTACTCCACATGTACCATCCACAAACTGGCTCAGTAGTTAGAAATCACAGGTCCAAAAGCAGCTATCAGAAATAAGAGCTCTTGTGTATGTCAATCTCTGGACTCCATCTCATGCTTCAGTCTGTTTAACTGGCATGAGTCGAAGGGTCCTTCCCTCCATCCACAGGCAAATTAATTTCCTTCCTGTAGTGGTTTTAGCTAGGCCTCAAATTGGCAGGCTCAGAGAATCTATGTGGATTGGGAGACAGCTCTCACCTGACTGGGTATCCAAGGAAGTATTTCATACCAGATGACGCAAACTTAAGATATGGGGCAGCAGTGGGAGGTGTTAGGTCAGTTCCACCATGGCAGTTGCTCTCATCTGTTAGGCCCTGCTCCTGCTGCCGCTCCTTGCAATTTGTTTGCATTCAGGGAAGTAGAAACATTTTTGTTGTTACTCTTTCTGTTTCTTGCTATGTGTCTCTTAGAGTACTTACAGATCTAGTGTAATAGACTTTGCTTTGTATTAATTGGAGAGTGGGAAGTTATTCCTTGTTATATATATGTAACTTGTGTAAGTGTGTGTTATATTGTAGTTTCCTCTTAATTTTCTCTTTTCTGTTTCAGCATAAACCTGGTTTTGAGTTTTTTTCTTTCCCTCTTCTTTTCCCCTTAGCTGGTTGGGGGGAGGAGGAACCCTTTTCACTTTGTCCTGGACAGCTGGCGTTTTGCCAGCTCAACCTAGGACACTTCCACACATGACATATAAACAATGGCTCTTCCAACCTTACCAAATAATATTAGTCCTCTCCACAGAGGAATTATCCATCAGAAATGAAAGAACTAACTTTGCACTTCTCAAACAGTGAGAAAGAGAAAGCAAACAAAAGTGTTGACTGTTTAATTACAGGCTGTTTAGTTGAGGTCATGTCCACAGAGGGAGTATATTCACATTTTTAAAAGAAGTAACTTATTAACCATTGTGGATAAATGCATGTTAGATAAGATCTATTGAAGCAATTTTATAAAGCACATAAAGATCTAAATCCCACTTTGAAGAGGGATTTACAGCATTACATTTTATCCCCACTGGCAGCATGACCGGAGATGAAACTTCCACTGATTGGCTTCAGTGAGAGTTAAAAATACACAGAATTAAATCCCTTGGCTGAACAAGAGCACAATAGAACTGCTACTGCTCTGGAGAACAAATGGCTAACTTTGGGTCATCCTTTGCACCTGGTACACTAGCAATTTTTCCAAATTGGATGAACATTTCTATGGTACTGCTGTCACAGTTTAAATTGGTGTGGAAAATTAATCTTCATCCATAATGTGTTTGAGAGGCTGGCAGGAAAAAGCAACATCAGTTTGGGAAAGTGGAAAAAAACAATCCTCAGCTTACTATGGTTCACTGTGGGGGAGCCACCTTACCGCCATGCGAAAATTTCCTACAGACACCTTCATAAACTGAGGGGAGAGAAGTATTGGAAGAACACTTAGAGAAGGGAGATGCATATACCTAAGAGACTCTGCTGTGGCAAAGGTACACAGCTGGATCCCCAGGTCCTGGAGCATAAGAGGAACACCTGGGGTCCAGGCCATTCTCATACCCAGCACCAGGTGGTTCTCCCACACCATAACACAGTCTGTTCATGCAGCCAAGCCAGTTACATTCATGTGATGTCGAGCTTTGATCAAAGGTCTCAGAATGAGGACCTCTCACCTAACAGGGGCAGCAGGAATATCCCCGTTCACAGCCTGCAATGGGAGGACGTCTGTTAGTTCCAGATGGCACACTTGCAAAAAGGATGGCTTAAACCACTTACACTGAGTGACAAAAATCAGATTAGCTGGTAGCTGATAACAGGTTAGTTACAGTTCAGATGTATGAGAACTAACTGGAAATTGTTGTGCTGGGAACACTAAAGCATGTAGCAGAACATGTAGCGTGAAGCAATTCAGACTAATAGGTATGTATTTGAATGTGTGTGTGTATATACATATGCATACATATATATATGGAATGCAGAATTTTAAGACAAAATATTTCTATAAAAAAGGAAGCATCCAGCTCTGAGGTCTCCAACATAAGAAGGACATGGAGCTGTTGGAGCAAGTCCACAGGAGGACCACAAAGATGATCAGGGGTCTGAAACACCTTTCCTATGTCATCCTGGAGAAGGGAAGGCTCCAGGGAGATCTTATAGCACTTTCCAATATCTAAAAGGGGTCTCCAAGAAAGCAGGAGAGGGACCTTCCACAAGAGCATGTAGTGACAGGACAAGAGGGAATGGTTTAAAACTGAAAGAGGGAAGGTTTAGATTATAGACATTAGAAAGAAATTATTTACTGTGAGGGTGGTGAGACATGGAACAGGTTGCCCAGAGAAGCTGTGGACACTCCCTCCCTGGAAGTGTTCCAGGCCAGGTTGGATGGGACTTTGAGCAACCCAGTCTAGTGGAAGGTGTCCCTCCCTGCCCATGGCAGAGCATTTGGAACTAGATGATCTTGAAGGTCCTCATATTATAGTTTAGATTTTCACTTCCATATGTGTAGATTCTTTTAGGTAATGATAAAAATGTATCAAAAATATCCCTGAAGATGAGCATACCCTGCAGACACGACTTGCAGCTCCTTCCGGAATTCAGGTAGCAGGCTTGATTATACAAATGACATACTTATTTCAAAGAGGAGGGCAGAGATTGACTCTCAGATTTAAGAAACTTGCAATTTATGATTTAAAGGCATGTTGGCATGAAGAAGCCCTGCTGAAAGAAGTTTCCCAACATGCATAAAAATGAAAAAATATAATTTTAATAAAAAAGTACACTTGAGTGGTGGGGGAGTATTATATATTTCAACAGACTGCAGTGCCCTATCACAGCATTTCAGAATTTCATAAGGTTTCATCAAGAGTCCTAAACTCTAAAAGGTTCTCAGTATTCAACTTTCAAAGTCTTATTCTTCCACACTTCATTTTGAAACCCTATTTTATCCAATTGTGTTGAGCTTACTTTTTTACAGTCATGTGAAGAGGGTTTTTTGTTGCTGTTTCTCAGTGTAAACATAGAAAAAAATTAATCTTGTTCAGTCTGTGATTTTGGCAGATGAACAGAAGGAAGAACAATCTTCTGATTTAGAGTGGAGAATGA
This sequence comes from Pithys albifrons albifrons, assembly GCF_047495875.1. Classification (NCBI taxonomy): domain Eukaryota; kingdom Metazoa; phylum Chordata; class Aves; order Passeriformes; family Thamnophilidae; genus Pithys; species Pithys albifrons. Next base: position 51,008,342 of record NC_092461.1, read on the forward strand.
CAAGGATTATCCCTACACACTGTTATTCTTGCTGAAGCTCAGCAAAGAGCAGAAGAAAGAAGAGGCTGCTCAGGAGCACACAGCTCCTCCATCACATCACTGAGTGCGCTGTGCTGGTGGGTGTCCATGGAGCTTGTCAGAGAAAGATGTGCAAGAGATGGACACAGAGTGTGTCACCCAGGGATGAAGGAGCTCCTCCTGACTAGAAAGAAGAAGTCAGACATGGGTTTGAATAAAGCTTGTCTTCACCCCAAATAAATAATTCAATATGCAGGTTGTTACTGACTCTCCTCCTGCCTCCTTTGTTGTATCTGAGAGACTTCCCAGCAGCATTGCTCCTGAGCCTTTCTGTACACACAAACAAGACTTTTGGGTGATATTCTTGGTTAGCAGATAAATTCCCCAACAGTTCTTCCTACAGAACCTGATCTAATGTCTTCTTATTGAACTTCCTTAGAAACATAGATCATACCTGAAAGCAATAGATTCTGACCTTTTTCAAATTAAGGAGGTGTAAATATTGGGGAAGGAAGAGTCCAATGCTCAGGGCACTAGCTAGGAACGCACAGCCTTCCCCAAAACCTGCTTCTGCTGTAGCTGGCTTGTAAGATCAAGACAAGCAAAATTGAATTAAACACTCAGTGCAACAATATGTCATCTGTGAATGGCACAAAAGGGTTCCCTTTCCTCACAGAAACACTCATGAGTATTTTAAAGATGAAGAGGTAGCTCAGAGCACTTTGGTAATTACTAAATACAAAAGTAATGGGAAGAGTTTTGGTAACCAGGCATCTCTAAAAAACAGTCTTTTGTTTCCAAAGGAAGCAGTGACGCAGATGGTTTTACTGTAACTTTTCAAAAGTAAGTGTAGTTTCCCCGATAATCCAGCTGACACTCTCCAATAACCGAGCCTGCCAGTTCTGTGGGTTGTAGAGTTAACCATATTTAAAACTGAGTTACAACTACCCAAAGGCTGAACAAAGAGCTATCAAAATTATTTCACATAAAACTCGTGGTTTTACTCAAAGTAGATTCCAGTAAAGAAAGTAATAATACATCTTAGCTTTCAATAAATCCATATTTTTATACTTAAATGTCCTGGTTGCCAGCTGTGATCATGGTCTGTAAAACTTCTTATGTTTTTCTTAAAGCTTCAGGTATTGAAGACAAATAACTACACAAGAGTTACAACTTGCATATAAAAGCAGTGATAGTTTTCTAAGCCCTTTGTGCTGCACAGCAATCACTCATTCCAATGGTTTATAGTTGATACTCTAATACCCCAGTGTGTGGAGACCACCCACAATTAGGAAAACCTGAGGAAGGCAATCCTGAGATTTTACCCAGATGATCAAAAGGACAAAGTTTATCCTGCTTTCATTCTGTTATGTTAGTGATGTAAAGATCCTTGTTATATTAGACAGTGGAGTCACCCCAGGACTGATCTGGCACAGTGCCATCAGTGTGCAGCTTGGGTGGAACTGAGTGGCTCCAAGGTGATACTACTGCAGCAGAACTGGCTCTTTTCCAGAGACTCTTCCTGTATTCCTTCAGTGCCTTCTGCAAGAAGCAAGACATGGCTTAGCAGTCATGTCGTGCACATGCTGGCACTCAACTGCTGTAAAGTGAACTGATACCTTCCATTCCTTGAGGTTAAAGTCTGCTTATTAATTTCTTTCATGTCAATCTCTGTTTCATTCTGTCTCCTTACCATACAAATGCCATCATGAGCTGGGAAATGAATCACTGAACTTTCGTTGCCTTTTAGCTCCACTCTGTGAGTTCGTAAAGCACTACACCAGATGCTGAGTGCCCCAAATCACAGTTTCTACAGATAAATCCAAATTTCCCAGCAGTTGTAGACCATGGCATCCTTGAGTCCTAGTCATTCCCCACACTGTCCAGATCATCACATGGCTGGAGAGATCAGAATTCCTGGGGCCATAAGATAAACTGTAGTTTATGATTAACACAGATTCTTTAACAGATTATGTGCATAAAATAAACTGAGTATTTTAGCAATAGATGTGATTTGCAACCGCTGCATGTCAGTCTGTTGAATCTCAAGTCCCACCATAACTAACAGATGAGGACACTCAAAGGAATTAAAATGGTTAACTAAAGAGTCAGAAATTAATATAAAATAAAGCTGTTAAATGTACAACAACATTAGATTAATGTTTGCCATTTCCCATCCTTACCGCAGTGTCGTTGGTGGTAATGTACACCAACACATCTGAGTTGTTTCTGCCATTTATGTATCGGTAACAGTTCCACACGCAGCTTATCAAGTAACCCTGCAAAGAAAAGAGATTTATTATTCTGTGCAGGTAATAAACCACAGACATTTTTCTGTTAGAGCATTTCCATTTTTATAAAAATGAGTATCAGCTCGAAAGAAGCACAAGACAGTCACTTCTTTGGTTGCAGTGACTATGAGAATGTGTAGGGGCTCCATGAGTAATCTAACACGGTTCCTCATATTAATAGTATTGGGGTTCTTCAGTCTTGAGAAGAGAAGGTCTGGGGAGACCTTACTGTGGCCTTTCAGTATATAAAAGGGGCTTATAAGAAAGATGGTGAGAGACATTTTACCAAGGCCTGTAGTGACAGGACAAGGGGCACTGGTTTAAAACTGAAAGAGGGTAGATTTAGATAGGACATAAGGAAGAAACCTTTTACTGTGAGGGTGGTGAGACACTGGAATAGGTTGTCCAGAAAAACTGTGGATGCTCCATCCCTGGAAATGCTCAAGGTCAGGTTGGATGGGGCTGTATCTGCTCATGGCAGTGGGGGTTTGACTAGATGAACTAAAAGTTCCCTTCCAATTCAAACCATTCTGTGATTATATGATTCCATGATCACAGATACTTGTGTTGCATTACAAGTCACTCCATCTAGGCAGAGATACTGCAGTCTAGATCTGTCTGAATAACAATTGCTATTCTAGATGTTTAATAGTACAGCATACTTAATGCAGACTAATTGTTTTGAAAAGAAACAGTTTATTTGTGCATGAATATGGCTAAAGTAATGTAGTTTTGTGTATATAACCTCCATTTTACTGAAACGGGCAGGTCACATAGGCTGACTTTCTTTGTTACACTTCTCTACAGAGATACAGAGAGGGATGAGTTTAGTCAGGCACCTCATTGCTGTGCATGGGATGCTGCATACCTGCAGAGATGAGTTTTACAACATATAATGAAGGTACAGCTTAGACTGTGACAAAAAAAAAGAAGGTGCTACAGGTGCAGAATGTCTCAGGAACAGCAACAAAAAGTAAACAGAAAGCAGTTTTAGATTACTCAATGGTAAGGATGTTTAAATATTGTCAACTGGGGTTTAGTAGTGGTAGAAAGTGGAAGCAAATCCCAGCAAAAAGAGCTCAAACATGCTGGAGACTGAGGAAAATCACAGGAAACCTTCCTTACTTGCCCTGTGAGTGGAAAGTCTGGACAATGACTATGCGATGATACTATCTATCATCTGCATTACTTCAATACTCTGTTCCACTTAATATGACATTAAGTCTAAGTATTCCATGTGACTGGAATAGTCTGGAGTCTTGCTATTCTTGCCTGACTAGAGAAAATTGACAATGTAAAAGCTTTTATTGACATCTGAATTATTTCTCACCATATAAACATTATTATAAATCTTTTTCTTCAGTGTAAAGCAAAAAACCCTGTTACTGCAGCAATAAACCTACTCCAAGATCACAAACTTCACTGCTTTTGCTCTTGGAGCTCACTTGCCTCTGGATATGGCTGCTCCCTGTCAAACTAGTTGTCTTCACTTTTTTTTTTTTAAACTAGTTGGGCAAAGTGCTCACATCCATCATGTCTCCTTCACCAGCAAGAAAGATTTCAGTTTGGGCAGCAGAGATGCGCAAAGTGACTGGAAGGAACACAGAAGGCAGGAAGACATGCAGGAGTAGGAATCAAATCTGCAGCATGCCAGTAACAAGGCTGGTGGGACTAAGCAGTTTCCTCTGGAGCTTTCTGCTTCTCATGTAATCACACATGACAGTGATGAGAACTATGTGTTTTGATAGTGCCCAACTTGTATTTTCACTCAGAAGGTTCTGCACAGCAATCCTTGCACTAAACTAGCACGTGCAAATTAAACTGCCTGTGCTGATTCAATCTGCATGAATCAGATTGAGTGTCTGAGTGAGTGAGTCATATTTTTGTGACTCACTTGCACAGATGACCTTCCAAAAGCCTCTTATCCCTGTGAAACCTGTGCTTCCTCCATCTCGAGCTGACACACATGAGCTGTGTTTTTCAGGATGTCACGTGACTCACTGATTGCTTGTTTGCAGATGAGAATGAGTTTTTTCCATGAGGACCAAGCTGGTTAAAATCGGGTAAATTTGCTTCCTCTTTTTTTACAGCATCTTACAAACATCGATGACTTGGAGAGTGTTGCAGACTTTGACAATACTTTTGACCATCAAACGGGGAGAGCAAAAGGCTTCTGGAGTGAGCTAAGTCCCATGAGAATATAAGACAGGCTCTACAGCCCTGTGGGCTATGCAAACCTGCACCAAGCTACTGAAACAAGTAAAGGCACATACACAGAGAACTGCATCTTTTCCAGAATTAAGTAAAATGTCACAGTTAATTAAAAATGGTAATAAATAGTTCAGTATCTTTCAATGCTCAGATATTGTAAGCTGAGAATGGCACAAGAGCCAATATAGAACAGAGATTGAATATAGTACATTTCTGTGGGGACACAGCCCATCTTTGTAAGAAACCCTTTACATTAAGAGCCTACCTATTTGCAAACCTATTTCTATATTCCTTCTGCCAAAATCCAAATTGAGGGAAGCCCTCTTTCAGACAACACAATTCTATCTGGGAGAAGCTTGTGGCAGATTTATTCTTGCATTCTCCCACTGAATTACGTATTTTGAAAAAAACACATTTAAACCTCACAATGAACCCCTACAGCTCTCCTAGCTCTGAACCTTAGCTCTAATCAGCCCTGCTCCTGTGCGCATGGGCTGTTTCTGAGTGTGTGAGGTTTATTCCAGCCCCTGAATTAAAGAGGTCATCAGCCAGCACACACCAAGTAATTGGCCCCGAGACACTGACCCACATACGGCTGAGACTGGCAGCAGCTCAGAGCATGTCCTTGTCCAAGTGCTTTGGACATGTGCTGCTGGTCTGTGAATCGTGAGTCATGGAAACTTGTTTTCCTCAACCTGTTAACTTAATTTAAACTTGTTCCTAATAATTGTTTTCTACCAGTTCTGCTGGACCGCTAAATGGGATTCCTGATTCAGTTACCAACTTTCTTTCCTGAAAAGCTTGGCTGAAGTTTCAAATACTGCTTTAAAATGTGTGGCTGGACACACAGTATATCAGTATGTCGATTTTTATCTCAGGGGACCAATGTTCTCATTTGAAACTGGCACTACATAAAAGGCCTTAAATCCCTCAGCCTTTAGTGGTACTCCTGCACACCACAGACACCTTTTGGGGAGGCAGCCCCAAGTAGCCACCACATGAAAGGACAGCTGCCCAAGAAAGGCTTAAGGTAGAAACAGGCACTGTGTCTACTTCTACCAGCTTTCAATCTTCCCCTTGGCATGGTGGGAAATTACTTGAGCCCCTGTGGAACTGAAACCTACAAAGCTTTGTAACCTTGCTTCTTGCTGTTGCAATTGCACATGCCCTTTGTTAAGCAGTACAAGAGGAATGCACTGCATACTTTGCTCATCAGACACGCGCTCGACCAGCTGACTGACCATCATCTTTGTGGAAACTAGTTTTCTGTATTGTGCTGTTTCTTGTAACACAGCAAGGAAAAGTCTGTGCTGATCTGGGTCACAACAGCCCTCTGGGCTGCCCCCTCACTGGCAGTGAGCACAGGGTGAATGCTGCAGACTTGACAGAACCTCTTGGGTTAGGAGCTGCCTGCACTGAATCCCTTTATATTCCCCAGCTGCTCTGAATCTTCTATTTACACAGCTGGGATGGGCTTCAGTAACTGGTGAAAACGAGACACACAAACTGAAATTTATATGAAGATTTCAGAGGGATGCTAATAGCAGACTAGTTGACCATGTATATTTCCCAGTTGGTACTACAGAAGGAGAAACAATGGGTTGCTGTGCTGATGAAATCTGCAATTAACTCCATCTTCCCAGCACACTAGAATGTGCATCTAGTGAGTATAAAAAGGCTGTACAAGAAACACTGCTTAGAATAGCAAAGCAGTGTTGTGATTGGAAAGAATTAATTATACCAAAACAAACCACTGGACTGCAACACTTTAAATGGCACCTTATAGAGGTCAGGACATCACCTGTCACCTCAGTTACACATACTGGGGTATGCAATTTAAAGCAAATGACACCTACTTTAGAAATGCTTCTCCTATAACTACCCTACCATCAGCAAGGCCAGTGCTGAGACTTGTCCTAGGCTTTTATGGAACAGGTGTCAACCTTGTGGGTCCTTGTTGGCCACTCCTGGGAGTGGGGATCAGAACTTGGCTCTTGGGGCTGTGTTCATTATCCTAACCACTGCTCCGTCACCCCCACAGGAAGGTAGCAGACACTGGCGGCAATGTGTTGCAGGTCAGGGTTCCCCCTGCCAGAAGGCATTCCCCTGGGCTGAGATCTCTCAGGGTGAGCACAGAACTTCACTCCATATAACCCTTTCTCATCTGCTGAGGACACAAGGACATGCAAAATGGTCTCATCTCCAGGCTCGACACCTTGCACATGCAGCTTATAGGCATATTACGGAGACGATGGTTAATACTCAGTTTGCTGAAGACCAGCCTTGTCTCACTGAAGTGGAATACCTTCTGGCTGCCCCACTGGCAATTACCTCTGCCTACCTACTTTTCAGAAAGAGAAAGGCCAAAGAAGAAAAGAAGAGGCCATATTCTGAAGCTGTAGAGTGCTCAAGGAAGCCTGGGGAGAAAGTTTATTCTGGTTGTGTTTGTGCTCACCTGAGCTCATTTGGGCCTGAGGGCTTCCCATGGTGGGGAGGTTGAAACCTCAACTGTTCTGTCTCAGCAGCTGGGACTGGCCAGAGGAAACTGAGGTCTTGTTCTCCAAAACAGCTGCAGAGGAAGGCATGATTCAAAAGCTACTGGGTTGGCTATGTGCCATTTGAAGTCCTGTGTACATATATAAAGATAGATTGGTGCTCCTGGATGTCCTTCCTTCACCAGTTAGGAAACACCTATGTTCTCCTGAACTGTTAACAATGGACCACTTGCAGCAGCTGCCCAGGGCATACCCGACCCTTCAGCTGAGTGTTAAGAGAAGCCTGTGAGATAGAGCTGTGATAACTCCCCTCCAGGGAGTTGTTAGCACCTCCACACCCAGCCTTGAGGAGTCATGTCTGCCAACAGGCCATCAACAATTCCAAAAATACCCCATGACTCACAGAGTCAGATCACCCATTATGGAACTCCCCACCTTGGGGGAGGTACTGGGCATTCCCATCTGAATCTGAGAGTATATAATCTTGGGGTTTGAAGACCTCTGGAACCACTGGTGGGATCCAGAGGAGGACCAGAATCTTGACAGGACTGCGACCACCACCTGCACCAACTGGGGTTTTTTTCCGCTTCTTTTTACTTTAGATTCAGGGGAATCACATGGGACTCAGCACAGGGGCTAACGAACACCATTCTGTTTGTGCCCCAGGGTGCTGGGTTATACTTCTGGGTTTTGTGGGTTAAAACCAATTTCTCTTTGTATCATTGCATTTATTGTAATATTTTCATTAAATTGTAACTGACTTGTAATCTCTTTCGTGTTGGGTTCATTTCTCCTGCCAGTTTACTTTTAAACCAGCACACATGGAACTCTGGTTCAGTTTTTTTAGACAGTGAATGGAATAACACATTTTGGTCTACTCTGAAAATGATTCTGCCTGAAATACCCATTAACCGCTTCAGATCCAAGTAAATCCTAAGGATAAAAAGACAAAGTGCTTGTGTGTGGTTAGCTGGCTTGCTTTCTTACCACCATCTCTTATCCCCCTTGCCTTTTCACAATCCTATGACAACAAAACACAAACCCAACATCTAATACTGTGTAATCGTGCTTTCTGCTCAGTGATGTTTCCCTATGCATGTAACTTCACCAAAACCAAAAGTGTCATAATGCCAAATGTTTCTGAAGCATTATTTAATTCTGTTTCCCATCAGCTGAATGCAGTTTTTCCTAGGTCACAATATTTTGGTTTCTCTCCTTATTTCTAGTTGAACTTCAGAGGGAGAGGGAGCTCAAGCATTTTTTTTATGCACAGTACCTTTTCAGTTTCAGTATACAAACATGGCACCATCTGTTAAGTCTATCAGTGATAAAATGTGATGCATCTGTGTTTGTCCAGCTTTCTTTTCATGAAGCAGATTCTATAAATCTGCACCACAGCTTACTGGAAACGTAAGAAATTCAAAAGAAAAGGCTAACTGGAATTTAGCATGTATTTCTGTGTGAGTCATATTTTTTGTGACTAATTTATATGATAACATGCTGCTAGAATGAGCATTATATGAGCCACATATACTCTTGGAAAAAAACATGTGTTAGCCACTTTAAGAGCAAATGAGTTTTTTGCACAGTTAACTTCTCGGAGTTTTTTTCTCTGTACTAAATATTTTTGCCATTCCAATTCCAGTTGTCCTTTTTTTATAAGATTGACGCTTCCTTGACATACGTACTTTATGAAAACACCAGACCCATCTGGGGTAAAAATGAGATATTTGTTGCATCTGAGAAATTTAAAGAACACATTCCTTGGCACCTGATACATCTATGTATTTATTACGGTAATACATATTTCTTACAGGTGCAGATAAAATCAACTGTACAACTCCGAATATATAAGGCCAGAAGACTAAATTGTGTTTCTGAATCACAGAAGTGAGCATCTGTTCCCAACAGCATCTTAATATACCCTATTTCTTGGGGTTTTTCCCCAGTTTTGAAGTAGCTTTGATAACTTAATTTATCCCTTTTGTCACAATAACTTCCTCTATTTGTGTTATCAAATGTGTTCTCTGAAGGCAACATTCCTGGAGTCATTGTGACATTTGGAATTTCTCTAATGCTTAGTTGCCCCGCAGGGAAAGAGCACAACTATTCTGAAATAAAATCCCGTAAGAGAAATACACAAACGGAAGCACTGGGCCATGAGAAACTTGCAGAAGGGTGCAAGGAAAGGGTAAACATACCAGCATGCTTTTACAAGAGGTCCAAGGCTCAGAGCACTACTTGGAGCTACAGGTAAATGTTTTTTCTACATTGATTTGACTGATCTTATTCTGAGCTCCTTTGAGACTTCTGACCCACATGGCAGGTGGGGGCCGACCTCTCTGTACCGTCAGCCTGGGTGTGGCGGTTTCACAGGAGCCCTTTCCTGCTGTGCTGGGTGATGCTACAGCTCCCCTTTGCCTGGTATCTCTCACCTCCAGCCCTCTCACCCACAAGGTTTGCGTAACAGCAAATAAATCCTCACAGTCCTTCTGCTGCCTGGTCTGACAGTTCTCTATGTTCCTCCCAGGAGGGATTACATGAATCTATTTACCTGGTCTACAAAATATTTTCTGAGAAAAAGTACCAGAAGCAAATGCTCACTTCCAGAGGCAGTAAACATCAAAATAGGCAAAGAAATGATACAACTTACATTTTTGGTTTTTCTATTCCTTTCTTAATATTCTTAGCTTTGATTTACTCGTTTGACCAGAAAGGAGCAGTAACCTAATATTTCCATGGGTCTATTACTGCTACAAGACACATTTTTCATGTGGCTAAGCTTACTTTAGAATCCACTGCAGTGTCTGTGAAACAAGAGTGTGCTTCCCCTGTGCCCACTACTTAGAATTTGTCACCACTGAGTTTCTCTGCCATTTCATTGTTTAATTACTCCATGAGATGCCATGAGATCCTTCTGCAAAGATTTCTGGCTGATTGTTTTCCCCATTTTGAATGACACTGAAAAAATCCATTGTTGTTAGATTTCCTTCCCCTTCCTAGATCTTTTATGAATGCACCAAATGACATGGCTTTCAATGATAATTTATCCTTATGCTCTATTTTCTAGTTACAGTCTGTGAGATGACGTTTTCTCTTCTGCCTGAATATCTAAGGGTGCTTTTAAAAGCCCTTGATGAGAGACTCTGCCAAACACCTTTTGAAAAACCAAGAAGCCTTTATCAACAGGTTCTCCCTTGTCCACTGGATGACCCACTCCTTCAAAGGATTCAGCTCTTCCTACAAGCATCACACTTCCCCATCATGGCCTGTATGTTCTTGTGCTTGTGTGTGAGATTTTCTGCTTTTCTTCCATGATGTCTATCACTGTTCTCTATAGCTGTCAGCTGCCTGGGCTGTAGTTCCCCAAATTGTCTTGATGCCGTAGCGGTTTTTGATTTTTTACTTTTTCATTTTTTATAGATCTTAGAAGTACTTGTAACTGTACCAAAATGTAGATTTAGTGTGTTAATATTGCTAACAGCTTAAGTTCAATGTTTATACATGCCAACCTCTGCCACATATCAATAGCTCAAATTCTTTTAGCTGTTTAGACTACTCTTCACGGTAGAATATCAAAAGGCTTGCAGAATGAAACATAAACATGAGCCAACAACCTTGGGTCTAAGAACACTGGAAAAGCTCGAAGAGTCCTGTGTGCTGAGGAAGAGGAAAATGATGAAGAGAGGGTCCCTCTAATCCCTGGCTCAAATCCTGAGGAGGTGTGACCAGAGGCAGGATGGGGCTGGACCAAGAGATGTGTGAACTGGGGATTGGGTAGACAATATTATAAAAATCATAGAAATCGGTGTTTGGGCCGTGTGTCCATATGTACTTCTGTGGGCCCTAGGCCTGATAATAAAGGACTTTCACTTTTTATCTTTCCCACACTAACTTGGCTCAGAGTCCTGCTTTGCTGGGGTCTCTCACTGCATCAGTCTCTACAGACACACCTCCCAGCAAAGGATGTACCACCCATGACCAGAAGTAGACTTGGTACACAGTAATGTACTTACCTTAAAAGCCAAAATGATACTTATGAAAAGAAGGATAATCACAACCAGACACGTAGGGTTCACAGACATAATCTCTTCCTTGTAGGGAAAATTGTTGGGCTGCATAAGCAAAAAAAGCAAAACACTGTGAGTTAATCTCATGAGTCATTTAAGAGCATTCAATCAGTGCACTCTATAATTAACAGCTTACAAAGCTTTCTGTGATCTACTAAATCAGGAGCTCTCTGCACCAACAACCAGTTTCAGTAAGTTTGGCTGGAACATGCATTGTGAATACTTGGCTGCCAAGGGTTCCCTGGAGGTCTGAGAGATTTGCTTTTTGCTTTGGATGTTGATAGTGAAAAACACCTCGAATTAAATAACTGCTAAGAGACTTTTTATTCTTTTAGCAGCAAAGGTATTTATTAACAATGCTGGAGGCAAGCCAGTTCATACTGGGCAAAAACTTGCCTGGCTTGTTTGTGTAAAATAAGTCATTTATACAGTTTTGAGTTCATAGTTACACCTTCTAATTTCCATGTTAAGGACTAGGTGAAATCTTGGGCAGAGCTTTCCTTTTGGCTTGAAATTTGAGTAGTGGTCTCCTGACTTCATCCCTCGGGTGGTCTTGAAGCATCTTCATCACTGCTGGACTTAGGCCTTTTCTTTGTTCAATGACATGACCTGTCAAACTTGTGAAATCTTGGCTTTAACTCTACAAAATCTTGTCTCTTTACCATTTCACCCTATTGAAGTGTCTAGCTTGCCTTAATTTATGATTCCTTATACATGGTACACTGGTCTCTATAATTGCTAGACAGTCTGTACCAGAACAAAGCCACTCATCACTTCATGCCATGTTTCATGAGTTAAGCATTCTTGCTATGCAAGCAATACTTTGCAGAGCAGAATCAGAAATTTCACAAAACTAGGGGAGTTTTTGGACCCCTTTCTCTTTCAAATGTGGTGTGGGTTCTCTTTTTCCTCACTGCTCCCTGGATTTGCATCTGATACAAATGAGCAGAGGACTGGGAACTTTGCAGCAGGAAATCTGCCATCTTGGGAAAGAGCAGGCAAGTCCTGTACTTGGTGAGTGCCCATTATACTGGCACTGCTTTCCAAAGACCAGTGGCACTTCCTTCCAGAAAGTCAAAGCAGGAAAAATTGGACAGGATAATCCTTTCATCCAAATATTTGAAGAGATTTCAAAGTACATTGAGTCTACTCTGCTCCATCTTATTTTGGCTAAATTTGGACTACTTCTCCAGGTGTACTTGTTAATGCTGCTGTCTGAGTGCATGTCCCATGGAGGCATGGGTCCTCCAGAGGAGATATATCATGATTTCAATCTGAAATGTGCTCCAGGTCCTTCTGCTACCTCATACATGAAATGGAGGCAAAAACATTAATCTTCCTGTTTAGCCCAGGCTCTAGTGATGTACAGTTGTGAAACACTTTAGGATCAGCAGCTGAAAAACAGCCTCTAAAAATGTTTTACTGTATTTGTTATTGCTTAAAGAAAACACACCCTTTAACATGAATGTTCCAAATAGTTTTGAAATATTGGGAGGCACAAGTTCCCATTTCAGTTAGAATAAACCATTGTTCACAGACAGAGCTGTTCTCCACAATAGATAGCTCCACTGCAACAGTAGCTCATTATAACTGAATGCAATAGTTCCTTCCACACATAACTCCCTTTTCCCTTACAGGTCTAATTACTTAACCAGGCCAGCTCTGCATCCTTGTCAGGACAATTAACTAGACCGAGCTATAACTGTACTCTTGGCCATGATGGTGTAAATCCAGAGTAACCCCTTAATAACCCTTATTCCAGCACCCAGCCCAGTGCATCAGGAAATTATCTTTTTTTTTTTTGGACAGCTGCTACTGAGAATAGCTCTTTATTTAGCGCTTCCACGAACTGTTCAGAGTGGTTAACATCAACAGCAGCTGTAACTGTTTGCAGATAGATGTTACATAAGCACATTTTCCGCTTCTGGACAGCAATGTTTCTGTTCCTGTACTGCATTTCATGGCTGAAGTTTTTATCACATTATCTTCTTTGTTGAGGTATAACTTTTGTAGGAAACTAGCTTGCTATAATTCAGTAAGTTGCTGCTTTTTTTTTCCCCACAGAAGGTTACTCTAAATATAGTGAATGCTGTCACCCAGAGACAAAGAAAGGTAGCGTGTGTGTCAAGCAACAATGCACTGAAAAGTTAAACAAAAAACTTATTTGCAGAAAACTTAAGTATTAATGCCCCAACCTGCCCTTCTGCTTGCAAGAGGGAGGCCATGCAAGAAAGTTAGAAAGCCCAGTCAGTCAAGGACAGTTACAGTAAAACTGCCGCCAAATGATTTTTGCAGTATTGACCTACAATTAAAAAATTAGTCAAATTAGTTTGTGAATGTAATAAGAAATTCCTAATAAGACCTTAGTTTTCCTACGCACTGGTTTTTGGGAACCAGTCACACACTGCAGACTGGATGACTGCATGCTGGGGTCTTGGCCATAAAGTAATGGCCTGTTTCCTGATATCTACTCAAATGGGCTTTGCTTGGAGGAAAGATGAGGGCAGAAAAATGATAAAGAAAGTACCCAATACATTGAAAAGCAGGAACATCTGCTGGAGCCATGACCCCTGGTCAAGCCTGGGAGCAGGATATGCTGCTGAGCAGTGTCTGGCCCTCTCTTAGATGAGTGTCAGTGTTTCAGGTGAAAAAACTCAGTAATACAGCAAAGTCAGGACAGCACGTGAGGAACAAATTCTGCGGTTAGTCCCTTTCAGGCTCAGCTTTCTGGGTCTGTCCAAAGAGATGCGAGGTGTGAGCAAGTCCCAGTGAGGTGCTGGGTGCTGCGCCCCCACCCATCTCCCCACCTGGGAGACCTTACTGCAGGGTATGAAAACTGAAGCCAAACACTCCTGGAGCTTTCAGGGTTTCTGTGTGGATTCTATGAATAGCCAGGGGGCATTGGGTCAGCATGGAAGCAACCCCCTTTGTTTGCTCACTAGGCTGGGCTGCCCCGTGAGCAGTCTGATCTTGACTCACAGCTACAAACCCCTTCAGCGCTGAAGGAAAACCAACATTTAAAACCTGCAGCTTCTGGCAAAGAAGCAGGAAAGATAGCAGGAAACATGTTGATTGGTTCCAGGCTCTTCTGGTTCAGGGATCACCGTGGAGCTGGTGCCATCAGGTGGCCCTTGGGGTCTTCCCAGGGCAGCAGCCAGTCCCAAAGTCTCATTCATTGCCATGGAAAACATGTACCAACAGTGGTTCATATGAATCCAAGACCCATTGCCCTCCACAGACTGCAGCGATAAGCTTCAACACTGATATGGGTGCATGAGATGCAACAAGAAATTCTGTTTGTGTGCTGGGGGTTTGCTCTCCTGCAGGGATACCAGTAGTTGAAATCCTGCTGCTGGAAAAGTTCCAAATACTGGGCTTGGTGCTGCAACTTCTGAAAAAAGATCAGTGTCAAGTGTTGTGCAAGATTTGATGAAGCTGAGACTCAAATACCTCTGGGTGGGAAAAATCAAGCCTGTCACTGGAAATACAGGAGTGACTGCAGCACATGATGAAATTTACTATACAAACAAAATGTAGTTGTAGTGGTGTTGAACCAGTATGGTAAAGTCATACTTGAAGTGTCATTTTAACCTTGTCATGGACATGGAAAGGGCTGTGTGCATAACCACATGCCTGGTACACTTTTAATTTTAAAAAATTACTCCTTATACATATCAAAGCTCTGTTACACACGTAAAAAGAATCAAAAACTTGCATGGAAAGTACACTTCTACTGCACTGATATTTCACAAATGCACAAGAAGAATAAAATGAAAAAGGCTAAGGCTATTTTTCATTCCCTCAGCCTCCTTGCATAACCTTTCATATCTTCCTTCCTCCTGGACCACAAAAATCCACTGTAAAATACGGTGTGGATTCTCATTCTCAGTTGCAATCCACTGAGAATCAGAATCTTACAAAATTGAAAGAAAACAGTAATGTGTCAGTAGAATTTTTAAAGCTCTGCTATGAACTTAGTAGTACTTCTTTGGAATTATAAAACAACATTAAAAATGTCAGAAAGGCTATTTCTTTTTTAAGCTTTAGTTTATAGGAAAAATTTCTTTAGGTTTAATCTCCTTTATGTTCTCTACATGTTTCCCCCAGGATTTAAAAGCATGATTGATACCATATGAATTGTTAGGCAGCAGCACTGCAGGCAGTTCCACAGTAAAGTTATTCAATATACTTTGAAATTTTGTTTAGATGAACTGTCATAGTGCTGTACTTGAATAAAAAAAATGTTTGCATAACAGTTGCAGGTTAGCCTGTTACGCACCTCTGCTTCAATCCATTTCATATACTCTTATCAGATGACAGAAGATGAAGTGTTTTGTCTGAAGGTTTTAAAAAGCCCATAAATCAAAGATCTAGTGGGGTTAAAGGAAAGAAATGTGCTTTAGGTCAAACTGCTTTAGACCTCTACTGCTCCAAGAACCAAAATAATTTTTATTTTACACATTGGATTCTCTGTATGTGAAGGTTTTTGGTTTTTAAGTGTCAGTGATAATGCCCCAGATGTCCAACATAATTACTCAAAACCCTTAGCATGCAATCACCATAAAACATTTAAAATGTAAGATTTGTAACCTTTACTTAATTTACATGACCCTTCATGCTGAGATGCTCTTGCAATCTACGGGAATTAAGTGACACACCTGTGTACCAAAAGCCAATAAAAGTTTCCAAAGACACTTGTTCCTCTGAAAGAAGCAGCCAGTATAGGCTTATGTTACCAAACACTCTGTTAACACAACTGCAACTTATTCAGCTAGGGCTCTGCCCAGCTTATTGGTATGTACTCATCATCCTGCTAGAAGTACATGGACCATTTCACATTAGCTTGTAGCTCATCTCTGACAGATTGAAATCTGGCAGACGTGCACCAAAGTAAATAGATAATGATCTCAGATACTAGTGAAGTAGAAGTGGTTAAAGACACAGGGGTTTCACCTTAGAGGAAGAAAAAATGTTCTTCTGAGACTGCCAAATGTATTCCATTACGTAATGCACACCTTCTTCCAGATACTCAATAATGGATTTGAAGAATGATTGGTATTTTTCATTTCCCTTATGGAGCTGTGTCCCTAAACTATTATTCCCCAAATGCAAAGCAGTTTTAAAGCAACAGAAACTGTAAGAATGCCAGGAAGAAATACAATCCTTGCCTCCTGCCTGCCCTGGCAGACCACTGCAAAGGGGGTGAGGGCAAGACAATTCTATGGCTTATTTATTAATCTTTGGGAGGGATCACACCCAGCTGCATGACTCAGGTCCCACCTATGGGGTCAAGGGTGGTAACCACAGTCTTGTTCTAAACACAATGTTTCAGATGACAAACCTATCCACCAGGAGTATTATTCAAAGGCAGGGAAAAAAGTCTTATGTTTGAGTCCACTGCACTGATGCCATTATTGCTGAAAATTTGACAAAGCTTGCATTCAGTTTCATCGTGTGTCTGAGTATCTGGTAAGAGTGGATGAGATCTTCATCTCTCCCCTTTGCTTTTGCCCTCTCACAGTGTATTCACTCTAAACCAAATGTAATACACCTTTGTCAACTGATGTAGCCCTTTTCCAGAGAAAGGTACAAGGGATTCCTCTGAGCCTTTTGTGCTTGGCACCACAGCTAAAACACAGGAGGCATAATCAGCTTCAAAGCAGTTGCAGAACAGCTTCAAAATGTTGTTGAGAAGATGACATTAACTGTACAAAATTCATCACAGGTCTTGGTAGTTTGCCCCCATCACTAATCTCCAGTCTGAATGATAAAATACAAACTAATCTTGTTTCTAAATGAACTTAACTTGGACTAGCTTTTAGCTGCTCATTATCATTATACCACACATCCAATTTAAACAGCCTTTTAATACCTCATTATTTTGCATATGAAAACTCTAGTGGCACTACGGCTTGGTCTCCTTTCTCAGTAAATGAAGTAGGAAAAGCTAATTGTCTACCATCATACTATGATATTATCCAGATTTTATACAGGTTTTTTGAGGAACTTTTCAACATGTTCTTTGACTTTCAAATATTGTCTTTTACAACCAGACTCCATAAACAGACAGAGAAAATCTATGTCACCAACTGAGAAGGGAAGTCTCTTCATTACTATTAATTGCTTTTCTTTTTTCTGTCCACAAATCTCAACAGCAATTTTTGGAAAGAGCAAAACAACTTGGGGACTGTCATTTTGACACTTAATTCCCTAGGCTGCTTACAGGGTCACTGCATCCCAGGCACAGTTGTCGTACTGTGTGCTCATCTATATTCCTCATGCTTCTAAATTTCTTTGCCTTTATCTATGTGGCACACATTAATGGCTGAACTCAGGTTCTCAGCCTAGCTCACTCTGTCAGCCATGGGGTTTATGAGAAGTGAATTTGATTGGAAAAGCCACAAATACTGCCCCTGGGAGATGCAGAGATGAGCTCACTCTGGGCAGTGCAGGGTAGGGTCTTTCAGAGGAGACATAGAAAAGCCAGACTGGATTCCTGCTCGCAACCTCCCACCAAAGGACTCAACCCCTCTAGACAATGAGCCTGGAAAAGCTCTCCCAAGGCTGACATTAGCCATTATGAAGGGCCTCTTGGGTACTAACATTATTAATGGAAGTAAGGATGAGCATGAAATCTACTGCAGATTCCTGGAGACCTTCCTCTAACCAAAATAGAAACTCACTTGGCAGATGGCTGGCTTGACCACAACCCTTTGCAGACTGCCAGCTAACCTTTCCTAATCCATGTGATACATCCCTTATTGATCTACTGTTTTATTGCTGCTCTGAGCTTCATGCTGCGAAGTCAAACACCTCATGAAAGTTCATTATGTCCCTGCCTATCTTTATTGACGAAGTCAGTAATCCTGTCAGCAAAGGAAAATGAGTTTGCCAGCAGGACTGATTTTCCATGAAACTGGGCTGGCAGTCATTAACCATTTTCCTCTGGTTTAATCCTTTATCAATTGACTCTCCTCTCAGCCCCAGTCCTTCTGTTACTATTCTGCTTGGTAGCAATGTCAGGCTAATCAGCCTGTAATTATCCTTGAAATCCCCCTTGCCCTTTTGAGTGCTGACAGTTTAGTGTTCCTGAAGTCCTGCAGCATTTCATTACTAGTCAGGAAAACTAATTTTCAACAGCAAGACAAGGATGTGCACAACTAGAGATTTTAACACTCTGGAAGAGCAAGACAGGTCACAAAGTGATCTGCTGCACCATACCAAATCCCTTCCAAGGCCTGCTCCTTCTATTTCTGCTTCAGAAGAGCCCATTACTTTTTTATCTGCAGGAAATACAGTGATGTTTTAGCAGACATTTTGAGAGAATCAGCTGCTGTTTGCCCTTCTGGTGAGCCAGCTCCAGATGCGGCACCAGATTTTCAGTGAAGAGCAGAGGCTTTTAAGAGCACAGCTCCCAGCCTGCTCCTGCCCCTCTCATGTTCTTGCATAGTGATCAAAACTAAGTAAAACCTGGTTGTGACTCATGTTCAGGGAAGTGGGGGGATGTTCTTCCAGCCTCTGAGAACCTTTTGATTTATTCCTTGGCTTCTCTTCCAGTGTAGCATCCAGTGAATGCTGGTGAGTGTTAAAAAAGATGAAGGATAACAGACACGTTGCCTCTTCCTGAAGATTTGTGTGGCTACTTATCTGCCTGCTGTTTCTTATTACCTGTTACTTATACTGGCCAAGCTAGCTTTCCATCCACGAAATAAAGTTCACAGCCAAGCTAATCTGTATTCAGGTTCTCAGGACAGATTTTCAGAGACAGTTGCAGCCCTGGCTTCTCCAGAGCTCTGCAACAACACGTGAACCCTGCTGGACACAGCACGTGGTTCTGTGATGGGACAGAGGCTCTTGGTGGGCTCTTGTTTTCACTTTGGGGTGTTGCAATCATATCTTGCAGGCTTATGCAATACTGGCTATGGATGTTTGACCATGGCAAGAAGGGAGCCTCTAACTGTCCCTAAGACAGAATTCAAAATATTTTCTAGCAAAACCAAACATACACTCAAATCAAACTCTTGCCTAATGAAATGAGTAAATGAAAAGGAGCAACAAAACATTCCTGAAATAGCACCAAAAATAAGCCACTGGATATGAACAGAATAACTCTGAATGAAAAAGCAATTACTTATTATCTATATATTAATCTTGGTCTCACTCTAAGTGAAGTGGTACTGAGAGCTTTCACAACATTACAAAACCCTAAATATTGCAGTACGTTCGTAATGTAACCTTGCAAGGATGTTGAACTCAGACTGTCAAGGACTAAGAGAACTTCTCAGGGACTGCACAGAAAGTTAACAGGAAATAATTGGCTAGAAACACAGAACAAACAGACAGTTTTTTCCCCCCAAAACCCCAAAGGCTTGTGAACATCAAGTGATTTACCAGCTGATGGAGGTAGTCCTGAATTGTGCTGGGGTAGATGAGTACACTGATGGCAACCAGTGTGTTGAGAGCAAAGTCAAAGATCTGATAACAGAAGAAAGGGATGATCCAAGCTGCATGTTGCTAAAAAGGAAATAAATTAGAAACTCATCAGCCACAAGTTGAAGTAGAAGGATAACTCTTTCTACACTAAAATCTAAGGAATATTTGACACTATGTAGTATTAAATCAGCTAAAAGAAATATGACATTCTGCCAAAAATGGCTGGTCAAGGCAGTTTGACTGCTGAACCGCAGTAATATGTGCAATGCAACTCCCTCAACTCATTATATTAGGATATTTAGAAGCCACATGATACTTTTCCCTCCTAATTAATACGATTAATGTTGGGGTAAACCACAGGCTTGGGATGTGAATGAGAAAAAATTCCCTTAACTTTGATAGGTACAAGATTCAGTTCTCTGAATTCACCATTTGCCCAGAGTTTGCTCATATTTGAAACTGCAGACAGTCAACACAACTGGGCAGTTCTGCTGCCTGCAGCAGGGGGCCCTAGGGTACCACTGATCTAAGCAATCAGTTCTGCTGCCTCTTCTACTTCTTTTTCTCCCCACCCCAATTTTCAGCTAAACAACTAAAGAAGCAACTGTTAGAATGCATTTTTCTTAATTTTGTTTCTGTGGAGTTGTATAGTTCACTTGATTCATGTCTTCAGCAAATACAATTACCTTATATGCGCCATATGTAGCCATTGCACAGATCAGAATCATCAGGAGAGAAATTGCAGTAGCAATGCACATATCTGGAAAAGAGACACATCAAAATAATTGCAGATAAATTCAGGGCTTGGTTCAGTTATTTTGCTATCTACATTGTGCAGAGCATCTCAAGGGACAGGGTGGGGAAATGGGTGGAGATGGGGTCAAGTGCATCATTCAGCCATTGCTGGAGGAAATCTCTGGCTTTCAGGGGGAACCTCCTAAATATGAAAAGCACAGACAGTGCTTCTGCCTGTGCAAGCCTGCAGCCTTACACTGTGCTTACACTTAACATTGTGCAAGCCACTGAAGCCTCTATGAGGCTGTAGAGGTGAATGGTCTAATTTTTCTGAGGATTTTCAAAATTCAGTAGCAGCCTTGACAAGAAGACTACTTTGCTGGTGATGATGACAGCTGTAGTCAGAAACCATCTGCTTTTCTGCACTACAGATTGTTTCTGCACCAACAACTCCTGTATAACATTGTTCACGCATCTCTTTTCTGGAAAAGGAGCAAAACTGGCAGCTAAAGGCTTAGAGGAGAAATAACAACTTGAAAATTTTCATTTCAACCAAGAATACTACTGAGATATATTTATTAATAAAGATGTATAACTGTCAGGAAAGGTGAAGCAATAAAGAAAGGAAAATATCTTTTAAGGTTATAGGACTCCTTTTTCTTTTATTGCTGATCAGCTTTCAATTAACTTTTCCTTAGATTTAAGAAGTTCCAAAGTCACAAACAGCTGGAAGGAGATCCTGGGAGAAAAAATTACATATGTTTGGTCTTTTCATAGGCACTTCCCTTGATATCATTACAAGCCATTATCAGGTTATCAGAAGTGAATTTCTGAACCTGACCTTACAGTGAGTTTGGGAGTACAATGGCACATTGCACCTACTTTTCCAAGGCTAAGCCAGTGCACAAAGAGGAGAGAGGATGTGAAGTACACAGGACATGACATAAGAGATTCCACTTTTGTTGCTATCTCTGAGGTACCTGCTGTCCACATTGCTGTCACCAGCTACATTTAAATTACCTGCCTTGATCAGGCACTTGGTGGACCTGAGACACACAAATACATGACAGTGTTCAGGCTGTTCACTACCCTAACTCTGGAGGCATTCAAAGTGTAAAGATGACTTCATGTGATCACAGAGTTGCCACAACATCTAACTCCAGCACATGATGAGGAGCACCCCACAGCATGGGCCAGTCCCTCCAACACCTTGGATGCATCAAAATCAGGTTCTGAGGAGGTGCCCTGGAGCCTTCAACAGAGCACCTGAAAGGTCCTGATCTGGTAGCTGTGGACAGGTCTCACCTACCACCGGCAGGTAGCAGCACAGGCTCACTTGGGTCATGGCTGAAGAGGAAGGACAGACAGGAAGTCCTGTCTGTAATTATTTCCAGCCTATCAGTATGATCATCCATGTAAAGACAAAGGACCCAGTCCCTGATTCTCCCATGTCTGAGGGAACACAAACCTTGCCCTAGAGCAGAGCTCTGGTTGCACTAATCCAGAATTCTGCTGGCCCTTGATGCAGAGAAGAACCTAAGACCTATGAAGCTGGTGGAAAAATGAGCGAGAGGAGACTGTTGCTGGCTGGTGAGGGCATTTCCAAAGGGCACTTATGTTCTCTGGCCTACAGGCTCCTTGGGCATTGTACCTATCAACGGCAGGATTAAGGACTTCAGAACCCAGGTCTCTCTTTTTTCAGAACACTACCTATGTTCTCGGTTTCAGGACTCTTGTTCTCTCTCTCTTGCACCCAAATTTTGTCCTTGTGACTGCATAGGGACCCAAATGCCACACAATTCCTATTGCAGGCTAGTTCATAGCTCAATGGATTAAATTTTATGGATATAGTGCTCTTTCCTGGCACTTGGAGAAGCACTGTAGTCTCAAGTCTGATGAGGCCCTGAAGTGCAGATGTCCTTACTCACAGTGCAAATGCTTGAATCTTTGTCTTATTGTCCAAAAAAGCAGGTCTCACCCAAGAAAGGGACCAGCACTCAGCACTGAGTTTATCTGCACCCTGGTGCTTCACTGCTTCCTTCACAGTGGCTTTCTGCAGCTCAGCTTGTGGGTGCTATGAAAAGCCATCAGGAAGCAGCTGGGCTCCCTGCTCATAATTCAGCAGGGAATGCTAACTCAGTGCATCCCAAATTGCTCTTCAGAGGCACCACCTTCTCTTAGACCGTGTGGAGAATCCAGACATCCAGTGCAGGTCTCTGAGCTGCACTGTCTGTAGCTTTTTAGGAGTTATAGAGGCTGTGCTGTGCCTGTAAGAGATCATCTGAATTCTGCCCTCAAGAGCAAGACACACCCACAAAATAATCCTCTATTGATAACAGATACTGCACCTTCTTCACTTTTAGCTGTGTGACCATTTACTATGGCTGCCCATATACATCCTGCGAAATCAAAATTATTTTGAATAGATCAGGTACAATTGAAGTAATGAAAAAGAGGAAATGGCTGCCTGTAGCCCCTAACCTCAACTGAACCTCTTGTAAAAGAGGCTCTTGTACCAATACTTTTATTCTGACCATCAGTTTGGAGGCACTGCTTTATTCTGTCTGTTCTTAATCCCAACCACCTGTATCCAAGGGGAAGCTGCTGTCATTGTCATTTACAGCAGACACAGCAGTCACAGGCCCCACTTTGCCCATGACCACGGCAGAACTGGTTCAGAGCCAGAGCCTAGCAAACTGCGATGAATTTGACATTGAAGCTCATCTGACACACTCATGCTCCCTGTCTCCAGTGTCTCCCTAGCTGTGCCAAGTCCTAGTTGGCTCAAGCTAGTTCTTTCTCATTTAAGCCTTCATTGGTTTTTTTGAGCTGTGTCAGCTACAATTAATCAGCATGAAACTAGATATGTGCACATTAAATGAGAAACTAACAGGGGTGTGTGATTTTTTTTTCCAGCCATGCTGCACTTTCCATAACATTCATGGCTAGAAGGGCTGTACTTGGACCACTAAAGGAGTTATATGGTCTATTGACCTGGATGGCTTTTTGAGTTTTTTCACTTGGCTTTAAAGAAACCAGTTGAGGGGTTTTTTTCTTATACCTTGCAGTGAGATTCTACCTTCACGTCGCTTGGGGAGAAGATGCTGCTGTGGCTGGGCAGAGCTCCTGCCATGAGGTGCTTGTGTGCATGTCAAGCTGCAGCTGGAGCTCCCTCAAATCCATCTCAACATTATTTCCTTGCCTTCCTGTTTCCTCTTGCAAAGGGGGCTGATGGTGGGTGTGTACTGGATCTCACTGAGATGGAGATCATTTCCTCATTGTAGCCCTCTTCAGTGCTGTGCTTTGCACTGGTAGCTACAAAGGTGTTGGTAACACACCAGTGTTTTGGCTACTGCTGAGCACAGCATCAGTGCTGCAACATTCCTTCCCCAATCGAGGGCAAGATTCTGGGAGGGGACACAGGCAGGCCAGCTGACCCAAACTAATCAAAGGGATATTCCATACTATACGATGTCCACTCGTATATAAGAGCTAATGAAAGGAGCAGCAAGGGAGAATTCATAGTTTCCAATGGCTGCCTGCTTAGAAACCATTGCACATGCTGAAGCCCTGCTTCCTGAGAAGCGGCTTGACACCACTGCTGATGGCAAGCAGAGAATAAACCTTATTTTCTCCTTTGCTTTTGTGCATGCAAGCTTTAGCTTTCTGCTTTACAAACTGCCTCATCCATGAGTTCTTTTCGATCTTATTCTCTCTCCCCTTTTGCAGCTGGGAAGTGAAGTGATAGATGGGCTGGGTGGGCACTTGCTGTCCAGCCAAGGTCAACTCACTACAGGGTGCTGCAGGGACAGAGAGGAGCAGCAGTGAGGTCAGTCCTCAAGCCAGGACTTGGGTGGAGTGATGAAGATTTCAAATCCTCCATCTCATCACCTGCCCCAGCCCTGAAGTTAATCACTGGCTCACAGCTCTGACAGCAGGGACCAGAAAGCTGCTGATCAGCAGCCTACAATCCTCATGCAGTTTCGCCCACTCTCCCAGCCTTATTTATCCAACTGCCTCCTTACTGCCGGCTAAGGATTACTGCCTTGCTCTCCCCTCCAGGCTGCTTGTGTGAGCAGGTGCCACTGCTGCCAGCTGCCGTGCAGCCTCCTGGGCCACAACCCGCGCAGCAGTGGCATTTGCTTTCTGGCAAAGGAAGGAGGCCAGTAAGAAGGAAAGAGTTTTCTGCACCTTTGAGCCCAGCACACTGAGTCCAGAGGAAAAGGCTGGGAGGAAGATGCCACCCTAAATATGCTAAGCTAGGCAGGGATCTCATTTTTCACCCCTCCCTGTAACATGGGGGTCCATACTACAGGGGTGGTGCTGATGGATTGGGGCAGGAATGTACCTACTCTGATACTTCCATTTATCCCCCTGCAGAAGTTCAAGCCTGTTGTCTGTAGGTTTATTAAATTTTTTCAATTTAAATTAATCTTTTTTTAAGTCCTAGGTGCATGTCATGTTAGGCAGAGAGATCATATTATCCTGTCCTGCCCTAAGATCTCTGCTTGTCCCATCTGCCCATCCTAGGGCAGGGACACAGGCAGAATTTGGCCTGAGTTGCTGATGTTGGTGTCAAAGTTCCTCTCAGTTTCTCTAGGGCACACAAAGGATTTCAGTCCTTGTTGTCATATGGCTTATGAATGGTCACACACATCTCTGACACTGTGAAGGCAGTAAGTAAAAGCAAGCAAAATCCACTGCTGACTGGGGCTGTTGACATTTCAGGATGATGGTCTGTGTGTCTGAAGAAGGTGAGCAGAAGGCTCAGGTGAAACCTCCTGGGAAGTCAAATTAATTATAGGGCTTTTCCATCTCCTGCTCAGAGTCTATTAGTCTTTAAACAGCAGCAGTATTACACAGTTCACATGTTTCTAATTTTTTCTAGTCCAGCTTCTAGTTCATAAACTCCCTCAGGCCCCCTAAGGAAATATTAAGAAGAAACATGACTCTAAATGGGCCCAGCTGAATATCCACTACACAAGGAAGCCCAGCATTTTGCCCAGCTCCCAGATGTACATCTTGGAGAGCCAGCCAAACCACACACACACTGGAGTCTTCCAGTATCTCCATCTGCCACATGGGAAGTTTTGGTAAACTCTTTCCTCCTTTGTTTTGTTTTCTAGAACACAAAGGAAAAGCAATAGTCTAGAGCTTTTTCCAAGTGTTCAGGTAAATCCTTTCTCTGTCTAATTAAACAGGCATTTTGGAGTCTCTGGTAATGCCTTGGGAACCACGCTTAATCCTGAAATGAAGGCTGAGCAGCCCTTTGCAGGACTGATGATCCACTGGCATTTTCCAACAGTTTTAACTAGACTGGCTGTGGCTCTGCAGGTGGCAGGAATTTTTTTCACTGCTGGCACAGAAAATTGAAAAGTCTCCATAAAAAAGGCACAGTCAGAAATAAATCTGAATACAACTATTGGGGGAATCCTGGTGTCTTAGAAGTCAAGGGAAAACTATAGTTAACTTCATTTCACTACTGTGACTCAGCTAATAAGTTTATGTCCAGATATTTTCAGTTTTTTTATGAGGGAGCCTCTCAGAGGAGGGAGAGAAGGAAAGGGAGTGACAAATTTTACATGCAAACTCTGTATCTGCATTTATTTTTGTTGTTTGCTATTGATAGGAACACCAATAGTAATGAGAAAAATGACTACAAGTGTTTACATTGTTATTTGTCAACAGAACTACATATAGATAACTTTGGGACCTTCTTTAGAATAAAAAATTATATATCTTCATGTATTTCATGTACATGGCTTCAGCATATGCAGCTAACATGAGAAACATTTCTTCAAAAAAGACAAAAGTAGGAAAAGATAAGAGTACATGGAAGTTTGTCTGATGATTTATCTCAGAGTAAAACATTTCTTTGGATTTGAACCTATACAGTCATAGTTAAAGAAAAGAAGAAAGAAATTATCTCCTGCCAGCTATTTCCAGTAACAGTAAAAGCCAATAGCTTGATTCAGCTGCCTTTACTCAGTAAGACATTAAACTGGAGGGAGTCAAAGAATAAAAGGAAACTTTAATTCAAATGTTCATTCGTAATTTTAACTGACTGTGAAATGTTTCTTTTACCGAATGGAAATGAGGTCGCTTGGCCCACAAGCCATCCTTTTACAATCTTGCAGTGTTCACTTCAGAAGCCTTGATAAAAATATACAGAAAATACAATTTTCAAGTGTAGATGGAAATCCCCAATGTACTTGATCTGACAGCTATTGCATTACAAAACAGAATTACAATTTTAAAGCCTTGGGCACTGGCAGGCCTCTGATGTCGGCTATATAAAACCACACTGACAGACAGTCATTACCAAGGTTAATCTCTGAGAATTAGGACAAGGCAGTCAGTTTTAATATGTCAGAATCAGCTAGGAGCCCATCTGTATCTACTATGGTCCTTACTTTCTTAAATCCAGTTATATAAAAAGATTTTAGTCAGAAGTTGTAGGTGGTTTTTCAATGAAGACACAATAAAGTAAAAGTAGCAATAAAGTGAAAGTAATCACCTCTTACCATTAATTTAATGTAGACCCTCAAGGCATATTTACACTAAAGACCTTGCGGAAATAAGCATCCCTTAAATGATACCCAACAGCTCCAACAAACCATAAGGCAATTGTTTTTCTCATGTGTGGGGCTATTGCTTCTCCTACTGGTATTTTCATTGACTTCAGGGACTTAGAGCCTTTTGCTGTGGATTGGTGGGATTCAGAGAAGAAAGACACCAGTGTAACTAGCAACAGACTTTGTGCCAGATTACTATGAGAAATGTTCAATGTAACCACCTTGTTAGCAGAAATGAAAATAAACAGACATTTTTATCAAAATCACTTTGAATGCATACTTTTCTAGATATAAATTAAACAGGTTAATCAACAAACATCACCAAATAGTTTGAAGCACTCATGGAAGAAAGAAACATTTGCAAAGGACAGGAGGTTTTGCAGGAGACAAATAGTCTGGCTCACCCTTCCCTGAAAGTGTTTCAGAGATTTTCTATGTCTTTTGGTGAGAGAATGAACTGGTACGTGTTATTGCTAATATGCCTGTGACTATATAGTTGGTATTTATACTTGCATCTATTAGAAGAGGTTTGTGCAAGTCATGCCATGTGCCCATGGCAGGGTGAATAAATGCACATAACCTGAATGAACGCACTCAGTGAGTTACATAAACAGCACTATGGATTCTTATGCATGTGCAGGCATAATGGGACATGGTGCTGGGAGGTGCACAGACTTCATATCTCCCTGTGTCTTGCAGAATCCCCTTCAGGCTTTCAGCATCACGCTCAGGGACACACTTCCATGCCTAGGGCTGGCTCTGCCCTGCCAAGCCAGGACACAAGAGGAACAGATGGATTGATTACTAGTAGGTTGCAGATAAGGTTACTACTAGGAAACTAGTTTTAACTGTGCCATGTATACACCCTTCATAATAAAAACGCATCTGTAAGATACTAAGGTGAAGGAATAATTAAAAGTAATTATTGAAATGATAGGACAATTACATAAGTACTGGAGCAACAAGTGTTACTATTTAGGCAGTTCGTACTTACTGGCATCATCCATAAATTCAAATTCACCCCCTAATTCAGCACTGGTTAGGTGGTACTGGTCAGGATCAGTCAAGGCGCTCAGCAGAATCAGCAAGACCACCGAATTGATAATCTACAGAGACGAAAAACAGAAAAGGGTCAAGCTGTGAAAGCAATCCATGAAAAACCTCTGGGCAGCACATACCATGCTCCATGAGATTGTTTTCCAACTGTACTATCTAACTAACACTGCAATTAGTTTCTCTAGTGTAAACAGACCCTATTTCTCCCCTAAGTGGCAACATGAAAATGAAACACAATGTGGATTACCTCTTTTCATTCTGACTCTATCCCACACTGTCAGAAAAGTTACTGCTGCTCTTTCAGACTATAAAATGTTAGCACATCCACCAGTTTGTTCTGCTACAAAAACTAAAATCAGCTAAAACCAGTCATTTTGACTCAAACGGGTGCTGTAGTCACGAACTATTAGCATGGCAGAGTTGGTATTGGGGATAGGCCCTGTAAAATTGTTAGATGACCAGTGAGGAGCCGAATTCCTGGAAAAGGCTGTATTTTAAGAAGCCAGGAGTGATGAGCTGATTTGTGTGAGGTGCTAAATGGGGAGGTTTGGGGGACAGCAGGGGGTGGCAATGTGAGCCCAGTGTCTGATTCTCACTTTCCTGTGTTGCACGGCACAGAGAGACATTCATATCCACAAAGGCCCTGGCTATGAAATAAGTGCATTAAATGCCAAGAATACAGTATCAAATGATTTAGTAGAAGCGGATTGTCAAGTATCAGCTATGAGAGGATCGGAGAGGTAGCAAAGAGCTGTATTTTAAAGTAAAACTGAACAAAACGCTCACTTTGAAGTGAAGAGGGCTAATTGCAGAAAAGAAGATTGTTCGGCATGAAATAACACAGTCAGGCTAAAAGCTTATTCTACAGAACTAGGAAGATAACTGGTGAACAAGAAAATGGAGAGAAGAAAACAGATAATGGAGTATGCTGGGAAAGATGGATTTTTATTGCTTTGGTTTTCACTTTGAAGTTACCCTAATCTGATCACAGGTTACAAACATCAACAAAAATACAGGCTAGAGAATTTCTTGGGTAAGACAAAAGCTTTTTGATAGGCAAATTCCATCAAGTTTAGCTGATACCAAATCTGTTAGCAGTCTTTGCAAAACTGTGGAGAATAGATTGAGTTCACAAGACAAAGAAAGAGCAAGCACAGTTTATGCCTCTTCAAAGCAGGAAGGCTATGTAATGAATTTCTAGCAAGATTGTAAGATTTAAAATAAACCGAAGACCAGAAAAATCAAGCAGTCTCCCCATTAGCACTTCAGAATTGTGTGGTCATAAGTAAAAATGCTGATGGGCTTATCAAGGACAAACTGTAAGTAATTCCTCTTATTTTCCCTCTCTGATGGGCTAAGAGGCCTTATGGACAGAGCAAAGTAGTAGATATCTCTTTGCATTTTAGCACACCTTTTGACATTGAGATTCTCATAAATGAGCACTGAAAACCTGGTTTGGTTGAAAGTGCAGGAGGATGAGAGCACAGCCAGATAGACAACTGTACTGCAAGCACAGTTGTCAAGGATTCACAGCCAGCACAGAAGATACATTGATTAGGGTTTTCCACTGTCACTGAAAAACGTGGTATTTCAAGTCACTTGTGACATCTTCCTTTCTTTAATTTGCAGACAGTGCCAAACTGTAAGCACTTAAGGAGATAAGGTTAAACCATTTTGACCAGCTAAGGCAGAATTCAGACAACATAGCCCGATTCCATACCAACAAGCACAGAGCACCACATTTGCATCTGAAGATAACTGAGTAGGTGACAGTTCCTCAGAAAGGAATCTGGGTACGACAGTGAGTGAACCAAACATGACTCAGTGGCATCCCATAAGCTCATCTTTGTGGCTACGTGGTGGTGGCAGTACTGCAGAAACCTGGACAGCAGATGCACAAGCCTTTTTCCCACTTGCCCTACATGGGCCTCTGCAGAAAGGGTTCAGGGTTTCTAAAATATCCAAGGAAAAACCCTGGGGAAGATCTTGAAACAGGGCAGAGGGTAATCAGACATTTAGAAAGTCAGACTAACAGGGGAAAAAACAGGGTTGCTTGCAAGGAAAAGGTAGAGGGAGATGCTTTCAGTCTTTTATATGTGCAGAAAGGTGGGGAAAAGGAGGCGGCAATAGACTTTCCTCCAGATTCACTGCGAGATGAGTAAACAGACTTAAATTACAACAAAAGGAAACTTAAGTTAGGAAATTAAGTTCAGCATCTTGTTGAACAATAATAATAATCAGACTGCAGAAGATATGATCTGAAGGGGCTTTGAGATCTTTGTTACTCCATATTTACATATAACAGTTAAATAGTTTTATGTCAGGAATCAGATGGCAGTCAACATTCAAAGTTACATTCTATAGATCCTACTAGTTTTTAACATTATTTATTAACTCTACATTGCAATCGAGTTCTTGCTTTATACTCCTCTGTGGAAATCCAGTGGACATGGGCCAGTAATAAATATGTTACCTAAGAAAAGCACTCAAAATAACCAAGCAATCAGACTATAAAAACTATAAATGTATAGAGTGTTGCTATTTTAAAGGCATATAGGTTTAATTTTTTTGTACAGATATAGTTAGGAAGGTTCATAAAATACTGACCTAGGCACTCTACTTTCTCCTTATGGATATGTCCATATTCAGATTATGTGTTTGTCAGCACTGCCTTTAAATCCCTGGATAAAACAAATTGTGTCTGCCTGATCTGAAGTCTGCTGCAGTCACTAAGAATCTCTCTAATGTTCGTTAGTGCATTACTTTTCTGTTCTATCAGCTTGTTCTCTGGAGATCCTCATAATAATCTCTGAGCACCTTCCAGCTATGCTGTCAGCAGCGCAAGCAAAATACTCTGTGTGTTTGTTTGCTCACCGTCTTTGTCCCAGAAATGTGTGCACAGTTGGGTGTATTGTGTTCACTGGGGTTTTTTTGTTTTCAAAGTGATGCGACCATTGAATTTTGAAAAATATTTTCAAGCATGAATTCAGTATGCCTAAAATCTTACTGATGTAACACTTTTCAAGGACACATAATCAAGGATAAGAGCATAAAGAATGATTCCCTGATGATAAATGCAGTTGGTATGAGGGTTGAAATCTCCATTCTGGCAAAAGCAAAGGAAATTTTTCTGCTCTCTCTCTATAGGGCCAAGATTTCCTTCAAGATGTTTTCCATTCCTTCAGCAACAAACGGTGTAACAATCAATTAGCAGTGTGTAGAAAGCATTCTCATTATACAAGTTTTCAGTAAGGAGCTAAGCTCTATACCTTCCCAATGAGCCACACTGTCCTCCTTTTATGGATGGAGAAAGAGAAACACATCCATGAATATGCAGCAGGGTGGTGTTCAGTGGTAAGAATAAAATGCAAGACTTTGCACTATCAAGTCAGAACTGTGACCACTGTATGTGGCTGGTTGTGGCCATAGTGCTACCCAGGGTTACAGAAGAGGAGCCCCAGGGGCACTACCTGGCCTTACTGGCCCTGCACAGCCCCACCTTGGGCCTCCCCACACCCCTGCCCATTAACCAGGACTTCATCCAGCTCAGCCTTGGGCCATCGGTCCCTGTCCCAGTGGCACCACAGGAGTGCCATCTCCAGTCACACTTCCTGAATGGACCCCATAAATGCATTTTGCAGCTTGTCTCCAGCTGCGTCCCTGGTCTCTGCCCCTTTTGCTCCTGGTGTTGGCCCCCCTGATTCATGACCTGGCTGTTGACAGACCCCATGATCAGCCCCCAGTTCTTCTCCTGGGCTCAGTCCCTGCAGGATGGTGCCCAGAGTGCCCTAACAAGAGACTGCAGAGTACCCACAGAATGTCCCAGAAATACCCAACTGTCCTCTTATCCTGATATGGAAACGGAAGAGTGATTTTAAGAAATCCCGAAATCCTACTTCTCTGTCAGACAGATGTGAAAAACATCCACCATCTCATCAATGAAGAGGAGGAAAATAACTGCTTTGTAGAGACCCCAGAATGCACAACATAAAGGGGGAAAGTGGATATATTATGGAGCACAGAGGTACTCCAAATATTGGAGCATTAACTGGATGTCCTACTCTGCGCTTACAAAACGTAATTTCAGATTTGAGGAGAAGATAATTTAAACAGCAACAACTGTGTAAGAAAAGGTGCAGCAGACATGATGGAGAAAGGCAGCACATTCTGAAACTGGGACCAGCACCACCGTCCCACCTGCACTGATAAAGAATCAGCCGTTCAGGCACAATGTGAGCTGCTAGAGAGAGTCCTGCTGGAGACAATGTGCAGCACTTAGGATGCAAGGAAGCAACCTCATGTCTTCTACAAACAGCATCTAGCATTTAGAAACTACATAATGCACTAAAATTTCAGATCTCTACCACCAATGAACGAGAGGCCTTCTTTTCCATTAATTTGTTCTAGAGATCCGCAGTGAATTGTGGTGACCTGTGGGGAAAAATGGCAGGGAGGGAAGGTCTCAGGAACCACTGCCTCAACAGGTGATGAGAAAATGAGTACCACTATAATTCCAGATCCTTCATAGAAGGGCAGCTGCATGGTATCTATCCCAGCTTATGTGAAATAAAATTAGTTCCAGCAGCTACTAAGAGCTTGCAATAACACAGATCTACTCCTGATTCCTAACTCAAGCAGACAGAGAAATGCTCTTGCCAGCAACTTACATAGATGTCTGCAATTGCCAATATAATCATCTGGAGTTACAATGGCTTAATTTTCCCTGTCTTTCTCCAGCTTACAGTCAAGAGTGGAAATAAAATTGCTCTGAGAAATGAGTTTAGAAGAGGAAATATTAAGATCACTTTATATCAATACACAGTATTAAAAATACCCTCTACAAATGTTTTACTACAGTTCTCCCAAGACTTCTGGATGCAGTGAAGATAAATCCCTATATTTATGGAAAGAAGGAAGGAAAACCCCCTAGCTTTATTTCTACTGAGGGTTCAGTTTCTAACTGAATCCATGCATATAGCAGTATGAATGCTACGTGGTAAAAGAGGTACATACAGTTTTAATTCTGTGTCTGTTTTCAGCCTCACTGAACTCAAGATCCACTTAAGCACACAACCGAAATCTCTGCACTGGTGGAGAACTAACTTCTTGCTGGCATCTGTCTATGGTTCCAGAGAGCTGGTTTAATGACAGTGAGCACCCCAGTGGTAAGTAGGTATAAAAATATGATATGTTCAGATAAGGGAAGAAAAACAGAAAACTGCAAAGATAAACTTTGTTTTTATGATCCAGAAAATACTGAAAAAAATAGATTTAATGAAAAAATTCTGGGCTACCCTTCAGCTTCCTGTAAACCATAATAGTGAATTGCAATACTGTGACTGATGTTACAGAAAAAAACATCACTGTAGTTTATGCTTTAGACCCACACCTGACACAGTATGAGCTACCAGATGAAAGAGGAGTTGATTTTCTGACAAAAATGCTGGTGACTGAGCAGCAAAAACCAGCAGCTTTCTCCAAGGTCTTTGAACACCTTGGGGTGTCACTGACCAAGGCTCCTAAACTTTGGCTGGGTTTTGAACTGGCTCACACAATTCTAGCATATCTTTAACACTCCACAAAACTGGCAGGGTTTAATTTGTTGTCCTCTACAGAGATACTATTGAAGCAAATCACCAAGGACATTAATTTTAATAGTAAGAAATCCAAATTGTTTTTAATAAAACTGAAGAAAATCTAAAGCAGAACTCCCACACCCTATAACATTCTTCAAAAAACTCAAGACAATTTTATGACTCTAGGTACTTGTTCTCTATAGAAAATACAGAAACAAAACACCAGTCTTAAACTAGCTTTGCTCTTTGAAACCAAACAGAAGAATCTTTTCTAGTATTTGGCTATTTGAAGTCAGTATTACCATTAGAAAAAGTACGAATGTATGGAAGATGTGTATTTAATATCTCAACATTTGTATTTCTCTCCATCTACCTTTCCTTTTCACTTGGCATGTTCTTTTCATTTTCTTTCCTTTTTCCTTTTAGCATAAAAATATTCATAAAAGCGAGAACACTTTTGTTCATCAGGAGGACACAAGAACACTGCAAATGTTTAAAAAAAATCAAGTTCAGGGTTTAACTCCATAACTCAGGGCAGATTTGCACTGTATGGGGTGCCTTTCCCAAACTTCTGTTAACATTGATGATGAGTTAAGGTTTATCAACTATTGCCCTATATAGGCAGATTTTCCCATCTGATTTCTCTCTCTCCCTGTTATGCAGTTTTGTGTGGGTTGGGCATTTTTGGGCTTTGTTCTGAATTCTGATTAAAGAACAATCAGGCAATTTTAGCAATAAAGGTTGTAGAGGTGAGTGCTTCAGAGAGAAGGTAAACAATGCAAGAAGGAACGAGGTCCTCTCCGCGTGCCCAAGTTTCTTTACAAGTCTCATGGCAACGATTCAGTCACTTCCCCGTCAGGGCACAGGAGCTACAAATGAGGACTCAGCCACTGGGCTGAACTCCAGGAATGGAGCAGCATGAGAACCCTGGCTCTCAGAGTAGACACTTCTCTCTTTTTTCTGCTGTATAAGCCTTCTGATTCGCCCAAATGAAAACGTTTCAACTCCCCAGTGCTGAAGGACAAGCTATGTTAGTGATGCACAAGTTAGTAAGTGGTCCAAGGTAGGAAACCCAGCCACACTCAGTCATCTTTTCATCCAGTGAAACAAAACTGCCTGAAGGGAAATGGAAAGATGGCCACTTAAACTTGGGATCCTTCACCCCTTTGACCAGTGAAACTCGTTATCAGACTTTATTACCGAAGTCAAAGGTTGGAGGAATACAGAAAAGGATGAGCTATTTATTCAGGAAATACAAGTGCTTATTCATATTACAAAACATTTTAAAGATAAAACAGAAGCCTTCCTGCTTCAGGTCATTGCGCAATCTTAAAATAATAGGACAATAAAAGAAAACCTTGTCCCTTCACAAGCTGTTCTTTCTTACTTCCCTACTGCACTGGAACAGGGAGAGCATTAGTCAGATCAGAAGTACTGATTAGGTTTTTATGTTCTTTAATCTGGAGAAGACAGCATAGAGTCTGCAATTCTTGTTGCTATTTTTCTTTATTATGCATAAGAAGTCAAAGAATCATCCAGGCAGGCTCAGACTAGTATATCACTGAGTGCATATTATAGAGAGGATATAATAGAAAGCTGCATGAAGTATTTCAATCAGACTTTATACATAATTTCAACTTTGATTGCTATGACACTAAACACTGAACTTTAAGACTCTGCTGATCTAATTGACATAGAAGTCCAGCATAATTTATCAGCACTCTTCCATACAAATGACTCAACTATTGCCTACTGCCAGCCTTTTAACAGTCTTAAAACCCAAACCACAAGCTGTTATTAATGAAATATGGTTATGATTAAATTTATTTAAAAAAAATACACAGACTGTGCAGGATGCACACTAGAGGTTTCTGCCTCCCTAGAGTATAATTCATTATATACTTAACCTTAGTCCTTTCCCGGTTTAAGGAAATGGGCTGTTTTAATGCAAATTTATCAGTGAATTCCTTGTTACTTTTACATTGTATTTAAAGAAAGTTGAACCTGTATCTGAGCAAAGTCCAGAAAATGATTGCTGAGGTCAGCTGGGATTTGTTTTGTTTCTTCATTTGTCCTGGACTTCCAAAAATGCATGTTTGAGTCATGCAGGTGACTGTAAAAGGTTGGGGGCAGACCTGCTGAAGTGTGGCTGTGATGTGAGTTGTGGCAGCTCCCATGAGTTTAGACCCTTATGTGAACTTCTGTCAGAGGATGAGCCAGGCAGCACAGCCGTAGCTGAGCACCTGGGCTAGACTGCCCTGGCCAGCAGCTGATGTGTCTTACCCACACCAGCCCACGACACTGACTCGGCTCAGATTCACCTCCAGACTCTCTGGACATAGAATCAATCGTAGAACCATAAAACCGACTGGGTTGGAAAAGACCACCAAGATCATCAAGTCCAACACTTGGTCCAACTCCAGTCCATTTACCAGATCATGGCACTCAGTGCCACATCCAATCTCAGTTTAAAAACCTCCAGGCACGGTGAATCCACCACCTCTCTGGGCAGCTCATTCCAATGCCTGATTACTCTCTCTGGAAAGGATTTTTTTCTGATATTCAACTTAAATTTCCCCTGGCAGAGCTTAAGCCCGTGCCCCCTTGTCCTATTGCTGAGTGCCTGGGAGAAGAGACCAACCCCCACCTGGCTAGAACTTCCTTTCAGGTAGTTCTAGACAGTGATGAGGTCACCTCTGAGCCTCCTCTTCTCCAGGCTAAACAACCCCAGCTCCCTCAGCCTCTCCCCATAGGGCTTGTGCTCCAGTCCCTTCCCCAGCCTTGTTGCCCTTCTCTGGACCCACTCCAGCCCCTCAGTATCTTTCCTGAACTCCATGAGTCACTGCACCAGTGACAGGATTGTGCTCCAGCTTTTGACAGCAAGTCACATACACCCATTTAATTAAAACAAAACACTAAAACACAACAAATCTTTGATCAATTATTCCTGTGTAGCCACCACAGGCAACATCCACCGAAGCCATGCAAGTGACTGCATCCCTGAATCACTCTGAAATCCAAGGCAGGGATTAGTTATGCAAGCAAGAAATAGTAAAGAACATGACCACATGCATCCGGTCTGTCTGGGCACAGCTGTTTTGTTGTTGAGAAATGCATCTCTGCAAGGTGAAAAGCTCCCACAAACCTGTGTTTCTGCCAAAAGCATTTGTCCTGACTGTTTTAAGTAGCTTAATATATCTCCAGATAGAACAAGACCTTGCTCAGCACATGCCATCAATGAAATGAAAAACAGTCACAGCACTCTAAAAGCTCTTCCAAGGCTGGGTAGTAGGATGACAGCAGTCAGGGCTGACTGCAGGCGTCTGAAAGAGAGCTGACCCACAGGAGGCCCAGGAACAGTGTACTACACTCAAATCCAGATTATTTCTTCAGTGATGCCTCCCTGCAGATTCACCTCAGACAGACCAGGAGCATTCTCTTGTACTTTGAGCAACAAGTGTGAGTTTTAGATTCTTATTCTGGTCTTTGGAGATTTGGGGCTTTAAACCTCCAGCCCAGCTGGAAAACAGCACAGAAACTCCACTGCAATTTTTCAAGCCTTGACCCTCCAAACTTACAGTCAAAGCATAAACCTCACAGTAAAACCAGAGAAAAAGAAAGCAGTCAAGGAAATTAATTCCTGGCTATTTTGCAACATCCGTTCCATAAGTCCAGGAATATATAAGACTAATTGCATTTTCACTGACGTCAGTCTAATCAACGATCAGTTTACGAAGCTTAATGTGTTCTCCTCTGGCTTACTAGGAGATATATATTAACCTTCAAGAGACTTCTAAACACATTTTACTTGATTAATGTAATAACTTCTCTCCTTTCTATAAATATATTAATTATTTTTATATAAAAACCCAAATGTAATTATAGGATATTGGACTCTCAATGGGATTCTTTCCTTCAACAAGCATTTATGTAAACTTTGCTCCTCTTACAACCAACCATCTGTTTTCTCACTGGAGGGAGACAACTGTTCCTCATAATTCCAGTGAATTTATTATCCAATTGAAGGCCTTAATAAGAAAAAAAGGCTATTTTACAAGGGTTTTCAATTTCTGAATAGATAATTATATTGATTAGATAAGACAATTGTGTCATTATCTTGTGACAATTGATGCCGATTATCAGCTATCATTGCAATGATTCACATACTCTGTGAAATATCCTTCTGTGGTATTTAGGGATCAGTTCTCCTGATGCCATTTGGGAAGCTATTAACTGTTATTTCATACTGCCTCTCTAGAAAAATTCCAATCAAAATGTGGATACTGAGAAGGTCTTTCAGATAATTTTCTTCATGTTAATGATCAATATTACTCTTTATTCTTTGCTTTAACACACCTAAAATGCATACCTGTGCTTTCAGTTTCTTAAGAAAATATCATACAAGTCTTGAACAGATATTTGTGTGCAGAATCAGTAATTTAATTCCCACTGGTCTTGAAGAATATAATGGATGCAGTCCAGTCCAAGAGCATATACCCTGAATATCCTCTGACTCCAGTCTCGGTTGGATATTCAACATGTACATCAATCATCAGGGAAGTCTCTGAAAGTAAGATCCATACTTTTTTTTACTACTAATGAATTCCAAGTTTCCTCTCCACTCTCCTCAAGAGCAAGCATGTGTACAGGAAGAGTCTAATGAGTTACTTGGGAATGTTACTTGGTTTTTTGTGGTCTCAGCTTTCATCTTATGAAGTACAGACAATAGGAAAACTCATGATGATTTTATAGACATAGCACTTGGGACATAAATATTTAGTCACTTTAGCCATTTCTACTAGAAGAATTGGGAATCTCAAGTAATTTCAGATTATATCATGAACCCTTCACCTGCCAGTGGAGAAATCTCACATGCTGCTGACATTACATCTCCTACCAAGGGATGGGAATTAGCTTGTCATAGGCACCACCCAGCTCTTTCCTCTGAATATACAGCCCAGGACTGGGCCATGGAGAAGCAATCACCTGGTGGACTCACCACAGGCCCAGTTCTGCCAGACTTCTTTTCCCAGTGCCTCCAGTTACTGGAGGTGGTAAATGCAGCCTGCAGGATAAGCTGACCCAACATCCCAGCTATATCACACTGTCACAACATGGGAAGCGACATCCCTGGCTGACATGAAGTAACTGAGCCTTCAGCAAGCTGGCTGTCATAAAGTGGGAAATCCTTTGGTTTTGGTTCATTTCATTCCATACAAAATCAAAGAAAGCTAATTTTTTAAGTAAAACAAGGCTTCATACTCGTATTCATGAAAATTCCCACAATCTGACACTGGGATAACACACAAGGCTTTCTAATGGTGCAATTTTTCCCTTTTCACAACTTCAGTTCTTTTTTCAGTTCTCAAAATTTCCTGATTCTCATAAGTTTGAAAATAATTAAGAACTTAATCTTTCCTTAGAATTCCTTTATTTTCCCTGAAAGGGCCTTTACACCCTGTTCAAGGGATCCTCACAACTCCTTGCTGATGTGAGTAGTCTCTGGCTGTAAAGGTTGCAGGAGTGCAGACAGAGCAGCTTGGAAGGATCCCAGTGTAGTTGTATTTTGTTTACATGAGCAGTCACTGGTGATCTCTACCCCCTGCCAAGTAAGCCAAGATTACTGAAATCTTCTAACTGGTATTTAAGCATGCTGCCATACATGCTGTTTTCACAAGGCTTTAAAAAAAACAGGAAATAAATGTGGCCCAGTCACAAAATATATACTTTCATTCTCCTTTTGACATCTGAACAAGTGCATTCTACTGATCTTGGCAGGGTATTCAACCTGTAAATTAATGAGATCACAGCAAGCTATGCTTTTCTTTTGCTTTATAATATAAAGAGGCCACTATCAGTACATTTTTTCATCCATTAGGATTGAATCCTTATATTAAAAAATGATTGGGATACAGACAGAAGTTACACACACTTTCAAATGTCTATTTAGACAAATACAGAACCAAAATGTCACAACTAGCAATTCATGCTGAGCTCTCCACAAATAGCAGCTCAGACATTGAAGCCATCCTGGCTAAAAACTTCGGCTTGCTGAAGCAGAGCAAAACCCAAAAGAGTTAACTTGAAACATAGTTCCTAAGACTAGCCTAAAAAAATATTTAGATAAAAGCCCGGTTTGGGAAATTATCCAAAGATGGACTTGGGGTTAGTCCAAGACAGTACGGAGATGCAAAAGTATGCTCACAACTGACATACAAGAAGACAAATTAAGGATGTAAGGGAGATAAGAAGTCTAAGTACAGAACACAGTGACATACAGAAAGAATAAATTAGGAACATAAAGGAACTCTGGCATAACCCCTCATGCAGTCAGCAAAAACCAGCAGAAGTTGAAAAGTTCCCCAAGGATGAGGAGCTGAGATACGAACCCTACCAGAGGAAGTAAGAGGAACTCCCACCATAATATTCCTCAAAAAGAGACTCCACCCCTGACCCCCACCTGGACTCCGCCTGCTATACTATAATCAAGTGCTGCAATAACATTTATATGCATGTAGAAATTATGTAATCTCTCACATAAATTGTATAAATACTCTGGCTTTACACTGATTACTTTGGAACTCTATTGTCCAGTGAGAACCGGGAGCTCCCCAACGTTGCTTTAATAAATACCTTGCTGTTTAAAGACTAAAACTCTGTCTCTAAACAGTTTTATTACGCCTTTTTGGGCATCATTGCTCTATTTATGTTCTTAGCACACATCCTTCAGCAAGAGACACACAACTCGGTAACTTGGAGTTATAAAAGGTTCTCAGCCTTCCATTAGTTTTTATTTTTAGCCCTTCACTGTCAGGGCCTCAGGGAGTGCAGAGGGAGGGCAGCAGCTCCCCAGGCATGGCAATGGCTCCTGGGGGACTGTGGGCCCATGGGAAGGAACAGCCTGTGTCCAGGGCACTGCTGCAGTGAGGCAGGTAGCTGGAGGCACTGGGCACACAGAGCTCAAAAATTAAAGCTCCTTCTTTTATGCCTTTTTTTAACTGATACCTTAAAATTTCATCTTCTTCCCACCCAAGTCAATCAGAAATAATTCCTGTTATGCAAGATGCTATCAGTGGATCCCCAGGGTGTGCAGAACTCCACTGCCAGGAGAGTGGGAAATCCTTCCATGACGCTGTCAGGACATCTGACTTTGTTCCTTCTTTGTGTTTTAGATAAGCAAAGTGGAATCCATTTCCTCAGGAAGCAGACATGCTGTGTTTATAAATGCTGTCACTGACTGGAGTGTTGATTCACCAGCTCTTACTGGGTCACTTAGAACAAGCAGAAATGCCACCTTTCCCCTGGACTCCAGCAGCTGGGGGAGATCAGAACTGAAGCTGGCTCATTTCAGCACTGTCACTGCCCTGAGCAGCAGGGGATACAACTGTCTGGGATAAAAGTAAGCTATTGGAAGTGACTTTCTAATTTCCTTTTTTTTTATTTTAAATATGACATTTTAAGACTTTTGTGCTCCAAAACGTGTTTCTGTGTAAATACAGAGAAATGAAATGTGAGCAATTCAGGTCTGTATGGACTCTGTGAGATTGAAACAGCCACCAGCAAAGATGGATCGAAGACACAGCTGCTGCTGAGTGGTAGGAAGGAAACACTCCCCAGGAGTTCACACAGTAACTCCTCAGACTTTCTCACAGAACGCTGGAGATTCACCTGAGAACAGTCAGGATATTTTCATCAAAACACTGGACTTGTGAGTTATGGACTATAACCACATAGAATGGTGTGAGATTCAATTTAGCCAATTAGCATGTAGCCTTAACCCTATATAAACTGTTTGCAGTGTATTAATAAAGGGCATTCTACCTAAATCATACTGATTGTTGTGTGGCGTCCTTGATCCTCCGTGAAATATTGTTTACTTTATCTGTGTTATTGTGACCTCCAATTTTATTTTATAATACAGGGAGGTGTAAAGTCCATTACAATGGGATAAAAGCACGAAGATTAAAAACCAGCGGAACCAAACTGGTCCTCAGGTTTGAAATAAATATTAACCTCCACACAGCTTTACTACTATCATTTTAATCTTCATCATAATGTCTATATTTAACACTGCAGCATCCCCCCTTAAGCTTTTCTCCCCAAGTCAGCACACTAGTTCCACAAGTATACAAGGCTATTCTGCAACCTGTTTAGATAATTTTTTCAGGATGGCTGCTCCAAACTTTACAAGCTACTAATTACAGTGAAGTACCTCAGTGCTCTGTGATGGTGTGTATACTGCATTCTATATGCTGTACTGCAATACTATGCAATGCTTGTTATATTGCTTTAGATGCAGTACCGGTGGCTCTACCAGGAAGAAACTACTGAAACATAATCGCTCTAGAAACATTAGCATTCTGAGACCCATTAGGTTCCAAAATAGAGCAAAGTTAAATATTTATTTCCCAGCTATTGATACTTCATGAATCCATTGTAAGAGTCGGTGGCTGCTCTGCCTGTGCTGGAAAAGCAGTGTTCCTGCCCATTACCTATGTGGGAAAGAGCTCTCAACAGCAGCACTATAACCCCACCTGCACACAGTTCTCCACTCTCTCCACTATTTGCAGGATCCTAAACATAAATCCAATTAAAACATAAAAACTAAAGAGCTAAACCACCATCTCTAAGAAATCCACTACTTTTTCCATATTTATTCAGGCATGACATCCTACCTTCTGAAATCGGACTAACTCAAAACCAGTTCAACATGTGAAAATGCTATTTTAGAAGCCTGCTAAAACTTTAAAGCTACTGATTCTTCCTCTTTCAGATGCCTCTACTACTAAATCATTGTATTCATGGTCACAGAATTAATAAAACTTAACACTTCACAAGTAGTGAGATGCAGAAACAAAACCATTCATTCTCTAGGGGAATGATTTTTCCTTAAGCAATTTCCTGTAAAGCATAATGGCAAACCAGATAGACAATACATGTTGGTTTGGCAAAAAATCAGAAGGATTTTTGTTTGAACCTAATTTGAGGTAATGCCCATAGCTCATGTGTGGTTTGGAGTAATGCAACCACCCAAAATGCACGCAGAGAAAAAAAATGCTGTCAGGACATCTATTTTTGAGTAAATGCTCAGTAGCACTTGGTACCAAATCATAACTGCTCTTCTGAGACAAACCAGACCTTTCAACCAGGGTCATTTATTCCAGGAATAATGGAAGGAAGGAGCTACCCCTTCCTTCCTGTTTCCTAACTTTGTAAGCTATCAAAAAGGTTTAGTATTTATTATAAACATGCATCTAAATATCTATTCCTAAAGGTTATATTTAAAAATCTAGATATTTGCGGTGAAGGAGAAAGCATAGAAATGTACATCTTGAAATGTTACCATTTTGAAGCTATCTACCCTGGAAAAATTATGAAAGCAAAAGAAGCAAAGTAGGAAGAGGTATAAATTAAGAAACACCTGTCCACTAGAAAAGAAAACTTAAAACCAGTACTTTACTGCAAAACCTACGTGAAATTGGGCCACTGGTATTTAGATGTTAGTAACATTAGGTAACAGATCCCTAAAGCTGTCAGGCTTTTCTTTGTATCCAAAGCCAAGTGATGCACTTTCCTCTTCGTCAAATGTCTTTAGGTCTGAACAGCTAAAATACCTGCATCCCTGTCTTTGTGCAGCCAATGTGAAAAGGCTTCATTCAGGTGAAAGCAGAAATAATAAGCCTCCGTGAAGAAATACTCAAAAGCTTTCAGGTCATATTAAAATTTACTGAAACTTCACTGCTGCCGAAGAGGGGCATCTTTTACAATACTGTCAGTTTTCCAGGTACTCCATACTGTGGATATTACAATTCATTACATTTTATTAAACCAGGAACACGAAATAGTTCAACTAATGCACCATTTTTGAAGTGGTGAAATATGTATTTTACAGGATACAGAGCATTTCATATGATTTCTAGGGCATAAATGTCAATCTAGCTTTTTTATTACACTGGTTGAGTTTATTTAATGAGCTGTCCTACAATGGAGGCCAGCTCTGCATTTTTCACTTGCTTCTGCAGGAAATTTCTGTAGTGAGCAAATAAGCCTGGGTCTGATGCGCTTCCGTCTGCAATCATTGAAGAACCATGCCTGGCAAACAGCTCTGCACAGCCTTGTTACCTGACAGAGACCAGCTCCTCACACCGAGAGACTGAGCAGCCTGAGAAGCGCCATCTACATCGTTACCTACAGCGACGAGGCAGATCTTTTTATTCAGCAAATCCTGCGACTGTGGCAGGGCCAGCTCTGGGAAAGCTGCTTTTTCTGCACTGCTACCCGAGGGATGGAGAAACAATTGCCAAAGACGGGGGATGAACTGAGGGCTTAATGTGCCTCCTCCTCATCGAGTCTTTCCCCTGGCTGAGTAACCGGGTGCCAAACAGCGTCTGGTTATTGATGACTCCAGTGTAAATTCCTCACTGATGTCCGATAACCCTGGCAGAGGAAAGATGCCTTTCCAGTACCA
Source organism: Pithys albifrons albifrons (assembly GCF_047495875.1). Classification (NCBI taxonomy): domain Eukaryota; kingdom Metazoa; phylum Chordata; class Aves; order Passeriformes; family Thamnophilidae; genus Pithys; species Pithys albifrons. The sequence continues at coordinate 51,052,270 of NC_092461.1, forward strand.
GAGAACAGCTGCCTGGAAGGTTTCAGTTCCCTGCCAGGCACACCAAAACATCACTGAGAAACCATGACCTGCCAAACAACGGACAGCAGTGACGAAAACACCTGACTGCTTCATGAAGCAGAGACTACAGACGATAAAACAGGATTTTCTGTGAGGTGTGGTCCGGGCAGCGCTGCTGGAGCTCCCGCACCGGCGGGGCCTGTGTGCTGCTGCCCCCCGGGCTGAGACACAGCGTCCCAAGTTTGGGAGAAAACCCTCGCTCCAGGCTCTTCATTCCTCGGCTTTTTGCTTGCGATCCAGTCGAGCCTGTCCGTGCACTGCACCTCCTGCCCCCGCTCCCCTGACCCTCAAACACGCACGTGCTTCATGTCCCAGTTTCGGCAGAGCCGAGATGGATCTCAGGCTGTGCCCACGGGGGAAGCGCCGCGCTCGGCGGCGGCAGCGCTGGAGCTGCCTGCGCATTCCGCTGTTGCAACAGCACGGCTCCCTCCCGAACCGCGCGGGCTGACAGAGCAGCCTGTGCTGCTGCCATGGGCATCCCCCGCACGGAACAGCCGCTCAGACCGGCCCCGCAGCCGGAGCGAAGCGCCCGGGGGCACCCCCGGCGGGACGGGCAGAGCTGGGGCCGCTTACCAGGTACCAGACGCCGAGGATGATGGTGCCGGTGCGCACATGGCAGCAGAGGCAGCAGCTGTTGGAGTAGAAGCGCGCCCAGGGCGAGCTCAGCATCTCCGCGGCTTCTCGGGGCTCCTCAGCGCTCTGCTCGCGTCTCCGGCCCTTCCGCGCCGCTCCGCGGAGGCGGGGCCGGGCAGGGCCGGGGCCGCCCCTCGGCGGGCGGGACACAGAACGCGGCCCGGCCCCGGCAGCGGCGGGGGGGTTTTGCGGCCCCAGCGGGGCCGGCAAACGTCCCCGCTGCAAGAGCCACTTTTCCCGCCGGAAAACCCGAAGCACGGGGGATCTCGGCACACGAGGTCCAAGGAATTCCGGGGCTGGCAGCCTGGCCTCGGCCCGGGGCTCTCCCGGGCCCTCCCGCCGCTCCCCGGCCCTGCAGCGAGCCCGGGCACGACCAGCGGGGCCGGCGCTTCCTTGGCAGAGCCTGTGGCTCCTCGCGCAATTCCTGACCGGCAAAGCAGCAGAAATAAACTCTTATTTCACTGCAAAGAAAGACAATATCGGAAGAGATCATGGAATGCTTTTATTTTTCCCCAGATTCGGAAGGGATGAACATTTATTTTCTTCACAGTGTCCTCCTAATCCTCCCCCAAAGCCGCTGCTGTGGAGGAGCCTGGAACAGCCCGTGTAACTGATACACGAGGTAACATTAACCTGACTGCCCCTGCCTGGAGTTAATGCCCTGGTGAGAAATGCTCACATTTTGCCAATAAAATTTGGAGGGGGCAAAGTCGTCAAAGCAAAACTAAACTTTTATTTAACAAATTCACCTGAATCGGGTGTGTCCTTCTGGCCTAGGAGACAGACCCAGAATAAAAAGAAACAGAACTTTTTATACCCTTTCCCGACCGAAAGGTCCCTGCCCCCTCTTCTGTTGGCTGGGAATTGGGGTTCACAGTCTGGCCCGGTTCGCCTGCCTGTCGAAGACCTCCCACCCCCCTCCAAAGGTGCGAAAAACCGTTGGAAACTTAACTACCCCTTAACTATTCTCTTACAGTTCTTTAAGCTTCAGCAAAACGTTAATTCTTTTTCTATCACCCTGATGTGTTGAGGGGGACAGCAGCACTGGGGGGACGGACCCAGTGCACTGATGCAGGTTTGAGCAAAACTTCCTACCAAGCAGCTGACTTTTAATTTGAGACTTGTGTCATCCTCTAGAGAAAATAATGCTCTAAACCCTACCAGGAAGTCTGTATGTCTACCCTGACCCTCAGCATAATTTATTTACTGCCATCCAATTTGGCTTTCTACCAAATCCCACAACTTATCATCAAAACATAACATTGAAAAGTACTCCAATGCTTCTCTATATGGTTGCTTTGGGGCTCTTCATTGCTTCATACATACATCTGTACAGAACAGGAACTTCAAGATAAAAGCTATCTTGGCACTGAGGAACATTTCTAACTATGCCTTATCCCTACTTGTAAAGCCACTATAGGAAATTAAATTAAAAATACTCTAAGTAGAAACGTTACATAGCCTCTGTTCTTAGTTTGTCCTTATAAAACTGTCAGGGATTTGGCAGGATTTTTTTTTTTTTTTTTGCACAAAGGGAAAAGAGGCCTGGCACTGAATTTCTAATTTTGACTGAATTATATGCATAAACTAAATACTGTATTTGCAAGATTTGCATTCAAAAATGAAACTAAAATTGCAGTAAAAAGAATCATCTACATTAACAAAACAAATATTTGAGAGATCAAAGGAAATTCCTAAACCGTGAGGTCTGGACTATCTCTGGTAACCTTGAAAGACCTTGTCCTTTAATACCAGAAAGCAGTCAAGTCAGAGACTAAACCCTTGTATGTATGCCTTTTAAGTGTATGTAGAAGGGAAGAGCATCTGCTTTGTGAAGGTTATCTGACCAAGGACCTGACCTTTTCAAAGCAAAGGGGGCAATAAATAAATAGGGATTCGATAAACAAGGACACACAGATGCAAACCTGGTGGACAAGGGAGAGAGTGCCAAACCCCAAAAGTCTCAGGTTACTGATTGATGGGCCATTGAAGAGCTTCATAAGAAACTTTGGAGGGGGTCACCTGGAGTTTGTAACTGATAAGAAGGGCCAGACAAGTAGAACATGAGGATTTGGCATATTTGGGGGGGGTGGGGGTGGGTGTCTCCTCAAAACATTGAAAAGAATAATTAGAGGAAGGGGATCAGGAAGGAGGAAAGGGGTATGTATAATAGGGGTCAGTCATGTGTAAAGTCTGACAGAGCCCTCTTCTCTGTTCATCCTCTCCTTATGGAAGCTTTCTGAACTGTCTGTCTGTGTAGTCTCCACTCCCCACACAGCGTGTGTGGGTGCTGTAACGAGCAAGTGCCAGCTCCGGGGATATCAGGGAGAGTGGGGTGAATGTGGGCTCAGTGCCGGCAGCTGGAGTGGGCCCATGGGTCACAGCCTGATGACTGGGGCTGGCTGCTGGCACTGGGTGATTCTCTTGCAAGCATCCAGCTGGACTGTACTTGGATCTTCTGTGAGTCCTACAGGTAGGAGGCACAGATGAAGGCAGCACATTGTCTGTGGTCATCTGTGCAACTGTTCCTGTTAGGGTCCTGTGCCTGCAAATGGCAGAGCAGCACCTCTGTCCCTCAGCCTGGGATGGGCACAACAATTTGATCTTTAGCAGACAAGCAGGAGAAGCCTCAGACCCTGGAACTGCTGGAGGCAGTGACTGCTTAAAACATCTCCCAGCACAGCACTCCTCTCTGTAAAGAGAAATGAACTGCATGTCTGCTTTTGCTTATGGTTTTCCATCAATGGCTTTAACCTCCATATCCTCAGAAAAAAAAGGAAGAATGAACAGGTGAACACTAATCACTTCAGAGCAGTTTACAGTATAATTATTAATTTCTACTGAAAAAGCCCTATGGGAAAGATCAGGAAACATCAGGCTTCACATCACACTCTTAATTTATAACCAGCTGCATTTGGTTTGCTTGGCCAGGTTCGGGTTGTGTGGCAGAGCCCGAGTATTGTCACACCTAGAGACCCATGACCACAGTCTCTGTAGGTCAAGCCACCATGCCATTCACTTTGCCTTATAAAACAAGAAACAGCAAACACTTCTTACTGAGATGGCTGTGAATCCATCATACCTGATCTTACACCCAGATGGTGGAGGATCATTTAAGATGTAACAGGGACAACTTCTGAACTGGATGACACCTGAGTTTTGTCAAGGTTCCTAAAGGTACAATAGACACTCCAGATTGTCATCTTTATACATCAAAACCTGAACAGGATCAATATCACTTTCTTGATCAGAAAATTATATAAACTTAAGTGAATTGGTAGCCTACTTACAAGCAGTTTAGTTGTGCTGAAAAAGTAAATAATCTTTCCAGTGGGATCTATGATATAATAAGAAATTTTTCCAAGGGAACATTCAGTGCTGAAATTAAACTGCCCAGTGTCAAAGCCTAATGCACCCTTGCTCAGCCACTGGTCAGTGTGAAGGCTGTAGGATGATCCAGAAGAGAAGTGCAGACTCATGGCTGCTGTCTGCCCCTCCTTACCACAGCAGAGCTGTAAATCACTAAACTCATTTCATATAGCCATTTGTTCCTCACAGCACACCCTGAGCTACACTAGCCAGCTGGGGAGGGACCCAGCCCAGCTTCACTTCATTGCCAAGTGTTCTCTGTGCTGCAAACTGTTAAAGAAAAAATTCAGTATATTTGGTGTCCTGCTTCTGTTCTGTACTCCCCTATGTGTTCCCTGTGATCTTCTCACTCCAGGGACAACTATGCCCTCCTGCCAGAGGATGCTCTCATCCATTTGGCATTTTCTTGCGCTTTCCTAGGGGTCTCTAAAATTGGTTACTGGTACTTCTCAACTTTTTCATACTTGTCTGAACAAGATTGCTGGAAGAGGACAGTTGGCTCAGAAGCTGCCTGTTATTCACTCCTTCTGTCTGCACTCACAGCCCACAGAGATGGTGCAGCATAGTTCAACTGGCCTTGAATGATTCAATTACACTGTTGCCCAGCATTGCCTACAGCATATAAACAAAAGCAGCTCAAGGGAATCCCATCTTCTGCTTGTAGGATTGGCCACGTGCTCCAAAGTGAGCAGAGACATTATTAATTGTTTTGTATTTGGCCAGGATAAGACAAGATAAGAAAAGGGTTAAACATTGTTCAGAAACCAAGGTCTGGGTATTGTCCTTGGGCATAGCAAGGTGACATCATTGGGAAACTGTGATTTTAGTAGAGAGTCATTTGAAGTGTCCAAGCTTTTGTTCTGCTTGCTCCAGAGCCTGTGTTTCAACATGGCTGCAAATTATTCAAGTATGAAAAATTTAATTCAACTAAGTTCAAAAAAGTCTGTGCTTTCTAAAAAAAAAAAGTAAACCTCCAATGAAGGCCTGACACTATCTCTCTGCCACAAAGATTGGCCAACATGCAATCCAATAGGACTGCTGCCACAATTCAAATTGGGTTCAAGAGGTCATTCATTCTTCTGATTTGTGTACAAAAGATCAGAGTGAGAACAGTATTTTCTCTCCAGCATGTTACAGCTCGGAATACATCTTAGAAGCCTGTAAGACAACCATTGCAATGGCACAGCTTGGTGTGCAATTGCTTGCACAGAGCTAGTGAAATTCTCTTGTTTCAATACCCAAAATGGACAACAAATGGTTATTAGTTGGTAGGGGTTTTTTTCTTCTTTCTTTTAAAGTTCTTTTTTCACCTTTAAAAATTGTTGACAGGAATACCTGGAACTTTTTAAACTCACCGCTAGGATATTTTGGCATGATTTGCCTTACACAAGATAGTGATTCTAGTATCTTAGAAAACTGATATACTTACACATTTTCTTTCCTGATGGTGAGGTGCATTTGCAACTCTAGCTTTCTCAGGCCACAGCTTCTTAATTCTGTTTTAAAGTTGCTGGTTATAATAAGCATATCATTAAAATATTTTGATACCTTGCCCTGCCAAGAGCTTAAATGTTCTCCAAGGAAAACCTTTCTTTAGTGCATCCTTCCTTTTCCTGTTTGCTGACTTGAAAGCCTTTCAGTTTTGTTGTGATGATATAGGACTGAAAAAGGGGGGTGAGTTCTGGAGTACAATGAGAACCAGCACTTTCTTTTTTAATTTTGGCCTTCCCATTAATGCCAGCCTCACAGATTATTTTTAACATTTGGGTGAGAAGAAACCATCTGTGCTACATTCATTAGAAATCTCAAAAATAGGTTAGGTAATTATCGAATAATTTGCTTGGCAGTAGATTTGCAATTTGGTAACATGTCCTGGAAGCCTTTCTTCAGATACAGTATGCTTTCCATGGGCTGCAGTCTCCGCAGAGGCTATGTGCTGCAGCATGGAGTGCCTGCTTCCAGAAGTCCCTGACTCTTCTGTGTCCACTGTCTTTTTCCTCTCCCTTGTCTGTGCTGTTCTTTCTTAGGCACTTTTGCACAGGGTTGCCAGAGGCTCAAGTTTTACCTTGCAGAAGATATTTACACTGGAGTTAGAGCTTGGCTGTGCCAGTATCCTAGCTATAAAAATCATCAATTTTCTCTCCTTTTGCTTTGGGAAGTCTATGGATTTCTGTAAAAACTTTGGTTTTCCCACTTAAAGCTTGCACCCCAAATTACACCAAGGGAGATGGGAGAACTCTAGCTTTTCCCTGCCCGCTGGCTCATCATGCTTGAAGATGCTGAGAAGTGGAGACACCACCACCTCTTGAAACAGTTATCAACCGAATTGGTAAGTGCAGGTGTCCTGTATCCAACTAAAACTCATCACCTTTTCCTCCATGAGCCTATAAACCCTTTAGCACCTCGTATTGAAGTAATTTATGCTCTACACAAGCTCTTCTGCAAGAGTTTTTGATAAATTAATTCTTTGCTCATCGGACACTGCTTCCAGTCCTTTGCTTATTGTTTCTCTCACTAGATAGTTTTGTAAAAACCTTTAAAACTTCAGGCATCAGACATAACAGTATTTATTTAGTCAATGGACACACTATTGGGATTGTACCCCCCATTCCTCTTCACTACACAGATTAAAACATCCCCAGAAGTACACTTGACCTTTTACTACACTGACCTAGTGGAAGGTCATGCTTGGAGGTTTTTTGTCTTTTGGCCTGAATGCTTATGCTGGATACCGTATTAAACTGACTGGGACATTTTATCCATAATCTGTAGCCAATTATAGAACATAAATTACAGCATACAGGGATGAGACAGGGCTGTTGGATAAATTGGTTGTTGTGTTGCCAGCAGTCTCACTGCTTGCCAGATTGCTTGAGCAAAGGGAATCTCAGGGACAGGTTCTAATACTGTGTTGAGTTTGTTGTCAGAGAGGTCACAGGTCTCTGACTGATAGGAAAGGCAAACCTTCTAAGAAAAGCTAATATACATTAAATAACATTTATTTCCTTTTAGTTCCATTATTTAGATTGGTTAATGTTTAATTTATGGATTCAATTGAGTATGGCTCAACACTGGGAATGTTGCCAGATTTTATTCCCTTTTTCACTATGTGATTATCGGTTTTTCCCCTTCTTTTAAAATCTCACTTTTTTTCTTTTGATGTAGAAGAATGGTGATATTCCCTCTCGGTTTTGATCATCAAGCATGTTCTGTTTATGTATGTGTTTGGATTTTTTTTTCTTTGCTTCTGTTGAATAAAAGTCATGATCATTTTGTCTTTTATCAACAATCTCAGTCCAGTGATAAATTATGTTTTTTGGTTGTATTGAGAACCCATACTGATTTTAAGTGCAGTACATAAAAATTAAAACAACACATCTTCCACAACTGTAATTTATTACTACCTGTAACTTACCCCAGAAACACTTCCCAGTTTTGTCCTTTTAGATTCCAGTCAGATTTCAAGCAGTAACTCACCTCTTCATCTGAGGGCCTGCTTAGACTTTTCCCCAAGTGCACTTTATTCTTCAATACATTAAACCAAATGCACCAAACCCCCAAGCTCTGAGCTATCACCAACTTTAAAGCAACTGAATAGCATCACCATCATTACTTTGAATACCTATGGAGTTTTTCCTCTTCTGCTCTCTTCCATGCCTGCTGGACTTTTGAGAAAACTCCTGAGTGTGCCATTCAGTTCTCCACACCAGTGTTCATCACAGGCAGAGGTTTGCCATGGAGCATTACAGAGACATCCAGTATTCCATGTGGTTTTTTCTATGCCAAAAATAAAGCACTCAACTTTCTCACAGTGTCATATCTTCTGCTCATTTACCCATCTACTACTTATTATGGAGTCACCAATGGAGCTCACTTGCTTGCCAGCCAAGCCTGCAGAACGTGCCATAGGAGATGGTGCCTTTACACTGTGAAAATATCAGCTGGGTTTGTCCCCTTCAGCTGCCTGTCCTGAATCCCCTTGACGACTGATTTGCTGAGCACACAACAGCAATACAAACACAGTTAGCCAATACCTGCCTTTCTCTGCTGAGGCAAACTGCAAGTATGGTACATGCAATGTAACACCTTTTATATACACTATACATAATTACAGGTCTGGGGTATGTCCTTCATGAAGTGCAGAGACACAGCACATACTGCCTTTGCTGCTTCAAGAGCAAGGGAAACATTTCTGTATAGTGCTGAAGGTGTGAAAGTTCAATTGGATTGTTTGTTCCAAATTATAAATCTTTTGTATGTGTTAGGAAATACAGCTAGAAAATCTAGATTTAAAGTAACACAAGATGTAGCCACCAATACCAGGTGTATGTGTGGGTGTGGTAAGACTGAAGCTTTCTAATACTGTATATTTTATATGGTTTCTTCTAAGGGGAAAAATACCAAGACTGCTAATATTCTTCTAATTATAGAAACTAGAGATACTTTTTGATTCTCTTCATCACAATCTCCAAAATGTCCTCCTGATGTCCAGAAGTAACACTGATAGTTTAAGTCATATGTCTAATTTTTCATGCTCTGCTTTGTGCAGCAAATCACATAATACCAGTAAAATTCTACTGAAATAGCATCATTTGTCAACTGATCCCCAAGTGCAGTATAAACACCACTTCAAAAGCATGTCTCACAATCATACTGCTTTCTGCTGGATGTCTCCATGAGTTATCAATGTATATTACTATATTGGGACTGTAAACCATTTTATAGGCATGCACATGTTGATGTGCTTTGATTATAGCCTGGAGCAACTTTGGGAAATCCTGACTGAGCCAACATTGCAGAGAAACCCCAGCTCAAACTGGTATTCAGTAATGGACTAGTAAAGGCACAGAGAAACTGTAATTGCAGTAAGACACAATTCTAACTCGTCATCTCCACTGTAACTCATTTATTTTCAAACACCTATTTACAAATCTTTGGAATACAAGTGGCTTAGTCTTAGCATTTGGAAAGCCCATCTCTGCAGATCAGAATGGACACATTTGTCACTTTGGGGAGCAATACCTCCTATCTTCTCCTCTCATCGTCTCGTTCAGTCACTGTTTAAAGTGATTCTGACATTGCTCTGAAATTGTTGTCTAAGGCTTCAAAATAAAGTCAAGCTCAGTGGGGCAAGCTGGTAAGTGTGTAACAGTTCAAAGCCATTCCTATGCATCCTGCAGCTTCCTTATTGCTCTTTCTTGCAGTGAAGTACCTAACACTGCTCAGCTTCTCAGCATCCAACTTTCATTTTTAACATAGAAATCACCGATCACCAACATGACATTCTCCAAGCCCAGGCATACTTTGAAAATGTAAATCTGCATATTTTCCCATATACACTAAATACCCCTTTGGTATTTTGTGTATATGAGACTTTAACCCACTTAACTGCTATATAGGATAGCTTCATATTTGTAAGACAGAACCCCTTACTGAGAGCTGCTGATGGAGGCATCCTTAAAGCCCTGACAATACCCTGCTGATTACTCAGTTCATTTGCAGTGGGGCTGAGCCACTGATTTACCATTAAAAAACTCCAAAAAAACAAAAGAACAAAATTTTCAGTTAAGAGTTCTTCCCTCAGTTAAACTTGTCAAAATACCTCCTTTGAGGTGGATTGCTCAAGAAAAACTTGGAATGATTAAGTCTAAAGAGTTTAAAGCCTCAAATTGTACTATGTCCTCTACAGAGCAGCAACGAAAAGCAGAAGTGAAACACTATGAAAGATAACGTGTGAGTCTTCACATAAGAAAATGTGTACCAGCATGATGCTCTCTGGCTGGACAAAGTGATGAATCCCACTGGCATACTAGTGCAAAGTCAAAGATTTTTGGCGATGGAATTAGAAGTATAAAGTGAAGCACTTGCAATCCTGCTTACACATGTTTACCTTGTGCTGCACAACAGATGTTCTGCCTCAAAGTGAACTGGCAAAAAGTTATTTTCTGATGTGACACACATGACTTCTGACCAAGTTTAACCAAAGTCTAGGATTCACATGATGTGACTGCAGAAATCCAAAACGTGGCAATCTTTGGGTATGTAAAACTTGCCCCTGTCAGTTACTGACATGCCAGGCTTTGGAACTCCTCATTTATGCATCTCTACAAAGTATTTTTTATATTCAAGGTAGTACAAGTGTTTTAATCATTATAAAAACAATCACTAAATCTGCTGTTCTGCATGCCTAGTAAGGACTCACAGAAAAAGACAAGCTCCTAAAACATCTTACAGAAGTTCATGACTTGGATGACTTTGAACTGCATCTCTGTAGGATATGAATATAAAAGAGCACAGTATTGATTTGCCCGCTCAATTCTGTCAAGTGCTGAGCCAACTCCAGAAAAGCACTTAAATACTTTTTACTACTAGTATTACTGTTCAAAAGTGTTCAATATCCAGGTCAAATCTAAGTGACATTATTTGTATTAAAAAGATACATTTTGGGGTTTTTAAATAGATAAATAATCACATTTGTTCAGAGTAGATAGCTGTTTGAACCTCTGTCCCTCAAAACTGCAGAAAAGAATTTCAGTAAAATGGAAGAAAATGTTTAAAATCTCCACTATGATTAAGATTTTTAAATGTTTTAAAAATAATCAGCTAGGCATGCTGGTGACAGATGGTATGGTAAACCCTCACCTGTTAAAGACAATTTTGAGAGTTTCCTGCTTAATGTAACAACGATATTAACCCTACTCTGTAGAGACCATAGACTTTCTCACTTATGGAAAGACAGGAAGCAGTAGTGCAGAATTTTATAGTAGTCTGTTTTTTTATAATTTTTTTCATTCAGACAATATAGAAACATAACTGGCCAGTTTTGTGGTATTTGGTGATGCCATTATTTTTAATGCAAAACGAAATCCCATCTCAATCAAATGCAAAACCATTTGTCTTTGCTTAGTCTAAGAGATCTTCTAGAGAGTTCACAGTCCCTCACAGTTAAGGCACAACGTACAGCTCCAAATTCACTGGGCACAGATAAGGACTCGTTGCTGGGTTACCTGACAAAACAGATGTGTCTGTGTGAGGAACACATTCAGTCTTCCAGCTTCTCTGGATAAAAGCTCCACAGTTATCTGAGATTGGATAAAGATCTGGAAAGGAAGCTCCAAGGAAAGCCTTCTGGCTGCAAAACCAGTTTTGCCAATTACAATCTCATGTTGGGATACTTTAAACTTATAGTCAGAAAGATATTACCTTACCAGTCAGCTTTGAATAAGCAAGATGAGTAAGTAAAAGGGGAACCAAGAATAGAAAAAACAAGAGTTTTGACATTTGCTGGACGCTTGAAACACCTTAGTTCCCAAGGCATGGATTATTAGAGATACATGAAGTATCACTTATTTCAGGCAGCCCTTCTGTGAAAATCGATTTGAGTGGAGCTTTTTTTTCTAACTGCATCTCTGGCTGAGCCTTTTCTGTTCTAATTGCATCTCTGCACACCCTAGTCATGCCCATGTAGTTTTCAAGAGGTATTTATTCACTTTTCCATCTCTGGCATGCTTTGCTTTTGATCAGACTCAGAAGCTTGCAGTTAAGCCAAGGGGATCTCTTCATTTACCTAATTCCCTTTAAAGGGGATGAACAGTTTCATGCTTTCAGAAGTGTGTTCTTAAAAAATTCCAGCACTTGTGGAAGCTTCTCATGGAATCCCTCCTTTCTTGAGTAAACTCCCTCTGCAGGAATTTCAGACGTGGCTGCAGCTATTTCCCACACTAAATATCTGCCTCTGTGTACAGCCAAAAATAGGTTACTGATCTTTCATGGTGCCTTTGGAGACTGAAAGCAGAAGCAAACCCTGCAAATCATCTTGGATATACACCCAGCCACTCACCCACAGAGGGACCATCAGTTGAATCAGCACCTACTCTTTTGGCTAACTGGCTAAACCTCAGAAAGGCACTGGTCTCCAGGGTCTCTTCAAAAGACACATTAAAGCCTGGCTGGCTGACAGCAAGTCCAAGTTGCAGAATCACACCAGAGTTATCTCCCATCCAGGGCTTTACTTGCAGACATAGCTCAAGGCACGACCTCATTAATTAGCTATGTAGGTAAGAACAGCCAGGGAAATAGTAGTAATGAAAAACAAGCTATGGCAGCCTTTGTCAGAACAGCCTCTGGAGAAAAAAAAAAAGCTCTCATTAAAAACATATTTGGTTTATATTTCACCAGGTATTTACAATAAGGAATCACTTAACTCAAAGTCTGAGCCTATTGAACAGCCAAGGGGAAATACTGTGTAAAGACTTGCTATCTGTGAAAAAACAGGGAACTGTGAGAAGTATGAGTGTGATTTGTGTTGGTAAAAACAAATGGGTTATTTTGGCTCCTATAGTGACATGAGAAAAAACATATGGCCAGCCAATTAAACAAAAATTCCAACTTACATCCACATGGAGAGATAAACAGGATAGTGTTAAATCACTTATCTCCTATAACTTTGTCAAGGACCACATGAATTATAACAAGGTTGAACAGTTAAACTTTCCCACATCTAAGGGGAACAGAATTTATGGTGGGGTTATCACTAGGGTTGTAAAAGTAACTTAGCTATAGTGGTATATGCTAAACTGCTTAACAATGTACTTAGAATGTTTATGCGTGAGTCAAATGAATATGTATGTCGAGACTAAATAAGTGTTAAGAGTTACACTGTGTTTGGGGTGTGATGTTGAGCAATGCTCGTGTCCCTTGCACCCGGGATGCCGCAATTGCTTTTATAATATAAGTTCAACTGAAAACCTACGAGGTTGAGACTGTTTCTCACAGAACCATCTCAAACTAGTCAGTTTTCTCAGCTCATTGTGGCAATCTGGTTCCGAGTGGTCCATGACTTACCTTCTACCATGAACTGAATTAAAAAACTGACCCAAGTTAAGACATCACTTGATGCTACAATTAAGACAGAAAATGTATTTGCTTTGAGCTGCAGATGTTCCTAAGAATTTTTTTTAAGAGCTTTGCATGAAACCCTGAAACCATGAGTTTCACGTTAAGAGTTGTAAATGCATTTTTCCTTTCCAGAATACACCAACATTAAAGACATAACAATTTCAGTAAAGAAACCAATTTTCAGTGCACTAGAAACCTTCACCTTGGTCCTATTAGCCTGAAATTTAAAAGAGCAGAAGTTCAAGTTTCCTCAACTGAAGAGACCCACTACAGAGACCAGACAATTTTAGTAATTCAACCGTTTCAGTAGGAACAACCTGTGAGCCATTAACAATGTGATATAAATTACAGGTAACAGTGATTTCCACCCCCTATCCAGGAGAAAATAGAAGTAATCCCACTTTGTTTCCAACATCCATCCCAAATAGCAGCAGTTCTGTTAGCCCTGCAGTGAATAAAATCCATTGTGTTACCACACTATTTTCAAGTTAAAAACTACTGGTCATGCAGCCTTCCCTGGTCCTTTCGCCCACCCAAATTCACTTGGCTGATACTCTTAATTCTTAAACTAAGCAATTCACTCAGAATTTTAACTGTAAAATATTTTTAGCAGAATATTTTAAGAAGTAATTCAATTTTTTAGTTTGTTCCCCCCCCTCCTTCCATTTACAGCAAAACAATGGAGAAATCTTTCAGTACTGGCCTGAAAAACTACAACTGCTCTTCATTGGTACTCAGCAGTCACCAGGAGGAGACTCGCAGGTACAAATGGCTGCGAGAGACCTGCATTTTTAACACCTGAAAACTTGACTGGAAATGAGGTTGAGTTCAAGGCAAAACACCCCTGATTAATAATAGATAAAAGTCTGCTTAAACCAAGTACTCTGAGGTCTGCACTTTTCAAAAGCCTGTTCACAGGACAATCCTGTGGCTAGGAGCTATTAACAGGGCAGTTTCAAATCAGATACAATTCAGGTACAACACAACAATACTAGAAGTATTTCTATAAATTTTGAAATGTTTTTAATATGTACATTCTTTCTTAGTAAATATTAAAGTAGTGCTCTTCTTTTGCACTTTTTTCTTTAGACTTCTAAAAGGGCAACAGAAATACAGTTTTCACCACCCTCCAAATCAACGCAGTTACCTTTGTAACAAGCACATATGAATTCTGTACACCTTTCCCTCCCCACAAAAGAAATAAAAATATGCCATGACTATCCAATTACACATCATCACAACTTTAAATTACACATACAAATAATTCCAGAGTATTTAGAAAAAACCAACATACTGGATTTATGAAACCATTCCATGCATTCAAAAAAAAAAAAAAGAAAAAATTAAGTTTCTTTAAATGGTGTTTTTTTGCTCTATCCAAGTACCAAAATCTGAATTCAGTGTATCATTAAGACTAACCACTGCTTGAGTCATAGAAACATGACAGTACACAGATAACCAAGCTTCTATTTATAGACAATATGATATACAGTTACTACCTCTTTAATGAATGTCAAATAAAGCAAGTTTTGCTTTCTAAGACATTGAAACTGCACATTAAGAAAACAGTAAGAGGTGCTGCTAAATAGGCAACATTTTGAAAGGAAAGCTATGTATTTATATGATCCTGCTTGGCAATAGCAGTTAATTAGCAGGGTTCCTATGTTTAAGGTAATTTATTTCTTTTTCCAGAATGACAACCTATTCAAGAGCTAGCACTTACTAACCCAGAAATATCAATGATTTCATATTCAAGAGTAAAAAAAAAAAGAATTTATGCAGTGAAAGCCCTTTGGGGCAATCTCTTTCATTACATAAAATCTTTGTATTTTCTACAAAAGAGGCTCGTAGCACAACATACAGATTGGAAACAGACACTTCAGACATACATTAAAAACCTGAATTCAAAGGGTATTCTTTTTAACCGTTACTATGAAGACGAGTAAAATTATATTTACATGCAAAGGACGCTGCATGATTTCATAATATCCTATTTTTCATGTTTGCCTTAAGATACTCCTTGAAAAGCTGTACTTCAGTTCTATATTTATTTTACATGAATCTTGACAGATATCACTCTCAAGCATTATTCCCTCCCAGTAAATAAATCAATACTGTCAATATGCTCAATTTATTTTAACAAATCAATTCAGAGTGTCATATGTTCCTGATATACAGGGGTTAATACCTGTGCAAGTTAGTATCCATTTATTAGGAAAGCTCTCCATTAGCAAGGTGCATTTTCAGTACAATTAAATCCAGCTTGCTGCATTGTCTCTTCTTGCCCTGCAGTACTGTCCAACTGCACTTGAGTACAGTGAGAGTACAAGATGGTTGATCAGTACCATTCATTACAGCTGTTAATAATTCTGTTTGTGCCACAACACCAGAAGCCAATCATTTGAAAAGCAATCTTGGCTCTTTTTTAACTGAATTTACCAGGTGATGTTAATTACCATCCTTATCAAACAGATTTTTGTAGAGGCTATTTACAGTGTACATGACTGAGCATGCACCTTACAGACACAAACACTTTTGCCAGTTCTATACCATGTCATTACACAGTGCCTGAAAATGACAACACATCTTAAACACCATTTTAAATAACAGTTTCAAGCGGGAAATGGTCTTTAATTTACAACTGCTATACTTGCATTATTTTATTTTTTTTTTAATATAAAAACACTAACTCCTGTCCAGAAGTCTAGACACATTCTACATACTACAGGTTAAGGCAGTAAAAAAATGTGTTCCTGATAACTGGTCTTGACAATGTCAATTAAAGCTGTCTGAAGCTACTCCAGTTCTCCAACAGATCTTTGAAATCCCAAATAATTTGTGAGTGAGAGTCACTTTGCTTTCTTCAGAGTTTTAGTAATAGAGACATAACAGAATTTGGCATGGTAAGTTAACAAGTGTTAAGGGAAGGAAACATTTGATTTCAGTTCATTCCATGAGTTTAAAAACTGAAAGTATAAAGTTTTAGATAGGATTCTGAATCAACCAAGAACTGTAGGGAATGAAGGAGAAAACCAATTTTATGCACATTACTGCATTCTTAAAAATATACTGTTATCTTCAATAATTCAAGTAAGGTAGTAGATATTACAAAAAATAACTTCATGAACCATACTAAAGTTTCAAATCACATTCTCAAACTTTAAACCCCAAGCAGTTTTATTGTGTTAACTTCATATAATAAACCATGAAGATCTGACTGAACAAATGGTTAATGATTCCTGTAACAGCTAGCAGACTTGCTAACCAACTTACTGTAAAGATATGGCAGATTATGTATTGAATCAAAGCACTTTGATTTAGGCATGAAACAAATTCAGATGGTTGACATTCTGTGCTTCGAATACCTCACTCATAAGAGAGGCAAGAAACACCCACTACTGTACAGACAATTGTTTTTTACAGAAAACCCTTCCTTGAAATAAATCTTTTATCCACAGCTGTAGATGAGAGTATAATCTGTTGTAAACAGGGCACTGTGTTGTAAAACCAGTTTATTTTTAATTAAGATCTCTCTCCAAAAGTTGGAAAAACAGACTCTTCAGAACGTCTTTCAAATGTAGCATGTTCTGTTTGTTACATCATAAAGTTACTTTCATTTGATTCCTTTTTAAAGATGTTTGTGTTCACAGCAGTTCTGTTTTTAAAAATTGTTTGAAATTTATATAAAATCCTGTACATGTTCACAAATTATTGCATAAACAGCATTATCTTCATGACAATATTCAGCAACACATGTCCATCTCAGGAACTTCACGTTTCCCTTCTTGCTTTTTTCTTCTTTTTAACCTGTTTGGGGGATTCCCAGCTTTCTTCAGACTTTGCTAAAAAACAAAACATAACTATAGTGTTAGGACTGAGAACATTTACACAAATTGACTTTTAAAATCATGGATAGCACACACCATATTATTAAGTAATTCAGAACAATCAACTTGAGGTTTTATTCACCTGCTTCTCCCAAATAGTTTAAATACATCTAAACCAACATTTGCAAATCTCAACCTATTTTTTTACCCCACAAGCACAGAGTGATACACAACAAAGGTCATTAATTTTGCAAATGTAGTATTTACGAAAGAGTCACTGTTATTCTCTGGCTAACGAAAATTAACGTACATGTACACAATCGACATTAAAAGCTCCCTTTTACCAGATTACACTGTTTTTAGTCATTATATATGTGACATGTCAGAAGAGTACTTTTAAAAATAATGAACTATGCAAAGATGCAGTTAGATGGAATGCGTAATTCAATCAGGAAGCACTATGTTCTTCTAATAAAACAGCTTGCCTTAAAATATGCTGGCTGCCAAAAGTGGTGAAACAGGTATAGTATTGTATACACTGAATGCAAGAGATGTTCTTTCAATTGCCAATACATGAATCAGTCACAAAAGAGTTCATATTTTAGAACCAGAACAAGAAGTCATCAGCTGACACACTGACTTGAAAGATTCCATTGTTTCATGTATTCAGAACCAAGAAACCAATTACTGCAGTTGAACGAGACTGTTACTATGAAGACATCATGTTTCTTCTGCAGTCATTACAAACTCATTTAGCACTTCAGTGCTTAGCCAGGAACTTATTACAGATTGTCAGTATTTATTAATTTTATTAAAAGTCTGATTCAAAACAACAGGGGTTTTTTAAGCAATGCCTTTCACATCCTGACTTCCCTTCTAATTTTCCCATCTTGCTGTGTGAGTACTTCAGTTAACAAGCACTTTTGCACAGTGCAGCAAGAGGGTACATTTGACAGCTTTGGGCACAGCACATTTTCAAAAAACAATATACCTGCAGGAATTCAGCCTGATTTATGTGCTGCTAAGCTACAACTGAAAAATGAGAGCATCACCCAATACCATTCTATTCCCATATAAGCTACAGTTTTCCTCCATGAATACATAGAAGCATATAGGAAAAGATGCTAATGAACTAAGTTGAGGAGTCAAAAAAACCCAGCAGGTTGAAACTTGAATTGTTAGTAATTTTTTTCCTAAGTTTTGGTAGCTAAATATCCTGTCAACTGCTACGTCAGTAGCCATCTGTTCTCCACTGCAGGCTCACAGGCAGGTCTTTGAAACAGTGCTGGCAGAACTCCTTAGTCGCAGCATGGAGCTCCAGTCCTCATGGATGGATCCAAATGTCTGTTCAGGACTGGACAAGCCCAACAGACATTTTTAGTCATTCAAGCCTATGAAGCCAGTTTCTCCTCACAATGAAAAGAAATATATCAAAGTGCTTCAATGGGAGTTTTAAACATGGCAGGATGTACAAATGAGATACACACGTATCCTGATATGGCACTCTAAAACTGAAAGCCCAGGGCAAAGCATTCTGACTATATAAGGCTCTATGAGGAAAATCCACACCCAAATTCAGACAAATAAACTGCACTGAGAGATACTTACTCTGTGGAGGAGGCACACTGTTTTGCTTAATACTGGGACTAGAAACATCTGTCTCTTGCAGCATCTGTGGCACTTGGGAAGTGATCTTGTCAGAATTGCTCTCTGATACAATTACAGATGGCTCAGTAGACACAGCAAGTGAAGGAGGCTCCTCAGACTATTTGAGAAACAACAAAAGATTCCGAAAGTTTTTAAAGTCATACAGTAAATACTCTTATAGGCTGTTATTTTGGCAGTATACTTATACAGCTGCTGAGAAGATGGCATTGAAAAAATCAAGCCAACATTAAAATCCTTCAAAATTTTAAACTGAGGCTGTAATAATACTCTGACTGCCATCTAGTGTCAACGTTTTTAGTTGCATACAAGCAAAGATAAACCACACAAATTAATTCTTAAAATACATGACATGCAAAGAAAGGGAGAACAATCTAGAAATCACCAAGATCCTAAAAAGATTCTAGAACACCTATTCATGAGAGATGTAAGACAGTGACATGCACGCATTTCGTTGCAAGGCAAACAGGCAAGATACACAGGCCCAAATACACAACTCAAACCCCACATAAATAAAACTTTTATTTAAAAAGGATTTGCATTCGTTCCTATCAACTGCTCAAAATACTGTATGCTTATATTAGAACAACAAACATTTGCAAGAGCAGTCAGCAAGTATTTCAGTGGAAACTACTGCAGAAATAACTGCCAAGATACTCATAGTATTTTCCAATTATCTACTCGATTTTGAAGGTTCCCACTAGAGAAAAGATGTAACTGTACTCTGGTGTGTAGCATTTATTGTAATTAAAATTACAGCAAAAGAGAACTCACAATATACAAAAGAGCAAAAAGATGCAATTTTTTTATCATATACTAAGAAAGAAATTAAACAGCTTTAATTGAAAAAATGAACACATGAATTTAGAGAATAGCAGTTCTCTAACCTTTTATGAATAGCTTGCTCTACCCTTACACATCAACTGAAACAAGTTTTTTTTAATAACTAAAATTGCGGAACTTCTAATCTACTGAAAAATTAACCTCAAGTATTTTTTATATATCAACCATGCTGATAAAATGCACTCCCATCCTATAGGAATTCCAAGCTTGCCTAATTTCAGTGTTGCTTAATGGTTAGCAATCATGAGCTACACAAACAAATGAGTTTTAACACAATGAACTGTGGTTTCTAAAACAAAAGGAGGACTTAAAGCTTCTAGTGCAAGGTAATCAATTCAGGCAACTGGTATCACAGTTTTGTTAGGACAGAGTCACACCTACCAACAGGTAGAGCAACTCAATTAAGACTAATAGCTCAGCTGTCTCAGGTTGACTGAAAAACATGTTGCAGCTTGAATGTTACATCATGCAGCATTACTGCAAATGTAATGACATAGGTACATACAGCACTATCTGAACATTTTTCCAGATACTTCCATCTAAATTTTGGATACAGGAAAGTGGGGAGGGATACCAAACATTAAAAACTGGGTACTACTCTTTTCTAGGATATTCTCTGTTAACAAATCTGTTCAGAAAGGAGACCTTAAACAATGAATAAAGCCTATTTGTTAATATAGTTATATGACTAATTCCACAATTTAGCAATGAAGTAGTAACTTGTCAAATCATTACAAAAGAAGGATTTTCAAAGATATCTCTTAATTTAAAACCTGTGCCTGTTGATAAAATGCAAAATGATTAAATAAAGCTCAATGTATATCATGGGGAAAACAGTGTTATGTGAAACAGAAGTGTTCAACATTCATCTCTTTTTGGTGTCTATGAGGATATACTGAATAATAACTTATTTGTACTCAGTTTATTTTTCCTTATATTCGGTTCTCATGTTTTGGAGCATGTGCTTAAGACTAGATTACCTACTTTGAAAACTCGAGTCATCCATTTCACACATCAGTCACAGGCTGTTTCTAAAACTTTTTGGAACAGCCAAGTCAAATAATATTGGAAGGCATCTTTGCACAGGTGAAATTTCAATGAAGCCAAATCTGATGGCAAGGAGACCTGATAAAGACTGACAGACCATCTACATTGTCAGATACAATTCCCAAGCTGTCCTTTACCAACTCCAATTCAAGAGAAAGTTAATAATAGTTTTGTTTGTCATGTGCCCTCACAAGAAGTTTAATACAGACTATCTCGTGTTTCACAGTCACCACTGACACAGATATACGTAGGCACATATGTGAATAGATTGGATTTGAGATTCAAGAGCAACAGGAGCCCTTATGCCCACCAGAAATAGTGCACTGTGGGTCTCCATCCGATGCTGATGCCATCAAATCACCTAGGAAGTTTGGTACGATTGTAAACACTAATGAATTGAGGAAAGTCTTCTGGAATTGGGCTTGTATTTTGGCCGTGTCAACAGCTTGTGAGAAAAAAAAAATCTAACTGTTGATATATATTTCAAATCAATTTAGATTTCTGAACAGTAAAAGATATAGCCTTTTGGGATGCATGAGTGCACCTCTTTATAATGTAAAAACCCCCCACCTTGATGTCACAACCCGAGTCCTCTGTCTACACATTTTCACCTAAAGCCTCTAAAATGAAACAATATCTTTTCTTCTAAGTTTTTTTTTAAAAAAACCAAACAAAATCCACACACTGACAGGAATAAAGCCACTTGCACACACACAGGCAAGTGTCTTTTCAACTACAGCTTCAAGAAGTCACCACAAAAACCAGCTATGCACTGTTCAGATAGACCAGGTAGCTGTTGCTAACCTCGAATAAAGGTTGAACAGCTCTAAACTAAGTAATTGTAGTAAAGTTCTACTTTGATGTACGGTATTTACAGTAAGCCTTACGTATGTCTGAATGAATGTGCTTGTCAAGACATTTTCAACACCCTTCTGTACTTTTTCTTTGTTGACCTGCATCCTCTTGTAAAAGATTTCATTCTAGTATTTTCATTTGAATCTCAAGACCTTGTTGTCCTTACAAAACTAATGCTTACCAATTAAAAATTAAAACAGCATTTTGACATACACTCTTGGGTACCAAACTGCTGCCTCACTTGTATTGTTCACTCTTTATTGAACATAAAAATCAATACCACTATAAATATTAAACACTTTACACCTCCTCCATGCTTTGTAGAGTAGCAGTATCAGAGAAAGCTGCTATCTGGAGAATGATTAAAAAAGAACTTGTGTTCTCTAGAGTATGTTTCAACTGTGAGCTGAAGCAAACAGTTTGTGAACTGATTCAAATAAAAACTTTTCTTATTGAGTCATTAAGGTCAGTACAGCTATAAAACCCCCCAATTTTAGACAGCATTTAAGTCAGAACATAGTAAGTTACTAACACGTTGTGCTGGTTTGAAGGTGAACCAGCAAGGGAAAATGAACTCACCACGAGAGAGATTATAAGTCAGAGCTAAAATTTAATAATAATATTACAATAACAACACTGATACACAAGGGAAATTGCTTTCAACTCACAATACCCCAGCAGTATAACCCAGTGTCCTGGGGCACAAACCCAAGGGGGGTTTGTTTGCCCTTGTGCTGAGACCCCTGTGGCTCCCCCAAGTCCAGAGCAAAAGGAAAAGAAAAACCTGTTGGTGCAGGCGAGGGCTGTGGTCTGGGCGAGAGTGGTGATCTCCTGCTGTCGAGGTCCTGCTGCTGCTCTGGATCCGACGAGAAGGTTCCCGAGGTCTTCTTACCCACCACTTATGTACCCTCAGGGAGCACTCAGTCCCTCCCCCTGGGCGGGGACTCACACAATGGGTGATTAACTCTGGGAGCCAGGGGTTGTTGAGCTGTTGATGGCCCATTAGCAGCTCCGCCCCCCTCAGGCTGGGTGTGAAGGTGATAATGGCTCCCTGGGCAGCTGCTGCTAATGGCCCATTGTCCTTGGGGAATGAATAGAGGGGGTGGAATACACAGGTTTGATCACCACCACACAGGGTTAGCTGGTCCCTCCAGCTGAACTAGGACATTATCCACCCCTTATTCCACTCCATCTAGTCATTCCCAAATTAACCCCCTTTTTACCTATACATATATATACACATATATACAATGAAACATTACAAACTCTTCTCGCTCAAAATTAGGTCCCCTTGTGGTACACAACGTGTTTCTCCATCTTTTTGCATTACCCACCAAGTGCAACCAGGTCCTTGAGCAAAGACAATCCCTCGGATGGGTTTGCCTTTGTTTGAGGTGGGACTCACCCAAACAGTCTTTCCTAACATACCTCTCATATGGACCACAGGGACTTTATCTCCATCTACAGTATTCAAGAGTTCTGATTGGGCAGGGCCAGCTCGATTGATGGAGCCCCGGGTGTTGACCAACCAGGTGGCCTTTGCCAAATGCAGCTCCCAGTGTTTGAAAGTTCCCCCACCCAACGCCTTCAAGGTTGTTTTCAGCAGTCCATTACATCGCTCAACTTTCCCGGCAGCTGGAGCATGGTAGGGGATATGATACACCCACTCAATGCCGTGCTCTCTGGCCCAGGTGTCTATGAGGCTGTTCTTGAAGTGGGTGCCGTTGTCAGACTCTATTCTCTCTGGGGTGCCGTGTCTCCACAGGACTTGTTTCTCAAGGCCCAGGATGGTATTCCGGGCAGTGGCGTGAGATACGGGGTATGTCTCCAGCCATCCAGTGGTTGCCTCTACCATGGTCAGCACGTAGCGCTTGCCTTGGCGTGTTTGGGGAAGTGTGATGTAGTCAACTTGCCAGGCTTCCCCATACCTGTATTTCGACCACCGTCCACCATACCATAGAGGCTTCACCCGCTTGGCCTGCTTGATGGCAGCACATGTGTCACAGTCATGGATAACCTGTGAGACACTGTCCATGGTTAGATCCACCCCTCGGTCACGAGCCCATCTGTATGTTGCATCTCTGCCTTGATGACCAGAGGCATCATGGGCCCATCGGGCTAGAAACAATTCACCTTTATGCTGCCAATCCAGATCTACCTGAGAGACTTCAATCTTGGCAGCTCGATCCACCTGCTCGTTGTTACGATGCTCCTCATTAGCCCGGCTCTTGGGGACATGAGCATCTACGTGACGGACCTTCACACTCAGCTTCTCTACCCGGGCAGCGATGTCCTGCCACATCTCAGCCGCCCAGATGGGTTTCCCTTTGCGCTGCCAGCCGGCCTTTCTCCAGCGCTCCAGCCATCCCCACAGA
The DNA here is from genome assembly GCF_047495875.1 of Pithys albifrons albifrons. NCBI lineage: Eukaryota > Metazoa > Chordata > Aves > Passeriformes > Thamnophilidae > Pithys > Pithys albifrons. The sequence continues at coordinate 51,075,842 of NC_092461.1, forward strand.
GCATTGGCCACCATCCACGAGTCAGTGTAAAGGTAGAGTCTTGGCCACTTCTCTCGTTCGGCGATATCCAAAGCCAGCTGAACAGCTTTCAGCTCTGCAACCTGACTTGATCCACCTTGTCCTTCAGTCGCTTCTGCAACTCGACGTGTAGGACTCCATACAGCTGCTTTCCATTTCCGGCTTGTCCCTACAATGCGGCAGGAGCCATCTGTGAAGAGAGCATATCGCTTCTCCTCTTCTGGTAGCTGGTTATATGGTGGGGCCTCCTCAGCTCGTGTCACCTGCTCCTCTTCTTCTTCAGAGGACAATCCAAAACTCTCACCTTCCGGCCAGTTGGTGATGATTTCCAAAATCCCAGGGCGATTAGGATTCCCTATCCGGGTTCGCTGCGTGATCAGAGCAATCCACTTACTCCATGTGGCATCAGTGGCGTGATGGGTAGAAGGAGCTTTTCCTTTGAACATCCAGCCCAACACTGGTAGTCGGGGTGCCAGGATGAGCTGTGCCTCAGTGCCAATCACTTCTGAGGCGGCTCGAACTCCTTCATAAGCTGCCAGGATCTCTTTCTCAGTTGGGGTGTAGCTGGCCTCAGATCCTTTGTATCCCCGGCTCCAGAATCCCAGCGGTCGTCCTCGAGTCTCCCCAGGTACTTTCTGCCAGAGGCTCCAGGATGGGCCATTCTCCCCGGCTGCAGTGTAGAGCACATTCTTCACATCCTGTCCTGTCCTGACTGGCCCAAGGGCTACTGCATGGGTAATCTCCTGTTTAATCTGCTCAAAGGCTTGTTGTTGTTCAGGGCCCCACTGGAAATCATTTTTCTTCCGTGTCACAAGGTAGAGAGGGCTTACAATCTGACTGTACTCTGGGATATGCATCCTCCAAAAGCCCACGGCACCTAGGAAAGCCTGAGTTTCCTTCTTGCTGGTCGGTGGGGACATAGCTGCTATTTTGTTGATCACCTCTGTTGGAATCTGACGACGCCCGTCTTGCCACTTCACTCCTAGGAACTGAATTTCCTGAGCAGGTCCCTTGACCTTACTTCGTTTAATGGCAAAACCAGCTCTTAGGAGAATCTGGATTATCTTCTTTCCTTTCTCAAAAACCTCCCCTGCTGTGTTCCCCCATACAATGATGTCATCGATGTACTGTAGATGTTCTGGAGCCTCACCCTTTTCCAGTGCAGTCTGGATCAGTCCATGGCAAATGGTGGGACTGTGTTTCCACCCCTGGGGCAGTCGATTCCAGGTGTACTGCACCCCCTTCCAGGTGAAAGCAAACTGCGGCCTGCACTCTGCTGCCAACGGAATGGAGAAAAAGGCATTGGCAATGTCGATGGTGGCATACCACTTGGCTGCCTTGGACTCCAGCTCATACTGAAGCTCCAGCATGTCCGGCACAGCGGCACTCAGGGGGGGTGTGACCTCATTGAGACCACGGTAATCCACCGTCAGCCTCCACTCTCCACTGGACTTTCGTACTGGCCATATGGGGCTATTAAAGGGTGAGTGAGTCTTGCTGACCACCCCTTGGCTCTCCAGCTCACGAATCATCTTGTGTATGGGGGTCACAGAGTCTCGGTCAGTGCGGTATTGCCGACGGTGCACTGTGGCTGTGGCCAGCGGTACCAATTGTTCTTCAACTTTCAGCAGTCCTACAGCAGAAGGGTCCTCTGAGAGGCCAGGCAAGGTGCTCAGCTGTCTGATTTCCTCTGTCTCCACAGCAGCTATGCCAAAGGCCCAACGCAGTCCCTTTGGGTCTTTGAAATATCCATTCCTCAGGTAGTCTATGCCAAGGATACATGGGGCTTCTGGACCAGTCACAATGGGGTGTCTATGCCATTCCTTGCCAGTCAAGCTGACTTCAGCTTCCAGTACAGTCAGCTGTTGGGATCCCCCTGTTACCCCAGAAATAGAGATGGATTCTGCCCCGACGTATCCTGATGGCATCAACGTGCATTGTGCGCCAGTGTCCACTAAAGCTTTGTATTTCTGTGGGTCTGATGAGCCAGGCCACCGAATCCACACAGTCCAATAAACCCGATTGTCCCTCTCCTCTACCTGGCTAGAGGCAGGGCCCCCCTAGTTCTGGTCATGGTATTCACTGCGCTCTCCCTGTGAATATGACCGGGAGGTTCCTTCAAGAGGATCGGGCATAACATCATCATTCCTATACTGTCTGGAGCCTTGCCCACGAGAGACCGGAGCAGCCTTCAACCTTGAAGAATTCCCTGTGTTAGTTGTGCCTCTTTGCAATTCACGTACCCGAGCTGCTAAGGAAGAGGTGGGTTTCCCATCCCACTTCCTCATATCTTCTCCATGCTCATGGAGGTAAAACCACAGATTGCCGCGTGGAGTGTACCCTTTCTCCTTAGCTGGAAGACGCCTGCTTCTGATGGCGGAGACTCTTGTTTGTTCTGGAGAGATATGGAAGAGTCCTTCCTTAATCTTCTCTTCCAGTTCAGCCAGTTTTGTTTCCACAGCTGAGACATGGGCTCGTAATGGAGCAGTGACAGTGTCTTCATAAATCCTGAGTTTGCTGACCAGTGCACCCACCTTGTCTTCTCCCTCTCTCCACTGCAATGTTGCAAGGTAGCGAGAATACATTTCTGGCCCAAGTCGTGCAAATTTTAACCACATCTGGGATGTGCACTGGACACCATCTGGACTTTTAGGGAATCTCTCATCCTCTGAAAAGATTATCTCCAGTACGGCTAATTCCCTTAAGCACCGGATACCTTGTTCCATCGTGTTCCACTGTCCTTGCTGTACGTGGAGGTCCTCCTTACAAAGATATCTCTCCCTCACGCTTGACAACAGTCGCCGCCAGAGGCTGAGAGTTTCCTGTCTCTTTCCAATGCCCTGATGAATGACAACATCTCGAGAAAGGGATCCCAGCTGCCTCGCCTCACTCCCATCTAGAATTGTATCATTGGCTGCAGCATCCCAGATTCGAAGTAGCCAGGTCAAGATGGACTCATTTGCCTGTCGTGTGAACTCTCACCGGAGCTCACGCAGCTCTCCCAGGGATAGGGACCGGGTGATTATTTCTGGCTCCATTTCTTCTGCTTGAGATGAAGGTCCTGACTCTTCCTCGTCATGCACTATACGAACTGATTTGGTCTTTGATTTTCTTTTCTGGACAGGGGCAACTGCTATCGGTTTCTGTTGTCCTTCTGGCTCCTCCATGGTTTGTGTGGACATGGCGCTGGTTGATGTATCTCTCTTCCTCTCTGGCTCAGTCATGGTCTGGGTGGACATGGCGCTAGTTGATGTATCTCTCTTCCTCTCTGGCTCAGTCATGGTCTGGGTGGACATGGCGCTAGTTGATGTATCTCTCTTCCTCTCTGGCTCAGTCATGGTCTGGGTGGACATGGCGCTAGTTGATGTATCTCTCTTCCTCTCTGGCTCAGTCATGGTCTGGGTGGACATGGCGCTAGTTGATGTATCTCTCTTCCTCTCTGGCTCAGTCATGGTCTGGGTGGACATGGCGCTAGTTGATGTATCTCTCTTCCTCTCTGGCTCAGTCATGGTCTGGGTGGACATGGCGCTAGTTGATGTATCTCTCTTCCTCTCTGGCTCAGTCACGGTCTGAGTGGACATGGCGCTAGTTGATGTATCTCTCTTCCTCTCTGGCTCAGTCATGGTCTGGGTGGACATGGTGCCTGTGGATTTGCTCCTTTTCTCCTCCTCCTGATGATGCTGTACCACACCAAGCAGTGTGCGGTAGGCAGTGGCTAGGGCCCAGCAGGTTGCTGTGAGCTGCACATCTCTGGGACTACCAGAGCATCTTCCTTTCACATAGCTTAGCATTTTGGCAGGGTCCTGCAGTTGTTCCGGGGTGAATTTCCAGATCATTTGAGGAGAGAAGGTCTCCAAATACTGGCCCATATCTTCCCACTTCCCGTGCCACTCAACATCATCCGCTCCCAGGGCAGGTCTCCAGCAAGTCTCCTTAGAGAGCCCAGTTCTGACCCTAAACATGGTGTATACAGTACAGAGGAGACAAAGCAACACTAACAGCAGGATTATGCTGTCCCTAACATCAAAAGGAAGCTCAATATTTTCAATGATTGTTGTAGCAGAGGTGAAAAGGTGGAAGTAACCATCTCCGCCTGTTTTCCCCACAGTCTGGGTGCTATTTTTAATGAGACCCCAGAGGTAACAACCCAAACCAGGACAGGCACACCAGACTGAATATACATTCACAATGAAATTCATTGCTTCTGATGTTATGACAACATAAACATAGTATATTAATAAAGCAATTTTGATCCTTCTCCCTGGTATTAAAGAGAGCATCAAAACAGGCACATGGTTCCCCATGTGTCGAAATATGAACAGGCCCAGATACACCATCCACATGAATACATCAAGCAACATGGTAGTCAGGGAGTTTCTGTAGCCAAATACACAAAATGAAATTGTAGTTCTGACTTCTCTCTCGTGCCCCACGTTGGGCGCCAAAAGATGTGCTGGTTTGAAGGTGAACCAGCAAGGGAAAATGAACTCACCACGAGAGAGATTATAAGTCAGAGCTAAAATTTAATAATAATATTACAATAACAACACTGATACACAAGGGAAATTGCTTTCAACTCACAATACCCCAGCAGTATAACCCAGTGTCCTGGGGCACAAACCCAAGGGGGGTTTGTTTGCCCTTGTGCTGAGACCCCTGTGGCTCCCCCAAGTCCAGAGCAAAAGGAAAAGAAAAACCTGTTGGTGCAGGCGAGGGCTGTGGTCTGGGCGAGAGTGGTGATCTCCTGCTGTCGAGGTCCTGCTGCTGCTCTGGATCCGACGAGAAGGTTCCCGAGGTCTTCTTACCCACCACTTATGTACCCTCAGGGAGCACTCAGTCCCTCCCCCTGGGCGGGGACTCACACAATGGGTGATTAACTCTGGGAGCCAGGGGTTGTTGAGCTGTTGATGGCCCATTAGCAGCTCCGCCCCCCTCAGGCTGGGTGTGAAGTGATAATGGCTCCCTGGGCAGCTGCTGCTAATGGCCCATTGTCCTTGGGGAATGAATAGAGGGGGTGGAATACACAGGTTTGATCACCACCACACAGGGTTAGCTGGTCCCTCCAGCTGAACTAGGACACACGTCATTCTGTTGCAACAAAACCGTAGAATATTCTACGTCTTTTGCTCAGACCTATCAGTTCTTATGTTTCCAGATTTCAAAGTTTTCAACTACTACCTGAATATTCAAATGAGAAAATAACTTCCCAGTCAAGAAAGTGACCACTGATTTGGAAGATACTCCTATATTTTATATACTGATGTATTTTTTAAAACTCCTAAGTGCTATCTATCTGAAATTCAACTGCTCAATGACCTTTACATTCATAAGCATATAGCCTGAAACAGTACTCTTACTGAAACCTCATCTACACAAATTAATGTTTGAAAGGACTTCAGCACTTCCAAGTCAAATTGTAACATAAACCAAATTTTGCATCCCTACCTTAGCTGGTTCACTAGTACTTATGGTCTTCACAGAAAAAGCTCTTTCCTGCTGTGGTTGAACTTTTGAGGTATCCTTCTGAAATTCCTCTCCAGCTTCTCTATCCAGTTCTTCAGTGTCCTACAAAAAGGGGTGTGGGAGGGGAAAAAAGAAGAGCCTGTGTTTGCAGCCAAGTTCTGACTCTTCTTCCCTGCAGGAGTTTTGTTGTCTTAATTTTATTACAGCTTCTATAATTTCTATACTAACTTTTTTAACTAAGAAAATCTATAAAAAAATTAGCGGGCTAATGTTAGCCTAGGCTAACATTCAAAATTTATGTAACAATGTAATAAAAACTTACCTATAGAACCCAATAAAGCTGAGAAAGCAGTGCTCTTCATACAGTTTACTGACAAAAATCCCTGTCTCAGAATAAATTGTACTTCACACTTCTGTTAAATTGTAAGGATGTGAAATTAAACTGAATTTACTCTGAAGACTTTGCAAAAGTATCACAATGACACTTGACTGCTCTCAATTCTGTGCATTGGTACAAATGAAAAGTTTTAAAATGCAAGTGCTGCATATTAACCTGTATGGTTTTCTATAATTATTAAGCTTTAATATCTTAGCAACCCAATTTAGTTTGCCATAATGCCTGTAATTAACCTCAGTATAAAAACTGAAAATATGTTCAAAGTATCCAAACCCTTTGCTCCTTAAACCTTCTAATGGTGGCAAGTATTTATTTTACGTGTGTAACATGTGCAACAAGTAGTTACACTTGTTTATAGCACTAGAAGACACCTGTGGTGGTAAAGAGTAAATAGTACACAGGTCTCTGGTTTTAAACTGAACTACCACTTGAAACACTGTTCCTTCACTTATTCCCACTGGAACCTCATGAAAATGCAGTCATAGTCCAAGCCTGTTGATTCTTTACAGGAAAGAACACGCACTGCCTTTACACCTAGTTCTTAACTTAGTTTCCACTGCCTTGACAAAACTAAAGTTAAAAAATGAGTTGTGAACATTTAAGTACAATCAATGAGAAAGATGAAGCTGTTCCATTTCAGAGGACAAATATACAGATTTTATGTGAGTTTGAAGCAGGACTGGTAAGTTAAATTATGAAACTCTTATAACAAGGATAACTTCTGTGATGTATTAGGAGTTCTGTCAGCTCCTATCAAGCAACACCCCCAATTTTACATAGAAATCCACTACAGATAAATTCTCATCTGTAAACTGATGGCTTCATAGACTGATGGACTGAAAGAAAAAGTAACAAAATTGGAATGGTTGGAGACTAATACGTAGGACAAGTGAGTCTGATTATGTTAATATGGGCAGTAGGACTTCATTTGACATATATCACTTAAAACACAGCTCAGAAGCAATGGAAAAGAAAAATTCAGAATGTCCTCACTGACCATAAGATCCACCCAGGACACTCACAAACACCTGTTAACCATAACCTATTAATCTTGATGTACACTTAGAGTAATTGGAGAGATCAGAATAGATTTCAATTCCAAAAAACCTGCAGTCCTAGTTCTGCCAGACTGAATTTGCCTCAAAAGAAACACTGCAAATTGACACTCCACCTCCAAGCAGACAACTTGAAAAAATAATTCTATGTAGCAGGAATTTAATATTTTAAAATTGTTGTAAAAAAATCTCAGACTGAAAACGTGATAATCATAAAAGAGAATTAAAAGCAAGCATGACTGAAGTTTTGCTTTCCCCTTCTCTCCAATTCACCTACTCAGATTTCACTGAACATTGATCATTTTGTAAAGAGTGTAAACTATGAATAGCTGTCACTATAAGCAGAAGCAGGATGTAAACGGATAATGAGCTCTAAGAGCTTTTTCCTATCAGGAAAGTACTTGTTTTCATCTATTGAAACATGATTCAATTGCCAAATGAAGTGCAATCTGCTTTTGCTGTTTTTACAAATGTGTTTCAATGTAATCTTCAGAAGCTATTTAAGTAACACAGAAAACTCCAACCATCCTGAGTTTGAAAAAATTCTCTCCCTCATTAAAATCTGACTCAGAGTAGCTCCACTTACTGAGTTTGAGGCATTGAGACTCACCATTTTAGATAAATCAAGTTACAACAGTACTTCTGAAAACTGATCAATTCTCACAGAACTGTACTTGAAGACAGCTTAAGAGAGAACTTCACTTTCTTTCATTTTCCTAGCTAGCTATGTTCACCAAGGCAGCTGTCCTTCAGAGGAGTGAGGAGAAGGCTTCCCATGCAGAGGAGTTTCTCCTAAAAGTGTCCCTACAGTATAGAATCCTGATTTGATAGGAAATAGGTAATTCAGAATAAATACTTCCCATATTTAATGATTTTCTTAAACCCAGCAAAATTATTAATTATTCCAGGTTTGACCCATGAATACAACAAACATTAAGGAAATACTAGTAGAAGAAGAATTGCTTTTAACTGTTGAGAAACAACAGTAGACAATCCAATGCCATAAAGAAATTTATTTCCCCAAAACAATTTTTGCTTAAGATGCCAATAAGGCAATTCTGTGAATTCCTCACAACTGCCATCCAAAACCATCCAGATTTTACCTGTGCAGGAGAGTTTGCTTCTTCCCCCTGCTTCTTCTTTTTCTTCTTCTTTTTCTTGGATTTGCCACTTGCAGAACTCTGAAGAACTGGCTCTGCTTTTTCGTTATCTGAAATCTTCATATAGGAACAGAAGGTATTTAGCATTTAAAATGACAATGAAACCTGCTTTCTACAGAGTAAACACAAATTACTAAGTACAAAAAATTTAATTGTATATACGAAGTGTAAATGAGCACAGCCTTGTCTGTTCAGTTCATTTTAGGAAGACCACATTCTTTACATGCCATCTGACAATACAGGTAGAGGAGCTGGGAATGGAAAAGGCAACAGAGCACCATGTACAGGTGTCATGCAAATGCTGTTTTTCATATTGAGAAATAAAGATTGTAAAGAAGTATTTATGAAAACAGATCTAAATCCTCTCAGTCTATACTGATAAGGCAATCCTTACAATTACAGTGAGACAGTAAGATTTATCAAGGAGCTGAGTGTCTTCTCTTTTCTCAAAAACAACATTCAGAATTTTCCCTCTCTGTGTACACAGCAAACACAATTGTGCTATTCTTATAAAAAGAGATGAGAGATTACCTTTATCATCACCTTTGACGTTACTTTAAGAAATGTCAGTGGTAAGGGCAAAGTCTTTGCACTAAAAAGAAAATGCCACCTTTTACCTTTTGAATATCAGATCTCTCTTCACGTTGAGGAACAGAAACAACTTTCTCATCATCTACCCAGTTTCCCCACTCCTCTGCTGGTGCATTCCAATCAGAGCTGGGATCAGCTGAAGAAAGTCCATCTAGAAAGGTTAAAAGTTTTTTTCAGGAATATTGCCTTGCTTCACAAGTGCTTTTTTTCCAGCTTAAAAATTAAAAAACTCTCCAAACTAAGCATAAACTCCCTTCTTGATATCAAGATATAAATAGTAATTTCCTATATTTCAGGAAAATAGTAAAGATTTTATCAGTAGGTGGAGGACATTTTAAAGTAATGAATACAACAGTGGTTTTGCAGTGCAGTCTGATTACAGACTAATCACAGCAGCTAGCCAGATGCAATTGCTTTGAGATAGTTTTCTAAACCATGTGAAGAGGAACAAATTTAAGAGCTGTTCTCTATCTTAAACCTTCTTCCTAGTTTGTGAAAAAATTAGGATGAACTCTAACACTTAAGACTCCTTTACAAGTGATATATCTGAAAGTGTAAATCTTAAGTCAAAAGTCTTTAAACAGTGGCATTCATTAATAAGGTTATTTTTTCTAAGACTCTTATATCCCTGCTTTATTTTCTTATTGTTCATTTATGATGGCACTTATTTATGTTGCCACACATGAATGACAGACTTAAAGGGTCAGTCATAAAAATAAAAAATATATGAGGGGAAGAACCAAGCCATAGACTGTCTGTTTAGTAGGAAGTTACAGCAGGCCAATTTCAAAACAGAACACCTTGTAAAAGATTGTATTTTCATTTCACATTTATACTAACATCAGAAATACTTTTTTATCCCCAGTCTATACCAAACTGAAGAGGTGGCAAACTTGGTCTGCCAACTACAGTGGGATTCAGGTAAGTCATTTAAAAATCAAGTCAAAATGAAAAGCAGTAATAAACCCAAATAAATTTACTGGCAAACATTACAAAGTTAAAAATACACTAAGAGATCTGAAGATTAGTTAGGACACTTTTCCGCCTCTTCCCTTCATAGGAAAATATTACCTTAATTACGCCTACTTTTAATGCTAAAATTTACTGATTTGAAAAAAACAATTACTGTCCAACATAACACTTTACAGTTTATCTACTGCCCTCTCACTAATTGCTTAAGGAAAAAATCCATTCTTATTAATAAAAATAAGTAGTATTTCTATATACAGTTAATTTCCTGATCCTGATGAAGCAGAAGGTCTATCTGTGTATCACATTGGCCTAAACTTGCATTTGCCCCTTCTATTAGTGCATCCTTCACTTACCTGACATCTATGACGAAACTGCTCTATTAACAGAAGCTATAGCTGTAAACGCTCTATGCTCAGAAATGTGAGTCAATTATGATTTTGTAAATGTAAATTTGTAAATCTGATTACTTTCAAATGATCAACTGAAATGTGCTTCCCTTATCCTTAAACCAGATAAAACACCTAAGATAAGTTTCAAAATGATCTGGTATCAGAACAGTCATGCCAAAAGTGGTGGAATCAAGGAGAGGATTGATCTATCCCACTTTTGCAGTCATTAAACAAGAAGTTGTTCTTAGAGAGAAAGTAACATGCAAGGCTGCTTTTCTCATCAATTTGTGGAATTATTTTTCAGATCAATGCCCTAATGAGATGCAGTAAACTTTTTCTTAAAAACAGAGAGGGAAAAGTGGGGAATAAACACCAAATTTACTATAGTTCCCAAGTAACTTCAGTGATTTCTATCCTGTATGTGCTTTCTATACAAATAAGAACTTCTTAAGGTTTGGTAAATGTGAAGGTAAGTGAGATTACATACAAGAGTTTTGTGTCACATTAACTTTTCAGTAAGTTACAAACATATAAAACCAAACTGCTCAAATACAATCTGCTAAATTGCAGACTTGCAGTAGATTTTTCACATCATTTGCAGTAAGACTGTCTTAACTCATTACAAAGATTTTTTCTAGCAAAAGCCAGAACTGCTTTGCAATGCATGAGATCTCTTACTTTTGAGTTTGAATGTCCAAGAGTTTTTCCTAAAAATTAACCATTTTCTATTACAATTTGTCGAAATACATCTTCCTGCTTTCTTATAACTGTCAAGTAGCTTTATAAAAGTTAAACATTCCAGGTTTTTCCCTGGATACCCACAACTGTCTAAAACCAGTAGCTACTACAAGTAACTACACTTTAACAGTAATTAACAACATTTTAGAGGAACATACTTAACCCAGACCATTCATCATCGACAGGGGGTTGAGCATGACTTAAATCCCACTGAAAATCAGAAGTACCAGTCTGAGAAACTGATTCACTGTTGGAACCTGAAAAGGAATAAATAAAATTGTAAGTTAACAAGCTTCCTGAAGTTTTCTTGAGGAAAGGAATTCCAATCAAAGTTGGAAAGGAAGACAAAAGCCTCAAAGAAAAAGAGTCTGATTCTAAGGACTATAGAGGACAGGAAAACTAGTAGGCTCCTGTACATGAGGTATATTCAGAACATAAGGAAACTGAAGGAAAGGGGAAATAAGTATTGAAAAGAATATGGAAAAAAGATAAGAAGGGTCAGTGACAGCAACCTATAAGGCTTACAGCAGTCTCCTCAAACTGAAAAATACAATGAAGTTATTACCCTGTATTAGTTAAGAACTCTTACAGAGAGAAGATTAAGGTAAGATTACTCGAAAGAAAATTACATTGCTGATCAACCAAATAAATTACACATTACTAACAGTCCAATTCTCATTTAAAGTGAAAAATTTCAGGAACGTAAAAGCAGCACAACAAAATCCATTAAGGTCAATACCAGTCATGATAACAGAAAGTGTTACACACTAAACATTATTAAGAAAAATAAACAACAAACAGAAATCATTTCATAAAAAAGTAAAACAAACAAAAAACTTAATTGCAAGAATAAAATAAATTAATACGTTACTGTATGATGAGACTTACTTCTGAAATACAGTTTAAGTATGACCTCAGTCTCTTTTACATACACCTCTGCAAAAGACACCTCAGATGACAGAAACATTGACATGTTCTCATTTTTTTGCCAGCCAGTCACAATTAAGAAATAAATATTTATTCATGTGGTCACTTTGCATACAATGTTGTTGGCTAAGGTGCAAAGACAACAAAAAAAATTTCACTATTTTCACACTTCTTTTAAAGTTGAAATGCTGGCATTGCAGATGAATCTCAGTTCTGTCTGTTATCTTACTTTACTTAATACACTTTCTTTATTATTACATCAACGACTGAACTTGAATTCAAGTGGCTGCTTGAAAAATGTTTTCTTGGTTTGCCTTTTTTTAATTAAAACTTTCTGTGCAATTAAGATTCAGGACATTGAGCTTTAGTTCAACAGTTAAAAGCCTGTAAACTGCAGTACAAGCACACATAGCCTGAGTGCATAAGCACTTGGCCAGCTACTTCTGAAAAGAAAACAGCCATGCCAAGCTCATGGAGTAGGCAAGCAAGAGCAGAAAACCCGACATATGATCCTTTTATTGTATAATAAATCATTGTAGCAGTTATGTCAGTAGTTTAACACACAAGATTTATTAGGAAGTCAGGCTTGCACTCTACAGCAACTTCACCCTTCTGATGCCTAAGAATTTAATGTATTTTGGTGGATTTGAAGTCACGTAAGTTCTTCTGAACTGCTTAAATTCTGAGTGCACATATTAACTGTCTTTCTCACAAGTTTGGGTGCTATTCTCAGGCTCAGCCAAGGCCACATGTTTTTGAGAGGCCACCTGCAGATAACAGAAGACAAAACAACAAAAGAGGGCCTAACTGCCCCCCCCCGCCATGGATAGAGGGCAGTTCAACAGGCCTCTATGGGTGGGCTCTCAAGAGAAATGAGAATAGTGATTGGATATTGAGTATAAAAGTTGCGAACTTCTTGGTCTGAGGGTCAGACCCCTTGGACTTGGTCCACAGAAGCTTTTAATAAAACCCTTGTATATCTTACTCCATTAACTTGTCTCCAGAGTGTCTCTGTTCACAGGGGTACGGAAACCAGAGGCAACACTTCGAAAAAGAAAACCCTAGAGCCCAGCGTTTCCATCTGTCAGAGAAAAGACTCAAGACTTCAAATTCTGTCTATGGAACATACTTTGAAAGTAGCGATTTGGTTCCTTGAAGAGGGAAAAAGTCAATCACCAAATAACAAACCTTCTGAAAGATCAGGGGTAAATGGGCTTTCCTAGAAAACAATCTTCAGATCTGTAACTTGGAATAGAACAACACTGAGCAATCTCTTACGCCCATTATTTAGACTTAACATATAAACAGGAAGGTTAAATAAAAAAAACACAGAATGATTTGGGTTGGAAGGGACCTTAAAAAAGACCATCTCATTCCAAGCCCCTCTAGTTCCAACCTTCTTACTGATTTAGCTTTTGATTATCAATTTCAAACAGTTACTTCACTGTGTAGTTTCAGCATAACAAAAAAGCTTTCTAGGCTTTCATAAGACATGCCTTCCAACTCTTTACAGTACTATTTTCAAAAAACAATGAGAAAAATGCATATTAATAACATTTGGCAAACTACATTCCACCCAGTGGAGTAGAAGAGAGTGGAAAAATCTTTGGAAAGGCATACATACCAGAAACCCCAGGAGTTAATCCAAATGAGGAGAAAGAAGTAGAATTCTGTTCAGAGGTATTAATCCTTGCATCCACATTCCAAGCAGCTGTAGAGGAAGGGAAGAAAAAAGTACAAGAACTTCACACACTGGTGGCAATGTAGAAAAAGTTAGCTATTTAATTATGAATTGGGTCAGAAAAACATTCCAGCCATGATAACATTCCACACAACTGAGGACATTAACCAGTGCTGATAGAGATGTGACTTTATGAACACGCAGCCTGAAACAATTTTCAAGCTTTCCAAGATCATCTTCCCTTTACAGCCTTTTCTATATATATAAACTTCTCACAGAGAAAAAGCAGATTTGTGTTTTGAGCCCCATGCTATTATTCTTCCAATTAGCACAATCATTAAGTTATCAAAAAGTACACGTAGATGTAACACAGCTTGGGAGTAAACTATAAATATATATATATGTTAAAGAATAGAACTAAGCTCAGAACAATTTTTGACAAATAGGAGATACTACTTAAAAATGAAGACATACTTGACTGTTAATTGTAAGGTAGAAAACAAGCAGAAATAACCAGTGGCACTAATAATGTGTCAAAAGGAACACCTGGTTATAAAGTAATTATAAATAAAAACTGTTGTTTTTTATTTAGAATGACACTTAATTGGGGGAGAGCAGGGGGCCACACTTAAAACTGGACAGATATTCTACATATTGTCCAAATAGTAGACAATTACTACTATCCCATATCTACTGATTCTTTTGTTAGTACATCCCAGAATAGTGTTGGTGTCCTTTGCCGCTAGGACCTACGACTGGCTCATGTCCAGCTTGGTGTCCACCAGGACCCCTTATCCACAGAGCTCCTCTCCAGACAGTCTCCATCCAGGACTGCTTCCAACCCAAGGTTCAGAACTTCACATTTGTCCTCACTGAACTTCCTTGGGTTTCTGTTGGCCAGTTACTCCGCTGGGTTTAAGTTCTTCTGGACCCTGATCTGGGCTTTATCCACTGATTCCACTGTTCCCATTCAAGTTTGGTGTAAATTGGAAATCAGCCTCAGGAACCCCATTTCAAGATAGGCCAGGTCTAGACTTGTGCTGGTTATGGTTGGGGTAGGGATGTGTTTTGGAATTGTGCTGAAAACAAGGTTGATAATAAAGTGATGTTTTTGTCACTGGGGAGCAGTGCTTACAGAGTCAAGGCTTTTTCTGCTTCTTGTACCACTGGCAGCAAGGAAGCTGAGTGCTGTCTTCCCAACAAGAAGTTAGGAAGAGACACAGCTGGGACAACTGACCTCAACTGGCCAAAGGGATATTCCAAACCAAATGGCATCATGCTCAGTATATAAAGTGGGAGGAAGAAGGAAGATGGGACATTTGGAGTGATGATGTTTGTCTTCTCAAGTAACTGTTATGCACTATGGGGCCCTGCTCTCCTGGAGATGGTTGAACGCCTGGCCTTGGGAAGTAAAGAATTATTTCCTTGCTTTGCTTTTATGCGTAGCTTTTGCTTTCCCTATTAAACTGTGTTTATTTCAACCCCTGAGTTTTCCAGCTTTCACCCTTCCAGTTCTCTCAATTGTGTGGGGCTTTGTTGCTGGCTAGGATTAAGCCATGACAAGGCTGAAGTAACACTGCTGATTACAAAGGAACACTGCTTTCCAGAAGAGATGAGAATTACTTAGACTGAATAGTAGGAAGGGACACATTACAGCATATCCTAATAAGTTGAAGATTGTTGCTCAGAGAGAAATCAAGAAATCTCTTCTCCATCACTACTATGAACACCACAAGTATTACCGGCAGAAAATTGTACTGGACACTAAAAGTGGTTTCCAATAAGAAAAACAGTGTAACACTAAATGTCACAAAAGTTGAACCATCTCTATGCCTGGAGCCTAAACAAATACCTGCCAAAACCAAACACAGTTGATTTGAGCATGTTGGATCAACAGAATAGACTTATGACCTGGGTTTTAAGACATTGTTTAAAAGAACTTACACTTCAAAATGGCTTAGAAATTACCTTCAGACTTTTATGAAAGTGATATATAAAATTAGATTCCTTCACATAAAAAATTTATCTCAGAAAAACTCAAAAAACTTGGTTTAACTATACAGAGAGAGATATATGCTAAGCCATCAGAACTTACAGTAAACAGAAATTATTCAGTTCACATTTGCCTAGACTGCACTAAGATTTTTTTAATGTATAAACAAAGATATTTCAGAGATCTACTACTAAAAATATATTCATGCAAAAATGCTTAAGTGAAGCAAGTTTTCTTGAGAATAGCTTACCAATAGGAGTGAACAAAGAACGCTCTTTCCAGGGCCTGCCCACCAGGCTTACACCCCAGTCCTTTCCATTTCCATTAGCATCTCCAGTGTCCTGGCCCCAAGCCAACGTCTCAGTCTTCCTCTTCCCAGCTGCAGTTGAAGGAACAGATGTCCATTTCTCCTCCCCTACACCAATCTGTGAGGAGATTTTTACCGACTTCTCATTCCAGCTTCCTCCATTTACTGTATGGCTTTCACTCAATCCTGGAGAAACTTAAATACAAGAATAATGAACATTCTATTTTAAAATACAAACTGGATGAAGAATTAAAATACCACTTACATGCACATTCGCTTGATAAAAAATAGACAAATGAATGGCAGTTTGCTACACCAGTGTGATACCGACAAGCTGCTGCTCTGTCTCAGCTGATTTTCCAGTTCAGATGATATGGACCATCTGTCTACTAACTTGAAGAGTACGGTAAAAACATCACCAACTGCACTCTCTTTCCTCATCCCTTTCTTTATGGGCTTGGTATATTGGTGAGCCAGTGCCTCTAGATTAAAAAAAGAAGGCATGGAGGGTGGTTTCAACACTGCCAGGTAATTTCTTACCAAGTATGGTAATGATTTGTGAAAAACCCCATTCACTATATGGAGAATATTTTCTGTTTCCTAACTGCATACAGCAGTTCTCCAAGCAGGAAGTAGAAGAAATAACCAAATATTAGAAAATACTTATCAAACACTACACAGGATTTACAAAAAGGATAGCTATCATATGGACCACAGAATCCATCATGGTTAGAGTTAAAAATCATGGTTGCACTCTCAAATAATTTAGAAGTAACACATTTTATGTTTCACTAAGGTAAAATACCACAAGACTCCAACTGTCTACCCTGATGAGAAATCACTAGCCATAGGAAGTTGAATGTACTTTGAGAGAAGTCAGCAGTACAAAGATCATTGTAAAACATTTTTGGATTTATGTTCCTATAAAATATAAGGGCTAGTGCACCCAGTCTCACCTCCTATATACAACAAACCTTTCTCAAAGGGCTTTGTATATCAAACCCCCTCTCCATTGCAGTGTAAACAACAGAAAAACTGCTCTGTTAACAAACAATTAAGAAATACCTGCATATTGAAAGTGTAACACTTAAACAGTCAGCCAATACCTCATGCACAAGTCAGTACCATACCCCAACAAAAACTACAGACCATTTTATGTCTCAAATGGAAACAGTTCAGGCAGCATGAACATACCAAATTCATGGCAGCCTCACTGACAAAGAATCAATTAGGTGAGCTATGCCTAGATTTTCTCAGACAAATCAATTCCAAACAAAGGCATCTGTAAGGTCATCCTTGCTGTACACTAAAATACTGCCCTTTCTCCACAACTTCTCAGAGTGTAATATGAAGTCTTGGGGAAAGGCAACAACAAAAATATCAAAGAGACAGAAACCAAACTGTAGGTGGCAGAAAATCCCTTCTGCAATCTTGAAAAAAGGCACCTGAGGTCCAGAAGCAGGAGCTTGATTATTCTGTGTTTATTCTACTACTCTCCTGTCAAAAACTTTACCTTCTATATGACCAGCATGTTTTCCCAGAATCACAGAAAACTTGAGATTGAAAGGGATCTCTTGAAGTCACCTAGTTCTATCTTATGCTCAAAGCACAGCTAACCTGAAAATTACTCCACATTGTTCAAGTTCTGGAAATGATAAAGGCTGATAGTTCCAAGCATCTCTGGGCAATCTCATGAAGAGCTTTTTTCCTCATGGCCTGCCAGAATTTCCCCTTCCTGAAACATGATTATATTTTCTGTCCTCCCATTATGTATCTCTGAAGAATCTTCCAAGTGATGGTCCAGGCAGTTTGCATGTGAAGTAAAGCTCTCAAACATGAGCAGAAGGGGATTCACTTGCTGGATTGGGTGCTTTTAATAACTCATTTGCTGACTTGCTTAATTACACTAACTACTTTTCATTAAAACAACACCAGTAGTGTTGGCTATGAGTAAGAAACAACTATGTTGATTTCATTATGCCAAACTAACTCACTTTAAGTATTACTATAGCAATATCTCTTATTAGAAAGCTGCTAAGATTCATTAGTCAATGACAGTCTAAAAATATTTTGGGTATGACACATGTCATGGATATTTATAAACATATATTTAAGAACTTTCAAAACTAGTGTGTTTATACATCTCAAAGGAGTATATAAAGAACTGAGTAACTCATGCATACAATCTGAAACAAGTAAAAACTTTGCAATAATCAGGACTTGTGAGCTCTCAGCAGTTATCTATACAAAGTTTCTCTTTGAGCAAATAATCAACTTATTGACATGAAAAAGTCCGTAAGTTCAAAAAGGCAGCATAAAGGATTTTTCAACTGAGCTTGAAAATAAGCTTTAGTGTTCTGTAAATAGCAATCTGTTTAATAGGTAATATCTGAAAATTCTAGATACCAAATCCTACTTCTACACTTAACAGAGACTGTTTTCACCCTGTTAAGAAGTAGCTGCAACTTACAAGTGTAGCATTTGCATAGCAAAAAGAGTCAACTGTACTAATAAAGTTCCACATCAATAACTTCACAAAATCCTGCACCGACAATTGGTGTTTTCCACTTATGTAAAACACTTCTCTAATAACTTATGATAGCCAATAATGAAAACTTTTTACCTTGTGGAATTGATGACTCCCCCTTTGGAGGTTTAGAGCTGCTAATCTGTGCATTCAAAAGTGCATCACCTGATTAAGACATAAGAGGAAACAAAGTTAGATGAAGCTTTTTCAAACAAACCCACCTTCAAAAATTTTCTAAAAGAGTATCCATTATTTTAAGAAAAGAAACATATTAAGTATCTCAAACTAAATTGAAACACTTCCAGAAATTTTAAGAATAAAATTAAAACGCTCTACTATAATTTACTTATTATTTGTGTTTATTTTTTTAGACAGAATGAACTCAAACTGACTTAGGGCCCATAAACCAAGTAACTGCACATTTGAAAGAGCTTTAGGTAGTTTCCTCATGAATGAAGAACAAAAATCTAACAGAGCCTGTCATTTTCAAGCTAAGGGTGGCTCTAAGTATTTCAGACCTCTAACTATTTCTTTCTACCCTACCATGAAAACACCAGATACAGCTGAATTCTTAGCCTGGTAGACACAACACACAAAGGCCTCTGGCTACAGAGGTTACAGTAGCAGTTATGTTTCACCACAGTGCAGAAAGACATTGTAACTACCATTTCTTGAAACTCTCTGTAAATAGAGAGGATTCAAAAAAACTTCAGGAAACAATTGATCTAGTCCTCAGGGGAAGAATTATGCAGTCAAGATGCAAACAAGTGTCAATAAATCAGGGGGAGGCATACAAATTTCAATGAATTGTTAAAAGGTACCAGACAATTGTTAGGCTCAGTCTTACTGTCACTTTGCTAGAACATCAAGTTTCATCTAACTAAGTCACCACTTTCTCATATGCAGCCAAATACGAATTTCTGTGCCTACACATGATTTAAACAAGCGCATGCAACCTTCTGTAACAGCAGCAGCCATATCTATTGAATTCTTAGCTATAATAATTGATTACTAAATCTCAGCCAGATGTGCCTCACCATTATGAGCAGCTTTAGTGCAGGATACTACTAAATCTACATTCTAAAAAATGCCTACATGTTAGGCAGTGAATGACTGTTTAAGAGAACTTTATGGGCATAACCTTCCCACAAGGAAGCACTCAAAAAGTTAAGGAGCTGGTGCTGCCTGCAGCAGTGCTGAGGAAGCCTTTGAAGTTCCAGCAAACATAAATGGCCAAGTCAGCAGAGCACAAATGAAGGAACAGGGATATATGTCTGTGCAGCTACCAACAAAGCACCAGTGTGGATGGAGACCAGTGTCTTAGCCACTTATTCCAGAACATTCCCCTTTTTTACCTGAAAATATGGCTAAAAAGGGAGGAATTTTGCACAACAAGAAAGTACTTTTACACAGCTTGAAATAATTTCCTCAAGGGTTTCACCTCCAAATATACCCATCATACATCCAAACCAGTGTCACTATTTAAGCGTTTGAGTAAAGTTATCTTTCTAGGACACATTCACAGACCTATCAACCACCATACCTTTATTTTTTCGGAGACCAACCGGAAGTGATGGTGCAGGCATCAGTTGTTCAATAGATACAGTAACCGTATTTTCCAGCCCCTGAAGATTTGATTCTCCTGAACCACTGTCGGTCAGCACCTTGTCTCGCTTACGCTGCTGACGCTTCTCTCTGTTACTGATTTTCGTTTCCCAGGCTCCTAAAACATCAGCCAAATAAAAACATCAGTAAGCAAGTCGGAGAGCAAAGGAAGAGGTTTGGCTTGTTTCTTGTCATGTAGAAGTCTGAGGGCAGTTTAAACAATCAGACATGGCAGGCAGATTCAATATTAGTTTGAAAACACAAACAAATGGCCAAAGGTAAGTTTTTCTGGATGCAATGTGATAGTACTTTGCTTCACAGAGCAAAATGTAAGTAACATGAGGGTCCTACCACTCACAACATCTCAGTTTTTATAAGTTTAACTTCAAAAAAAATCAGTTCAAGTTACTGCTGTTGTTTCGAAGACCAGATTTTCAGAACCAATATGTGACTATGGAGTTATAACAAAATAAGTTTATTATGTTTCTTTATGAAGCAAACACAAGTAAATCTTGAAACAGCATGTAAGCTAAAATGTTTAAGTTTTGTGTATGTTTGTGGTCAGTACCTTCATCAACTTCCTTTCCATCTAGACGAGATGTATCCTGAACCGTTTTAGCATCTCCCTTTGATTTCTTTTTTTTCTTTGACTAGAATGAAAATAAAATATTATCTTAATAATTACTTAGTGATCAACTGTCATAGTGATTGAGAATTCCTCCCCTTCTGCAAAAAGCGGGAATAAATTTGAAACAGATTTTCCTGAACAACCCACTGTGAAAGACTTATACAGTACAGAAATGGCAGGTGGGTGGAACGTCACTTATGCTACAGAGCACAAAGTCTGCTGGAAGAAGCTGTGCTGGTGGCATGACCATCACAGAGGAGTAGTGAATGTTTAGCAGACAGATCCCACTCTGGCAAAATTTGTTTTGTGCAGAAGCAAGTATAACGTCATACAAGGAGAAATAAATAGTGCCAGTGACTCCTTTAAAAAACAAGGTAAAAGAACTCCAGCTTGGAAAATATTTCAAAACATGAGCTGTGCTTAGAGCCCAAACATAAAATACCTTTTTTTCCCCCCAAGCTTTCATCAGTTATGGCTTCTTGGATATAAGAGCTAAGCTACACAGATAAGAACAGATATGAGTACTTTTGCAAACAGTTTTGGTGCAACATGAGGAACTCAGCAGGCCTGCCAAAATTTTTAAGTCCTTAAGATGCACTGTACCTTATGCAACAACAACAGAAAAATAAACCTTTCTTCCTCATGGTCTAATTGTTTCTAGTGTTGAAGAAAAAGCAAAGTTGTGTGTTTGCAAACAGAATGGATGATGGTATCTTAACATCCTATGGTCTCACCCAGAGTTGCTTCTTAGATAATAGTCTCTTATACTAGACACTAAAAAAAACCCAGTAGTGTGATAAGTCACTGAAATAGAAAGAAGGGGAGAAACTATTCAAAGTGTCAAGGAATTATAAACCCTATGAACTGTCACAGATCAGATATTACCCAAAGCTTCCCCTCCCACAAAAGCAGAACAACTTAAAATGACTACCCTGAAAAAATGTGCATGACATTCACAACCCTGAAGCAGGTAAGAAATACAGATCCACAAAGGATGTGGGATTTTCCTTGAAAACATACATCCAAGCAGAAAAATATAACCATGCCCTTCAGGGCACAGATAGTATACACACATATATCTACACACAGGCACATACGTCTTTAATCCCATCTACTGACTTACACCATCAATCTTTAGTGCAGTTGCAGCTTCAACTTGATTTTAAAATTCAGATAACACTGTTTGCAATTTTAAGGCAAACCTTGAGTTTAGCATTTAAACACGATCTACTTAAAAACCTGCAAATAGAGTTATTCATTCAGGTTCTAACTGTGTTATGTTCTTGGCAAAAAACACAACAAAGTCAATCTGATACGCAAAACATGGAGAAGCAGAAGAGGCACTCAGCATGGAATTTTAACGCAAACCTTATTACACATGAAAGTCCTTTATTTGCCAATGCCAAAAACCCCTTGAGCCCTACAGCAAACCAAACAGCATAGTCTTTTAGTCAAAATATTAACTGCAAAGGAAGTTATCAGAGGGGAGTCAAGTACCTTTATTAAAGCCTGAATGAGCTAAAGAAATGACAGTAATCATTGAAAGGCCTGGGCTGGAAGGAACCTCAGCCCTCATGCCATGGGCAGAGACACCTTTCACTAGACCCAATCGCTCAATGCCCCATCCAGCTGGCCCATGAACACAGTCAGGGATGGGGCATTCACAGCTTCTCTGGGCAGCCTGTTCCAATGCCCCACCGCCCTTACAGTATACTCGTTTCTGACTGTTCATGCACAGTCATTTGTTTCTGCAATACTCCTCAGCAGAGTTACAACAAATGCATTCTGTTGAAGAAGAAAAGACAGAAATCCAGGACAGCAGGAAAATTTCATGCAAAATGTTAGCAAAAGAACTGAGAAAAAAATTATTTAAGTCCTATCAAAGTATATCCATGTTGGCTAAAAATGATAGTATATATGGTAAGGCAAGAAGATACTAGTCCTCACAGTGCAAAAAATAACACTGCCATTAATATGGTTACCTTGTAGGTAACACTGGAGATCAACGTTTAAAAAGATGTTTTAATGTAGCTGTTCAGTTTGCATAACAAAAAGCTCTCACCAGACTTCAAAGTCTGTATTTGTCGTCAAAAATTAAGAACTCTAATCACTAATGGATACATCTGGAAAAAGAAATAAGCAGGCACATGGTCTTAATCCTTTGAATAGTCCTCCAATTGTTAGACCATTTACAAGGCACTTAACAATACTCTCATTATGCTGCATCTCCACAGAAGTCCTCAAAGATGAAACACAAACTTAAATTTCTGTAGGCTTTACCACTGTCACATGATGATCAGAGATATCAGTGTTTAGCTGAGGGCAAGAGAGGGGTTTGCTTGACAAACATTCTGTGATAAGACATGATCTCAGATGTTCAAAAAATACTACTTTACTTCTTTCCAAAGCCAAATTAGATTAGCACTATTCACAGTAAGAAATATGCCTCTTCACTCACGGAAGTAACGGGATTTTAAATCACAAATAGAGTTATTAGATACTAAAATAACATGCATTAAACTTTGGCATTGTCATTTTGTATCCATAACTGACCTTTTCATTCTTCTTTTCCGTGTCCACCGGCTGCTTCATGTTGTCTTTGCGGACAGTTGGTGTTACTTCATCCTCAGATACATCAAGGAAAGACCGTCCATTAGGCTGTGTAAACAAGAAATGTAAATAATAAAAAACTGGAGAAAGCAGATGATGCAAAGCTCAAATTACACTATTACTGAAATGCAATTACTTGTTGACTGGAAAATGCTTGCACAGTTATTGAATAAAGATTACTGAATAAAGCAGACCAAATTGTGGATTGGTGCTCAAAATACGTACTGCAATTCTGTATTTACCAAACACAGAAATGAAAAAGGAAAAAAAAGAGGTCTCCTCATTTCATCTCACTCCTACTCACCTCAGGAATTGCATATCAAAAGGTAAATTACTGAAAGTTACCAGCTTTTTAAGTTCTCTGTAGCTGTTCCAAAACCTGACTCAGAACAGCTACATTTCTATGTGCTATAAATATCTAACACAATTACCACTCTGTAGCAGTTCAGCAACAGGTTGAATTTTTAAAAGTGACTTCTACCTTACCCAAACATCTGCAATTTCTATCTATGCATAAGCTTCACAGCTCACTTCCTTCACAAGTTAAAATTCATAGTAGAACAGAAATTAGAAGTCAAACATGAAGCATGACTAAGCACAACATCCCACTGTTCTCTTTCAGACAGATTTGATTATAGGCATTACATTAGTCTACCATTTTATCCTCACATAATAACGAAAAGAAAATTAGCATCTATTATTCAACATCTAAAGTTAAGACTCTGGACAATCATTAAATTAGTTTTTACCATTACCTCTGACAGCAAAGGCATCCATCATAGCCCGTGTATTCCCCATACAAAAATGTAATAACTTTAAAGTTGTTCATTGCTAACAAAAAGCTATGACTGAGTTACTGTGCTTAACTGCAGAAAAGATGAGAATAAGCACACGTTATACTACTGTCAGCCATTAGTTTCACTGAGTGAAAAAACAACTGTCAAGAATAGCAATTGACAGTCCACACAAATGTCACTGATTCCCATTTAGAGTGACTCAGAAAAATTAATGGCTGAAAAATTAAATGAGCATAAATAACCACTTCAAAGTCACTTTAATTCCTGCAGTTCCTTCAAAATAAAGTTCAAGCTGTATTACATGTAGTTACTTTTTTGTTATTAAAAAACCAAGAGCTACTTTAGTCTGCATCACACACCTAACTGCTTTTAAGTAAAACAAAAGCCGTATTACAACTCAGTGTGGCCTATTCCTTCAAATATTACATCTGATCTTCAATTTAACTGTTATGGGTATTTAAATCTTGCTATGTTACATTATGCTTACAAACCACGACTGGCATGATGTCACCAGTAGTATTGCTTACCGTAGTTAGCAAGCCGGCCAACTTCTTAGAAGTAACTATTAATAGAAATTGAAAGATCAGGTCACCTAACCTCTCCTCTCCTGCAACAAGCAGCTTTAAACTCGACTTCTCATATCTAAGATGCAACACATTTCCCTCAACATTCTGAAAATTACGTATGTTTTACAAATCTCTGTCTCAGAACTCTGAAAGTTCTCAACAAAGCTCACAGTACTGAATTTCATAGGGATACCAAAGACCTGACATTCAATCTTGAAAACAACTCATTGCCAAAAATCAGTCCTTGTACCCCCTCTGTTTTCTTCAGATTCTGTTTAGCAGTAGAGTTAGGTAACAGATTTAATTAATCTAGTATTGCCCTTGTGTGAAAAAAAAGTTTACAGCCAACTAACTTTTTAAATTTTGTACCTTGCTTTGCTTCTTTGCTACTACATACCTTAAATTAAAAAAAAATCCAAACACTTTCATCACCGTCTCAAATGTTCAATAGATAGAAGTTTTAAATAATTTAAAAAAACTTCAGCTGTTTCTCTGAAGCAATAAACTAATTCATATCCCTTAAGAACCCTCTGGAAAATTCATCCTCATGACTGTTCAAAATGCAGCCTGATCACCTGATCATGTAAACAACAATCTTTAGAAATATATTTAAAAACTTGCACTTCAATACATTAAGGGAGAAATGTATCCCTGAATGGTCTCCTTTTCAGTGGAAGCTTTCCACATTATTTTCTGCCCACAGATGAATCATAGAATTTTAACCAAAATCCATGTGACCGTTTTTTGGATATATCAAAGACAGCAACAGAAGCGGGAAAGAAGAAAGCTTTTCTATAGTATTCAGAAATGTTTTGTTTTCAAAAAGACAGCCACAGTCCAAAATTCAAAACTTTTTGGGTAACACATTAAACATCCACTGACAAAATTATTTAATTCAAATAGCATAATTTATCATTTGCATTCCCCCCCCCATCCTAAGGCCTCCAGATGCAGTGCAACAAGGCAGACATCGTGCTGTCAACAACAGTACTGATTACTGAATGCTTTTCTTGCCTGATGACCTTAAAATTCCAGTATTTAAGCAAATCTATTTCCACACAATTCATATAAGGGTGTTAAGACACACCAAAAGTAGAAAAAGTTTTGCTGAGACTGTCAACATGAAAAATATTCTTTAAAAATGGCACAGTGCAGAGGGTAACTCAAGTGTCACACTTCAAACAGCACTCATGAAATTGCTGTAATCTCAGTCTTACATGGCAGTATTAGCTGAAGTCCTTAGTTACACACCATAAAGATATCTCTGCTTAGAATATCTTTGGTCAATGAAAGAATCTGTTTACCAATATTTTCCACAAGCTTCTCTTCAGAAAGAAACTAAGCAGTTTTCTCTTTGAGCCCTGTAGAATTCTATAGCTCAACTTGTGCCCTTTGACCATGAACATACAGACAAACCAATATGGGAGTATCAGCTGAAAGTATCAAGTTGCTATAAAATCTCTCTCTGCAATAAGCATTATCAGTCATAGCCCAGAAAGTTCTTTCATGCAGACCAAGAACAAAACTTTTTCAAATGAATGCAAATATTTTTACCAGATCGTGCAGCATTTACTCTCCAGGTGTACTTCAAACAATAGGAAGTACACAGTCAATTTGGTATTTTCCACATCTACAAATAGATGGTGTGAATGGCTTTCTAAAGCTGTAGCAAAGCAGAGAAGAGACTACTCTCAAGTTTCTGTGGTGTTCTGCAGATGGCACAGAAACCATGTAAGAACAGCTTCGCCTTTTTCTGCTGAAAGTTTAAAACATAAGAAAGAAAGGCACAGCAATTACTCAAAAGAGAAAAGAATTAAGTATCAATGATTTTTGGACAGAAAAAAAAATCTTCATGGGACCAAAAAACTCTGAGAATAGAAAAAGAGCACTGCCTTTAGCAAAAAAAAAAACCAAAACCAAACCAAACCAAACCAAAAAACTCTGTAACAAAAAAGAAAGCAGCTTCAGGTTTAACTGCACAGGATCTGAAGTAAGGACACCGTATCACCTTGCTCCCAGCAGCAGGAGAAAGCCAGAACTCACTCTATGAACTATAATGGTAAGGAACGCTACACAGTTGCAGCTCCATTTTTTTGTCAGCGTACTCAGAGCAAGTAAATAGACAGAATCTCAAAGCTCCTACTGCATCCAGTCAACACAGTGCTGTTCAACTAAACTTACTTCACTGAAAACATGAGGTAAGTTGTACCCTACTCATACAGGAACTCAATAAAGCCACATGCAAGACAGAAAGCTATTAATGCTCTTCCTCAGCAAAGGTACAGTGAAGAACATTTCTGAACCTGATTGATGAGTGTTACGCATCACCAGCCACACAGTGAGCTCAGTAATGCTGTATTAAAGTAACCCTACAGCTTTTAATTAGACATCTGTAGTGTGTTCTTAATGCAACAGACCAGTTGCTCTAAGCTTTCTGAAACGCCCGCAATGGAAATCTAGACCCTGGCATAGCAAGCCCTGTTGCAAATCTACTGGTAATAGGCTTACTCTTTTCCCCTCCCAGACCTCAATATTAGCAGCACTACACATAAACCACAAGAGGAATATGACCATGCAACAATCAGTAATAATTTTTGTTGCATCTTCAAATTTCCAATGTTATTTTGAGAATTTTTCACGTGTAAGTCAGAAAACACCGACATGTTACACTGGTCTCTCTGAACTTATCTTGGAAAATGATAGGCAGAGCTATTAAACTTTGCCACTGGTATAAACTTCTTTCCACTACAGTTAAAGATTCAGTTCGTGCATTTTCTTTTGGGGAAATGTGAGATTTCTTTTTTCATCTTTGCATGGCAATAATGAATACAAAGTAATATAAAAATAACTTAAATCTTAACAATACAGAATGACAGCTTAAAAACAACTTTACTCTTTTGATTATGAAAAGATTTTCTCTTACATTGCCCAAACTTTATTATGTGTCTGCAGAAACCAAGCCTGTAACAGCACAATTATTTGTATTCACCAAAAGTGTCAGTTATTTAAGTTTTATTTAAAATTTAAGCAAGTTTGCTTCTATGAAGCCCTACACTACAATGTATTGTCAAGCTAACAGTCTATATGTACATATTCACTCTTCTGTTGAGACACTTTTTATTGTCTTCAATGATGACTTGCAAGAACTTATGCTTTATTTTCATATTGGAGTTTAAACAAAATAAAACAAGCAAAATCTAAATAATTTCTAGGATTAGTCTCTATTTTCAAGAAGATAAAACAGATCTGCTAAGCCTTCAAAATCTGCTGTTCAAGATGGCAAAAAATTACAACTTTATCATGCCTTCTCCAAAATGGACACCCTGCCTACACTGGAAAGATTCTGAATCACAGCATTTCCTCTCTTTGGTGCTCAGGATTCAGACTCTTGCAACTTCCATAAACAACTTGAGTAGTTCAGTGTTTAAAGACAGGTTGGTGGGATATGCAGACTTTATTTTTCTATTTAAGATGGTCTAGCCTTAACTTCTCATTTTAAAAAAATCCCCAAACTTCTCCAATCTTAGTATTGCCACAGACTCAAAAGAAGGTAGAAACTCATTGTCTCTCCTTTTTCTGGTCATTAGGGTCATCAGATTTTACAGAGTAAGATATAATTATATGACACAGTTGTAACAGGCAGAGGACATCTGCTACACTTTCATTCCTATAATCCATTTGGACATAAATAGGATTACAAACATCCTAACAATATAAAAGCTATAGAAGCAATCCCTTCAAGCCTCAAAACTGTGACAACTGGAAGCTTTAAAAGGACAGTTGAAAATTTCTGAATTCTACTAATTTTTTTCATAAATGAAGTATACTGTCAAAGATGGAAGGTTGCCACACCACATACTGAGGATTTATTAAAAAATAAATTATAGGAATGATCTGTTTTTAAGGGGCTGCTAAGACACGGATTTCCTTATTAAAGGAGATGATCCTTACTGTAACAACTAAATCAGACATATTCCTACTGAGGCAAACTCACCACAAGATTGACATTAACATGTTCCATTGAAAATACAGAAAGTTTATTCAAGTTTGAATCATCACAGTGCTTATGAGGCTTAGAATGCTGCTGCCATTGGTCTTTGGTACTTTCATCAGTACCTGCCTATGCTACAACTCCCTTCTTGAAATTCTAAGCCATACTAGTCTCCACTACTGGGTCCAAACCCTGCAAGCATTTACTAAACAATAGTAGTAAAAATAACACTTTTATTTTTTTTTGTTGCCTATGCAAAGCTTCTAAAAAGAAGCGAGCCCTTTCCTCATCACCCAGGACTCCTAACATGTAATTTCCGTGTGTGCGCGCTGCTCCTCCGGGTTTTCAGTGAAGCCAAGTAACCCAGACCACACGAGACGAGGGTCAGGGCCCCCAGCCCTCCCAAAGGCAGATACCGCTCGGCGGCTCGAGGGAGCTCCGTGGCACCTGGACCCTGCGATCGGTGCCCCCTTCCCACCGGAGCCCATCAGCCCTGCGGGCGGGTCCCCGGGCGGGGGCACCGCGACAGGGCCTGGGGAGCGGCCCCCTCGCCGTCCCGCAGGGAAGGGACCCGCCGAGAGCCACCGCCCGCCCTGCCGCTGTCAATGCGCCTTTCACCCCCTGCCCTCCCGGCCCTGCGCCCCCCTCACCCGCGACGCTTTCTCCGGCAGCTTCTTCCTGTTTCGCTTCTTCTGCTCGTCGCCTTTGAGGTTGAGCTGCGCGGGGCCCGGGCCCGCCGCTTTGCCCTGGCCCCCGCCGGCTGCCAGGCCCGAGCCGGCCGCCTCGTCACCCTTCCTGAGGGCCGCGCTCCGCGCCGGCTTCTTGCGGAGGCCGCCCCGGCAGGCCGCGGCCAGCAGCAGCGCCAGCAGCGCCAGCCCCAGCGCGGCCGGCACGGCCAGCGCCGCCCAGGTGGGCAGCGCCTGCGGGTCGAGGCCCAGCTCCAGGCCCAGCTCGGCGCGCAGCAGCCCCAACCCGCCGGACAGGGCGTCCCGCACCCGGACCGCCGCCTCCTCAGCCCGCCGGGCCGCCGCCTCCTGCCAGCTCGCCGCAGCCATCGCGGTCCCCGACCCCGCAGAGGCCCGAACCGGGCGGGGCGGCGAGGGCGCGCTCAGGCCGAGCGCATCGCGGCCTCGGGAGAGCCGCGCCGGCCCGCCCGAGCCGGAGGCGCCGCGGGTTGTGGGGAGGGAGGACGGGACACGGTGGGAGGCTCGGCGGGACGCGGCTGCCTCAGCGCCGGGGGCTCCCGGGTCTCCTCCTCTTCCTCCTCCCGCCCCCCTCCTCGCGCACGTCACAGGCCGGCCCGCCCGGCCCCGCCAAGGGCGGTGCCGTAGCCAAGGCACTGATTTCGACGTGGCAGGCAGGGAGCGGGCGGCGCCGGCGGCGCGGCTGTCCTGGGGCTGGGAAAGATTTCCAGAGGTCCAACCTCTGGACGAACACTGCCATGTCAACCAGATCATGGCACTAAAAGCCAGCTTCAGCCTTTCCTTAAATATTTCCAGCGACGGTGATCCACCACCAATCTGGGCAGCCCATTCTAGAGTCTAATCACCCTTTCTATGTAGAAGTTCCTCCTAGTGTGCAACGTAAACCTCCTCTGGCACAGCTTGAGGCCACGTCCTCTCATCGCATCACTTGTTACCTGGGAGCAGAGCCCACCCCACCTGGCTTCACCCTCCTTTCAGGGAGGTGTAGAGAGAAATAAGGTCACCCCTGAGCCTCCTTTTCTCCAGACTAAACACCCCCAGCTCCCTCAGCTGCTTCTCATCAGTCTTGCACTCCAGACCCATCACCAGCTTCACTGCCCTTCTCTGGACCCGCTCCAGCACCTCAATGTCCTTCCTGAGCTGAGGGTCCCAGAACTGGACACAGCACTCAAGATGTGGCCTCACCAGTACCCAGTACAGGGCACAGTCACTGCCTTGGTCTTGCTGGCTGCACTATTTCTGATACAGGCCAGGATGCTTTTGGCCTTCTTGGCCCCCTGAGCACCACGTGAGGGATGGCCCAGGCGCTCATGTCCCTGCCCTGGCAATGGGGGTGCATCACTGACCAGCCCTACATGTGCTTGCCCCACAGGAGAGGCACAGCTCTGGTGCAGCTGCACTCACTGCTGGTGTGTATGGCTGTCACAACCACTGTCGCACCCAGAGCAGCCCAGAGGCCACACCAGGGGCCTCTGACTTGCAGGGAGACACTCCTCCCTGTCAGGCTTCAGAGGCCCCTTGGAGTCCTTCTCCTCTGTAGAGATGGCATTTGAAAATGTTGCAAAAAAACCCCTAAAACCCCCCACAAAAATGTGCTTTTATTTATTTCTCAGTATACTAGACAAGGTAATATAACATAGATATTGTCTATGACCCACATTTTGTAAGATTTTGAACTCCTACAAATTGGCTAAATACATTGAGTTAAATGGCTTTATGGAAAGTACAGCTATGTATATTGCAGATCGAGTTGTTTTGTTGTTACGAAATCCAGAACTGTGTTTCACCATGAACTTCAAAAATGAGCCCTAAAAAAATTGACCCCAAATGCATATCTTGTTTTTTCAGATATCCAGTCTCGCAGCATCCAGAGTTCCTGCAGCATTGAGCTGTCAAAACCTCGGGGCTGGCTTTGTTGAGTGGTTTTACAGTGACTATAGTCTGACTGCTGTGATGTGTTGCTGGGAGGTAATGTTGTGTTCTATTTCTCCCACCTGCACTTAAACTTACAAAAAATGCTCCGCTCTCATAGCCTGCTAGAAGAATATCCCATACATTGAAATCTGCGTGGGATACTTAAAATTTTGAATGTAGCAAAATAAATTTTATTTGTTTAAATAGCACAGTGATAGCTTACTCTGCTTTGTATACTAATAACTTTGCTTTATTTTGTAGTCAGTGTATCTTTTACATACAAGTATTTATGTTTTTAATGCTTTCAAAGTTTCTTAGAAAACTAGTCCCAAAATGCTTCTAAGTCCTAATTTTTTTTTAATGATACCACCAAGCAGTCAAGAAATGCTTTTCTAATTGACTTCATTTGGAACAAAGGATATTGTTGGAAGTAGAGGTAGCAACAATTTTAGGCAGACCATTTTACTGGTAGACATTTATATACTTTTAGAAGATTGTTTTATTTTTTTATAAGCCTTTTATAGAATCAGGGAAACATAAAGGTTGAAAAAACCTCTAAGAAAAAGTTCAACCATTACTCCAGTGCCATCATGTTCACCACTAAACCATATCCCCAGGTGCCACATCCACATGCCTTTTGAACACTTTCAGGGATTCCACCACTGCCATGAGCAGCCCAGTCCAATGCTTGACCACCCTTTCAGTGAAGAAATTTTTCCTAATATTTAATCTAAACCTCCCCTGCTACAGCCTGAGGCCTATTCCTCTTGTTCTGTCAGTTCATACCTGGGAAAAGAGACCAAACCCTATCTTGCTAAAACCTCCTTCCAGGGAGTTGTAGAGAGTGATAAGCTCACCCTGTGCCTCCTTTTCTCCAGGCCTAAACACCCCCAGCTCCCTCAGCTGCTCCTCATCAGACTTGTGCACCAGACCTCTCAGCAGCTTCCTTGCCCTTCTCTGGACCAGCTCCAGCACTTCAATGTCTTTTCTGTGGTAAAGGGCCCAGAACTGGACACAGCGCTCGAAGTGCAGCCCCACCAGTGCCGAGGACACGGAAATGATCACTACTCTGGTCCTGCTGGTCACATTATTCCTGATACAGGCCAGGATGCTTTTGGCCTTCTTGGCCACCAGGGCACAATGCTGGCTTATGTTCAGCCTGTGCTGACCATTACCCCAGGTCCTTTTCTGCCTGGTAGCTTTCCAGCCACTCTTCCCCAAGGCTGTAGTGCTGCCTGGAGTTGTTGTGACCCAAGTGCAGGATCCAGCACTCAGCTTTGTTGAACCTCTTACAGTTGGGTTTGGCCCATTGATCCAGCCTGTCCAGATTCCTCTGCAGTGCCTTTCTACTCTCCAGCAGATAACCACTCCCACTGGACTTGATGTCTGCTGTGAACTTGCTGAGGGTCGACTTGATCACCCCATTTAGATCATCAATAAAGATGTTAAACAGGACTGGGCCCAATACTGAGCCCTGGGGAACTCCACTAGCGATCAGCTGCCAACTGAATTTAGTTCCATTCGCCATCACTCTCTGGGCCTGGCCATCCAGCCAGTTTTTCACACAGCAAAAAGTGTACTTGCCCAAGCCATGAGCAGCCAGCTTCTCCAGAAGAATGCTGTGGGAGACAGTGTCAAAAGCTTTACTAAAGCCCAAGAAGACAACATCCACAGCCTGTCTATACATCATGCACTAATAGGGTCACCTAGTCATAGAAGGAGATCAGTTAGTCAGGACTGTTTACATTTATTAGAAAATATTAATTATCATTGTACTAATTGTTGCAGATTTCAGCCACCCTAACATCCCAAATAAATTATTATGTAAGTGTTTTAAGATGTTTGTTTGAGATATTTGTTTAAGATGTTTGTTTAAGGTGTTGCACTGCATAGAGAGAGGTGACAGAACAGCCATCATGTAGTTTTAGTTTTAAACACATTAATTGAAGAAATGTGCCTAACAAATTTGAAAGCAGCACTCAGTTAAAGGGAAGGTTTTGTGGTTTGTATATTTTTTTTTTAAACCGAGGCCATAGAACAGTAGATATTGTTCATTTTGAAGAAAACACCGCAAGGACCTGGTGCGCCTGAATTCTACGATGCAAGCAATTGACCCGCTGTAGGTTTTCAGTGCAGCACCGTGGCACCATCAAGTGGCGGCACCATGAAAAGCCGAGTCCTCGTAGGAAACATATTTCTCCGTGAAACAGAGAGAACAATGGACCTCACCTGAAAATAGCCACTTCTGCTTTGATTCAGCGGGTGAAGTAAGTTATTCTGAAATGAATAAATACATTTTTATTCTGAACTAATGAGATAATAGCCGTAAGTAGGAATAAAGTTTGTAGCAAATTGAAATATTGCAAAGAAAGTTTGTGTGATTCATTAAAACTGTTAGGAACAAAAATACTGCTCTGACAGTACTCATCAAATAAAGCAAACATTCTTTTTCATACTAATTTCAATATTTATATTAGTCTAGTATTAATCTTCAACTTCTTGAATAAATTTGATCAAAGCTACCCCAAGGACTCTTGTAGCAGTGCTAGTATAAAACATCATCTTTCTTATGTCATTCTTCCAAAGATCACAGCATAATGTTGAACGATACATTACAAAAGAGAAAATAATGCCAAAACCAAGACAAATGGGGACAAAGCTTAGTTTTATTTTTTTAATGTAATCTCTGTTGACCCTGCACACATTCCTTGTTTTACCACAACTACTATTAGACGTACCTTACACAATATCTTTCCACAACCATATTTAAAAATCAGCATCTCCTCAAAAGGAAAACTAAACTATTACTTTACAGTCTCAAAGTAACTGTTTCATGTGGATTTTATGATTATTTTGAATAATATTTAAACCATGTGTCTTGCAGCTCTAAACATTCTTTAGACCAGAAGTCAATGGATACAGCAGAAGCAAATGAAGCCTCTCAGCAGTTAAATAAGCAGAATCCCAGCAAAACACATACAAAGTTTCTCTTGAGACAGGAAGTTGAAAAAAATCTTGAAGAATAGGCTATTTTGCTGTCTTACATGGATCATGGCTCTGAGTTGCTTTAAGCTGAACTCAGTACATAATTCTTTGAAAATACTAAGGTTGATACTTATTATTTATCCTGAAGGAGGGAGCAACAACAAAAAAATTCCCTGATCCAAGAATCACCGTACTTGGCAATGCTAACAAGTAGTCTGGGAGGGGATGAGTACACTGCAGACAGAATTTTCCTTGAGAAATTATTCGTCTGGCTCATGGCTGGCTATCTTGGACTAAGACTTAGCCCAGGTTGTGGAAGGGGCTTAGAGTTCAGGATTGGATTAGATGAAGGAGTGTCATCATGCCTAGAGATGCACTTGCTGTGGAGCTATCAAAGGAAGACAAAGAGGGGTAGGACACAAAAATAATTCTTCCCTGAGACGTTTTTCATCCAGGCCATGGCTGAGCATTTTGGGGAATGTGCAACTGCTGTCTGAGGTTAACATTACATCAGTAATTGGGAGACAGGTAAAACCTAGAGCTACAGTTCATGTGGGACAGAGAAGGACCAGCTCACCCTAAGGGGGTTGGCTGCAAAGGTGCTTCTTCCCTGAAATTTTTTTAATCTGAGTGCTAGTTTAGGGTTTGGAGCAAAGGCTCAACCCATCCTTTGCATTCAGTCTAAGTTAGAGTTTTAACAGGGCAGAGCCTAGAGCTCCATATTGAGAGAAAGGTTTGTTGTAGGAATTCTCTTATGAGAACTTATTCACCATGGCTATGGCCTGGGGTCTTGAGCTTGTCTCTGCTGACTTCAGATGTTAGAGCTGGGGCTAAAGTTATGCTTAGGGAGAGGAAACAAGCAAAATTTGGAGTGGGGCAGAAAAGGGGGAAAAAGAATTATTCTCAAGGTCGTTTCTTATCTGGTTGATGGTTAGGAGCTTTAGGCTAAGTCAGCCCAAACATACAGTTAGGGATGTGATTATGTTCAGCTTTGGGGAAAGAAAAAAACCCTAGAGTTTTCTTTGGTCAGGGCTTGGAAAGGGATTGCCAAAGGAAGAGGTGGAGGGGGGGGAGGGAGGGAAAATTGTTCCCTGAGGACTTGTTCACCTGGGCTATGACTTGGAAATGTCGAGTTAGAGCTCACCTGACACCTAAGTATGGGATAACAGTTGGAAGAGACACAAAGAGTGGGAGCTCCAATTTAGTCCAGTTAAGTCTTGAAAGTGGCTGTCAAAGGTAACTGAAGTGTCAAAAGAATTCTCTCCTGAGATCTTGTGCTGTGCTTCAGCTGACATGAGGACATATTTATCTGAGTTATGGCCAGGATATTTAAAGTCACATCCAACACAGTGTCATATCTCCACCAGGGCATAGGTTTGGGATTGGGGTAGAGAAAAAGTATAGGGCTCAATTAGGAGAGAGGCTCTAAGGGAGTTCCTGAAAGGAGGTGTATGTTATAAAAGCATATTATTCCCTAAAAGCTTGTTCACCTGGGACATGTCTGGTGGGCTTGGACTAATGCTCAGTGGCCTCGCTAATCTCAGACTTGTCAATGATTTCAGCAAAACTTTGAATAATTTCAGTTTTTCTGATGCAGTGCTTCAGAAAGGATTTCTTTCCTAAAGGAAGAGTCCAGTTGTATGAGTAATCCATGTGCGTCTCTGACCTTGGAAGTTCACCTTACTTTTTTTTCCTGTTGGCATGATCAGCTTTTTGAGTTGACACAGAATCCCAAATCAAAATTCACTGTTAGGGAGTAAAGTGTTCTTCAACGTCTTTCTCAATTTTACATTATTTTTCATTATGGTTCACATTCTTGTGCATAACCATATAATTCAAATATAGAAATATTCTGATAAAAATAATAAACTTAATTCCCTGTAGGATTGATAAGTCTGTTCTCATTAAACCTTTGACATTAATAGTGTTTAATCATCAAAGCTAAGTTGTCATTCTGACTGATTGAGATCGTGAGTGTCTTGGGAGGTGAAGAACACTTTGGCAGACTGTTCATGTTCAAATTTCTATCAGCCCTGAGCACGGAGAAAAATAAACATGTAAAGACTTGCTACTCAGCTGAGAAAAAGCTCTTTGAATTAATGGAAAGCAAACACCAAATTATAGGCCTATTAGCATGTATCACTGGTTGTATGAAATAGTTTTCTGTATTTTATTAAATGTACATTAAATATCTCCTGTCTTTTAACATTTATCTTTGGAGAGTTTTCACAGCTTTTTTTTTATAGGCAAGAGAGTTTTCGTAATATTGAATTTTAATCAAAGGATGAGTGCTGTTCATAGAGATGGCACCAAGTTAACTTTAAACCATGTGATTCATTTACTAGTAATATAATTATAGAATCCAGTTATGCAGGCTCATTTATCATTTAGTCTTTAGCATCTCAGTGTATGTTGCTGACTCTCCTGTGGTGTCAGTATCTGAGCTAGCTAGTGACAGAAACACCAGGGATGTCAGAGTAGTCATATTGAAGTTCTTGTTGTTCCTGTATGTTCTACTCTAAATAATTTTGTTACATGTTTGGACTGCTTTCTGTCATTCTGTCCTAGAGGTAGGTGGAAATAATCCAAAATACCAAACGTTATCAGAAAACTCCAACTCAGGGAAATAACAGTCACAAAAGAAAATGTCTCTCTTTCAGTGAGGTTTTGATACAGCACAGCCAGGGCACCCACAAGACGCCTCATCTGCTCCTGTTCTCCTTATGGCTCATGTAGCAGAGTACTGTGAAGCTTGGGCATCCTTGGCTGTGAGCTCCATCACAGAAAAGACCTGGTTTTGGCAGCTGTACTCTTGGAAACCCAGAAAACCCAAACTCTTGCTGGAGGGAGGATATTATGTGTTTTCAGCCTGTTTTTTTAGTGGATGGAAATCTGTGTAGTCCCATGGGAGGAGAAAAAACTCCGTGAGTCAATCATGAAACTATAAATAATACATAGACCATTTGTGAATTCAGTCTGAACTATCAGTCCGAGAGTGGACATTTCCCAGCTTTTGGGTACTTGACTGGGTGTTCTTAGTTATTCTAAGTGTGAAAATTTACATACCAATTAGAATTTTTGGAAAATCAAATAGGAAAAAAGGTTTCCTGATTTTAAAATCTACTTCAGCTTGAAATTATTCTGTTACAGAGAAAAACCTCAGCCTCATTTAAAACTTGATGAAACTTTATTCCCTGAAAGACCACACTGTCTATAGTATGTGTGTCTATGGTGCTCAATAAAACAATCCCAGGGATTGTTTTGGTTTGTGACTTTGGGTTGGCATGCACTGGATCACACCCTGTTTTAGCTCATGTGGTTCTAACTCATGGGCTGTGTCCATACTGAATAGGTTGTGCCTCTCAGTTTCATTCGGGTGCCATGTGATGCTCCTATGACCCTAAGAAATAACTGCTATTTTTTGAAGGGTTTTTTAGGTTGAGCTGTGGGAAACAATGTGAGGGTTTTGTTGCAGCTTGCCAGAGTGAGGTTTTTATAGAGTGAAACTGAGGGGTGTATGCCATGCATTGTAAGAGTCTGTGAAGATGTTTCCACACATAAGGACTGTGTAGGTCAGAGAAAGCCAAATCTTGTCAACAGCATTTATTGTAAACTGTTCTGAGCATGCTGCCAGAGTTTTGGTTGGAATTAGCTGGAGTGGTCCAAACCAAGCTCAGGATGCAAATTTCCTCCTAGACATTAGCCAAGCTTGGTCTGAAAGTCTAAAGCAGAGCATGAAAGACCACCTAGATTCCTATGGAATTTGTGTGTTAGCTGCCAGACCAATGCTTTTTGGTAATCATGTAGTTGTTACTTAATGATTCCACGTATGGTTTTGATCTAAACCAGAGAATTATTTTGCAAAACATTCAGAGCTGGATTTATAGAGTAAATGAAGTTGGAGTGACTCATCTATTTCCATCCCTTGCATGATGCAGGGCTGACTCTGGAGTTTGATTAGCCTTGTCCAATCAGGTTTTGAAAGTCTTCAAGAAGGGAGATTTTTCAGGCTCTCTAGTTTCACATGCCAGTGCTTGTCCACACTCTTCTGAAAAGATTATCTCCAGCTGGAATATCCTGTGGTGTGGTATGCAGCCTCTTGTCTTTTTGCTGTGCACGTCTGAGAAGAGCCTGGTGGTGTTTTCTCTCTAACTCTTCTTTAGTTAGCTAAAAACAGTAATTAATTTCCTCTTAGTCTGCTCTTTTCCAGGCTAATGAAAACATATGCTTAGAAGGCTGGAGAAAACAGTGAATTTTACACTAAGAAAATAGATTATAGAACCTGAAATCAGTATGTAAATAAAAAGAAAGCTTGAAGCAAAAACATACTTTAGGCTGAAAGCTTAACCTGAACAAAGGCAAAAATTCCTTGCTGAAAAGGCAAAACTAATGTTGGCCAATGAAAATGCGAAATATGCCTTTTTTTTCCTATTTCTTTTAGAATTTTTCTTTTGCTTAGTCTTTTTCTTGTTTTAGATATTTTCAAAATGAGAAAATGCTCTTTTGAAACAAAATTTTGTACTTTAGAGCTTTTGGCATTTCTGAACAGAAATATTTTGTTGCAAAGAAGTTGAACTGTTTCAACCTATATGGATTTTCCACCCTGTCTTCTAACTAAAACTGCTAGTCAGCAGCTTGACTCAAATTCATGAACGCTTTCCTTTAATTTCATTTTGCCATATTGACTATGAATTGATTTTTTTGTATGTTGGACATTAAGAAGCATTTTATAGCTTCCAAAAGGTGAACAGGCCTAAGCTTTTAATAAAAAAAGTGAAGATCTAAAAAATGACAGGTGTTGAATTTCACATATTTTTCAAAGCATGTTCACGATCATGAACTGGTGTGATGCAAACACTGCTGACAGCACACTGAATTTCTGAGCAACATCTCAGCCTTCTCCCTGCAACTGTCTATGCCATCAGAACATCTTACTGCTCCATGGCCTCTGACCTTAAAATTCTGCATGTCTGCTTGCCTTCTTTTTTTCCATTCTATTTCTAAAGTCCCTTTGAAGTAACAAAAAAGAATAGCAGTCCTCTAACCTAAGGACTAACTTTTACTATACTTAGGTTTATTATGTGTCATTTATGCAGACTATTCAACAATTGCTGCTCCATTTTTTACTGTGTCTAAAATAGACTTTCTATTTCCTATATTAAATTCATAGTCTCAAATCCTGTCATAAAGTGTTGGTTTCTACTCAAAAATAATAAGAAAATATTCTCAGTACATCAGCAGTCCCTGTGCATTAGGGAAGAAATAACATTTCTTTGCAAGAAAATGGACTCCTATTAAAATTCAAGCTGATACAATTATGCAGTTGCCAAAGCATCTCCAATAGTTACATGCAATTCGGGCTGTTGATGTCTGGATAATCTTTTAAAGTAGTTATATTTATGGTGACTACTATTCACAAAAGTTTTCTTGGATAAATCCTGGAATACCACATTTCTTGTAGTATCATTTAATGTAGGGAAAAAAATGACATATGAAGAGTGGGAGCAGTGTTGCCAGCAGTGGATGGAAGAGGATGGAGAAGAAGCAGAATCAGTGGGAATTGGAATAGACAATGGACTTGAAGCTCTGACCTGAGCCCCTCTTGGCCAGTTCTCCTGTCACTTGACAGGTGTTTCCTCATTGGCTATTCGGGTTGTCAGTTAACCACTTTGCCCCTCACTTCGCCCTGTCACATCCAAGTTCCAAAGCCCTGCCCTCAGACCTCCTTTCTCTTTCCAGGACTCTGTTCTCATTGGATGTCTAATGGTTACCGACACACTGTTCGCCCAATCCCTTTCAGTTTCCACCCCGTTCCGAGCACCTTCCTGAACTAACCCTTTATAAGTTGGTTCCTCCATTAATAAAGTGCTTCTTGGTTCACTCTCACGCCTCGTGTGGGTGTTCTCTGGGGAGCCGTTTCCCCCTTAGTCAGTTACCGTTAATGGTAATGGAGAGATTTTTAAAAAGGCCAGTGGATTGTGCATTTCTTCTACAGGGCACAAATGACATACTGCGTCCTCCAAAGTGGTTATTAGGTGCTTTTCCTTTCTTGTTGGCCCTGTTTCTTTTACTACCATTTCTGGAACCTCATCTACTTGTCTTCTGACTTACCCTCCTCCCAGACCTTCTAGCTCCCCTGGATCCTGACATGTTTTTCATTTCAGAGTTATGCCTGCACTCTTGCCCTTTTCCAATTCCTTAGTCCCTATAACTAATTTTTAGATACTTTTTAAATTAAAGTGTAGTGCTATAACGTATAACATAACTGAATAAGAAACAGTAACTAAAATTTAGTATAGTTTAAAAGTTTGGTAGCCTTTACTCCAGTTTCTTTGTGGGTGTGTTACATCTTGCTTTTATCCTGTCTGTGTTGTCCTGTAAATTGTCAGAGGTGCTAAAGAGTTGCCTTAAACTGGTGAAGAATTGATGAGTTTGATTGGGAAACCCATGAGCTGAGTCTCTTGCTTATCTTCCATCTGGCTCAGGCAAGGCCTAACAGCTGAATGATCTTTGGAGAAAAGTGGGGGCCTGACAGCCCAATGTTGTTCCAGTGAAGTATAGAAGAGCACCCACACCTCTGGATCAGCCACTGGCCTCACTCGCCCTTCACTGTGCAAAACAAGCCTTCTTACAAATCTGGTTCTTTAAGGAGATAAGTATGCACGCAAAAGCTCTTTGGTGAAGGGTAGACAGTCTTTACTGCTTTCTTCGCAGATGGAGGAGGACCAAAATGTTTTAGTCTTTGTATTGACTATGAATTTTGAGTGAAAGTAACCAAGATCCTCATTGAGTGCTCTTTGCTTAGTAACTTTCACCCTTCTAAGAATGCAAATGGAAAGAGAAGATGCCTTAAATGTGTGCCCACAGTCACCAAAATCCCACTTACAATATGAAATCGTTCCCTTCTTTTGGGATCGGCTAAAAATTATTGTATAAAAGAAGGGAATATCGGGGTCAGTAAATGAAAGAAAAAAGATAAAAAGAGAGTGGGAAAACACCTCTGCTTGTTTAGGATTGATCAATGAACTGTGTCTCTCCTCCTTCCCAAAGGGATGCCTTTAGGATCTTTGTGCCTCCCACTGTATTGGAGCAGACCCAGGAATATTTATTTATACACACGGACACACAGACACACACACACACGCATATGTATAATTTTTTAAAAAATATCTCTGTTACAGCACCTTGGGTCTCTACACATAGTAACATTCTGTAGTTGGTGCATTCACCACTGGTAATCCTAAACCTGTTCTCCTGTTGCTTCAATAAACCATACTATTTGTGATTCTGGATCATGCAAGTTCTTATTGAACTTGTCCAGAGCTATAGTATCAGAGTGGTAAATCACATTATTCATGAATCTGTGCTCTCACAAATTCTTATTGAATGTTATCAGATTCGTAGAGTTGAAACTGCATTACTTGTGAACCTATGTTCATGAAAGTTCTTCTTGAACACGACCAGACTCAGAGTGCTGAACTGGTTATAATCAGAAATAAGTTCAGCCACACCAATGTCCCTGCTCTCTAAGGACCAACTTGGACACAATGAAGAGCATTTTCTGTTACATTTCTGTACTCTTAATACAAGCGCAAAAGTTCAGGGTAAGTGAATGCATAATTTCCTTTTTTTTAAATGGAGTTAGGTACACTGGCATCCCCTTTATGTGTGCTTTGGGACACCGCTGCAAAATTGCTTTTCATTACTGCTGTAATGACTCAAAGATTTGAATGTATCAGTCTCACTGAGAAAAGTAATAAAAAGGCTCCATCTACTATTTGTGTTAGAGAATGACATCTTGAAATAAAGATAAAGGATCAACTTAATTTTATCTATTTTTGGCTTTTCCTTGAAGATCTTGTATCTGTCTTGGCTGTTAGAGAGTACCTAGTGGATTTCCATTCTGATTAAATTGTCTGTCTAGACTGATAACTATCCAAGCCTCAATAAAATCACAGCAGAAATTAAATCAGCTTTTGGAACTGTCTTCTGAAGAAGCTGAGAACTAGAGTAGCTTAATTCTCAGAAAAGGGGAGAAGATGTTGTGATGCTGGAAAAGAGCAGATGAGGAGAATGCAGAGTAGTCCGTGACTTACAGTGGATGGAAATTTGTTGGGATGGCTTTAAAAAGAAAACTTTCATCTGGTCTCTTCTGCTCCCTTCATCAGCCATGGTAGCAAATGCTTGCAATATACTGGAGTATAAGGGAGACGTGAGAGCTGCACTAAGAGTAATAATGATAAGAAAAATGGCTTATTTCCTTGTATTATCAGGATTCCTAATCAGTTATGTTATATTTTAACTAAACATAATTGACTAGGAACACTGAATGTGGTTGTTAAGATGCTGCAGTAAAGCATTAGAAAGCAAGAATTCCAACCATCCTTTAATAAATTTTACCTGTTGTAGGACTGTCAACAGCTTTATTCAGCATAGAAAAATGATGCAAATCACCTAGAAAGCTTTGCACTGTGTAGTGAATTAGAAAAAACAGGTGAGCAGCATCTAGAGAAAAACACCAAGACCTAAGTGTTGACAAGTATAGTTCTTCATGGCTTCCTTGCATTAATCTGCTCAGCCAGAAGCCACAGAAAAAAAAACAACAACAAAGAAACAAACTAACAAAAAAAGCAGGACTTTACACTACTCTTTGCTTTCTGAGGAACATGCTGATCATGCTTGTGCTTATACTCAGTATTAATAATCTAACAGTGTTGAAAATGTTTAGTCTTTTCCGTTTAGATTGTCTTTAGGTAAAATTCATGTTAGGCTTGTACATCTTGAACATCAGGTGTTGCTGAACATTCTTTGCATATGCAGAATTAAAAAAGGAACAAAAAGTGGGGTACAATTTAACTGCTTAAGTGATCCTTTGATTGTCTAAGTTCTCCAGCTGCCTATTTTTTATACTTAGCAGTGGCTTCCCTTGAGGAACCCAATGATATATATATAGTGTA
The DNA here is from genome assembly GCF_047495875.1 of Pithys albifrons albifrons. Lineage (NCBI taxonomy): Eukaryota > Metazoa > Chordata > Aves > Passeriformes > Thamnophilidae > Pithys > Pithys albifrons. The sequence goes on from NC_092461.1 coordinate 51,118,817, forward strand.
GAAATGGAGCAAAAAGGCAGTTCCACAAGACAGGTCCATGAGACCTTATTTTCTTTATGAAGAACCTTGGTAGATGTCTTCTATCCCTTCTATTCAGTTCAGAAATATTTATCCTTGGTTGTTTTATTCTTAATGACAGGCACAGCATACAGAAATCTTGAGTCCTGTGCACATGCAGTTACTCCTCCACACAGGTACTCAGTGACCTCTTCCAGAAATATTTCTGCCATATCTTTGCCCCATTAGTGCCTCTTTCTCAACTTTAGCACTTTGGCAGCTTTGAAAATTTGGCCTTAGAGTAACAAGTGGCAGGAGTATAAAACAAAGATGAACTACTCAGGGACCAAGAATTGAAATGTTTCTCATTAGAGAGAGAGAGAGGCATAAAGACTTGCCAAAACCATGAAACCACATCAAGAGGAAGTGTCACAAATTATCCCACTGAGTTCACTATGGGCTTTTGTATTGGCATGTGCCTGTGAATTGAAACTCAAACATCAAGAAACTGGGCTACAGTAAGGCAGCAAGTTCCAAGTGAGTCTCAAAACACTGGGGTTTTTTTTTTAGCTCTGCCTCAATGTTGCCAGCTAAGAGATGGGAGGGACAAATTTTGTGCATGGGGAATAAATATATATCACCCCACACTTGATGTGTACTTATATGATTTGGATTCTGTTTTCCTGACACTAGCCCAGAAGAGTGAAACTATTTCTTGATCCTACCAAAAAAGGGGGAAAAAAAAAGGAATCTTAAGAATATTTTCAAGATGTAATTTTTTTCTTTCTGGTTTTGTTCCCTCTGATGCTAATTAGCTGCAGCAAATAAGGCAGAGTTGCTGTGGTTGCACAGCACAGCTTTTTCTGTGCACTAGGCACCAATACTGCAGGACTCTTTTTGCACTCACATGAACCCAGCAGAGGAACAGGCAAGGGTGGATTGAGAATGATGAAAGAAAATAGCTTAGAATTTAGAGGAGGTTGCAAAAAACTCTGGTTTTGACCACTTGGAAAAGTTTGGGTACCTGGGAACCTTTGCCACCAGAGAGCAATACCACATCACTCACTTCGTTTAAAAGACTCCCTTGTCTGTCACTGAATAACATGGGTTGTTCTTTCATATTTGTTTTGAATCAGTGTAAAGAGACTAAAGATCAATTGTGGTACTAAGGCCCTCTAAAATGATGCAAATTATAGTCCAGATAGGAATATTGTAAATATTTTAAATATTTAAATTTTTTTTCTTTTTTTTTTTTTTGTCTAGTTGTCAAAACATACATTTTACAGCATGTTAGGGGTTTTATAGGCAGCTTTTTAGGGAGCAATGGATCTGTTTCTATTCTAAATCCCCTCCTCCATAATGTTATACACACAGCTAAATTTCTTTTAGTCTCATATGAGTTTTTCATCTTACTCTCATGAAAATGAGCATTTTAACTACATTCTTCAGTGGATAGGGGCATTATGCAATATCTCTGAAATACTTTCTCCCCATGTTTCTCAGTTGCATGATGAAGTGCCATTTCTCTATTGCTGAAGTCACAAAATATCTTCTATTCTAACCATGGTTATGAAACCCCCAAAATAATTACTGTCTATCAGTAAAGTGCCCCTGAGATCAAAGTGGTCTTCAAAAATTATGAGTAAACTGGTGGGGCTCTTGAGAGTAGGTTTCTCAACAAAATGAGTGTATGGCCAGGGACTGAGTGGAATCTTCATATTACCCCGTGCAAGAATGCAACAACTTCCAGTCAGCTCATTGCCAGGTGCCCATAGCTCTGCCCACACATCTTGTCCTCTCCAGCTTGTGGTTATCAATGTGCTGACTCTTCCAACATGAGTTTATAATTTTCATCTATCTTCATACTGGAAGAAACATGACAATACTTGAGGTTCATTTTTAAAGCAGCCTGCAGGAATGGTGGAGACACCTCTACAATAGTTTGAGGTGACAGATCACTGTGTCTCCCTCTTCATACCTCCTTCCCACTGTGTGAAGGAAAAATAACCTGAGAGAAATGCATGCATACACACACATTCCCAGACTTCCTGAAGGAAGTGATGCAGACTGTCCTTGATGGGTGATATGTTTACTGAGTTAAATTCTTCATTCACCTCTGCTAAAAGCACATCTTGGCCAGCAAATAACACAGTTTACTTTGCTACACTAATGGCAAATGCATCATCAGAGCAGATCAGTGAATGAAACAGAAGGAAAAGATAATGTGTAATGACATCATGTGGAGATACCCAGCCTACAGCCCATGCCTCAGACAGTCCACAGAGACACATGTCCAATATTGTTCGAGTCTTGAAATAAATGATATCTGAAAATACTCAGGCTGACAGATTTCTCAAGTCAGTGGTAACATGTGAGCCAACTAAATCCCAGCCCTACTCCCACCCTATCTCCTTAGAATCATAGAATCGATTGGGTTGGAAAAGACCTCCGAGATCATCGAGTCCAACCCTTGGTCCAACTCTAGTCCATTTACTAGATCATGGCACTCAGCGCCACATCCAATCTGTGTTTAAAAATCTCTAGGGATGGTGAATCCACCACCTCTCTGGGCAGCCCATTCCAATGCCTGATTACTCTCTCTGGAAAGAATTTTTTTCTGATCTCCAACTTAAATTTCCCCTGGCAGAGCTTAAGCCCGTGCCCCCTTGTCCTATTGCTGAGTGCCTGGGAGAAGAGACCAGCCCCCACCTGGCTAGAACTTCCCTTCAGGTAGTTCTAGACAGTGATGAACAACCCCAGCTCCTCAGCCTCTCTCCTTGACTGACCCCTTTTCATTCCTCAGCTCATGTTTTCATGCTTGTCTCACCCATACTGTTTCTTTTCTCCTAACTCTTCATGCAGTCTTTCTTTCTCAGCTTCCCCATTCACAATGATTTCAAATCTTCTCCTTTAGGTTTGTCATCTGCTCTTGGCTTCTTTTTCTAGTGTCTTTTACTAGACATTTCCCATTGTTTACACCATATATGATCACTAATTGAACACATCTCCCTCTCATACCTCTTACATACCAATCTATTTGTTCCCTCTCATGGTCCTCTAGATCTTCATCTCAATCTCATCTCAAACTACATCTAAGCTACCCACCCCAGCCTTTTCTGTCCTCTTCACTGTTCCCATCCCACTGCCCCCAGCACCTTGGCAGCCCATTCCAGCTTTCCTTTCTCATGCTGCACCTACTCCACACTACACCTCTCCACACCATACCACCAACACCATAGCATTTCTCTCTTCTATACCACCAAGACCTGGTGTTGTGGCTGTGGAAAGAGCATCTTTTCTCTCAGATCACATGCCCAAACCAGCTGTTAATGATATTAGCTTAGAGCCAGAAATATGGGGAAAGTAGTGCAGAGCCTGAGGCTGGAGTGGGTGGATGTACTGGGTTCTCTGTTGAAAACATCTGTTATACAAAGGCTCAAGGTCTATAACATGGAAAGACTTTGATAAAACTTCATGAGGATAGCAAGAAGTTCATCTCAATAAATAGGCCACCCAACTTGCAAACAGGAAGTCCTGGTACCAAAGGATGGATGTACTAAACCTATTTAAAGAGAAGACTGCCAGAATTTTTTAACATGGTCAAAACAATGTATTTTTTTTCTTAACTGTGTTTTTAGAAACAGCTGAAAGCTTTCGACTGTTTTCTGCAAAATTGTCCAAAGGCAAACATCCAGCTTGGAATATTCCAGACCAAGCTATTCATGTGGCAAAATTATACGCAGCTGATAAGAGGGCTGTGGGTTCGGAAGTGATGGATAATTGTCATAATAGTGCTACAAGTCCACCTACAGCAGACTAATGGATTAACCAAATCAGGTAGCAAACTGCTGCTCAACAAAGAGGAGCAAAGGCAATGTGCAATTTCTGTTACCTCAGGTAATTATAGCATTTCATTCCATTCATTCACATAATGGAAATATGAGTTTGGAGCCTAATGGAATACTTTCAAAGGCATTAAAAAGCACAGCCAAATTGCAGCATTTTGTCAAGATCCCAAAGATACTTCATGTGTAAGTCTCTCTATCTGCAATACATATGCAAGCAACGGTAGCCATCTATATCCATAGTACCATTACAGGAGCACTAAGTTTGATTCATTTTCTAAAATGTTTTATCATCATGGTTAACTTAATGCTTTACTTCTCATGTAAAATAAGAAAAGAAGACTGAGGCCCTATCCTGTATGGAGTATTGCTGCATTCCATGTTTCTGGCAAAAAAGGGTATAGGGATAGAGGAAGACAGTACTGATGAAATACAATGAATAGAAAACTAGTCTTAGTGGGTTGGACGAACCTCCTCTCCTTTTTTTTTTTTTTTTTTTTTTTTTTTTTTTTTTTTTTTTTTCCAGTACCAGTGGTAGCAGTGTGGGATACTGTACAGAAAAGGGTTTAGGACTGAAACTCAGTCCGCAGTCCTGTTCGATTAAGTTGCTCTGGAAATAATTTCTTCTGTGACTCATTTCTCCACTGGTAAACAGCATATGAAGGTTTTTATTATATTGCAGATCGAGTTTCATTTTCTCAACAACTTCCAGAATGCTGTTAATTTGGTTTCCCTGTATATGGCCACCTAACCAAGTAACATCAGCCTCATCAGTGCTAGAAAATATCCCTCCAGCAGATGGCAGATGTTGCTTATCCAATGTAATCCCGTCATTCTGATCAGTACGGCTGCCAAGGGATCTGGAACGTCACTAAAAGCAGGACCTAAACCTTGAATAACTGATTCTTAAAATACACACATTTCAAAAAATCTTGGGTAGCATGATTAAAGTTTGCTTTATTTCTTATGTGTTTGGTTAGTACAGAATCCCTAGTGTATACTTCTCTTTTACTACTGAAGTGTTTTTGGAAAAACCCAAAATATTCAAATGAAGTAATGATTAGGGATCTAGCTGTTCAAAAATAGAGGGCAACTGTTCTCATTTGAGTGCATATTTGTGATGTTTGAGTTTCCTTTTACTGATACACATGAATTAATCAGTCAGAATTCTTTCTGTGTTGAAGTCAGTTGGGCATTTTGTAACAGGAGAAACTCATACAAGTCTGGACAATATATAGCAGATTTAAAATCCTCATATACTTTAGAGTAAGTCTTGACATCTGCTCTAGTTTTACTGCCATTCATCCTACTGTACTCATTAGTTCCCTCTATGCTTTATATAAATTCACGGAGCCAGAGAAGTTACAGTAAAATTCATCTCATGGTGTAGGAAGCATATAATAGACTAGCTGATGGAGAGCTCTAATTTCACTCCTATATGCTCCATTCTATTATTATTTGTCTACTGCCTAAGAAAAATGTTCTAACTGGGAAAAGACAAGACAAAGGAAGTAGTAGGAAATAGCTTGATCCTTGCAAAAAGTCACAATTCAGTGACCTCTTTGCGAAGCCTGAGTTATTTTCCAGATCTGAGCTATGGTATGAAAGGCCATCTTCTTTATAAATTATATAGAATTTCCTTTCCATTCTTATTTTTCTTTGGTGCTTTCTGAATCAAAGCTCCCAAAGTCCCACATGGGAAGTGTTATAGCATCTAAGATTTTATTCATTAGCTGTTCAGCTGAAAAGATCAAAACTGTTCTTCCTTGGTACGCTAAAAATGTTCTGCAAAGGAAACTAATGAGTTTTTAAACTTTTTTTCTTTGCTTGGAAGTTGGCTTCTTTTCTTCTAGCTGGCTGGGTTATTTTTTTATATGGTACTCTAGGAAGCCATTTCTTTGCAGTATTTTATTGTAAATATTCTTCAGTTCTGTTTCTGATCTTGTCTCCACTGAGACACTCTAGAGTAGATTGGCCAGATGATTCTATATTGATATTGTTACTATGGCTGTCATTAGTATGTGGGGTAGGAGTTTTACCCATACTTAATACTGAAGTAATTCCATAGATCAGAAGGATCACAAAGAGATTGCAAGACCATTTTTCCATGGGTTATCCAGTATAAACTTGAGTGACATGCCACCTATTTATGTTGAAGGCAGTTTAATATGAGTAAGAATCAGAATTTGTTTCTGAATTAAGACAATTTCCTACAAGGTGTCCAGTAGCAAGTCCAGTCTTCTTTTTAGTAAATGACAGGAATAATTATGTCCATGAGAAAATGTATCACTTTTTGAGAAGCCAAGCTTTCGTGCCACTGTGAAATACAGCATGAAGTGCTTAGTAGCACCTACATCAGTATGTAACACTGGACTGTTAGAATTCAAACATAAATAACAAGAATTTAGAATGTAATATTTCTAAATTATCTTTGCAGTCAGATGGGGCACCTAAGCGTCAGTAAAGGCACTGTAGGTTTTCTCCCATGGTATAATTTCTTGTATGATAACATTTCTGTCATGACTAGGAAGCAAAAGTCTCTTGATCATAAATAGTTGTCTCAGTTGTATACTTACTTTCAAAATATTATTGTTTATCCCTCTAAGCATACTGTGCTGTTGTGTCATTCTACTGATAAGCATTGGGAGTTTTGCCTGGGTTTCAGTTTGCTAAGAACTAATCATTGTGTGCTCTTTCTCTTTCAGGTGTCTGGAAGAAGAGAGACAAAAATAGGAGAAAAGATAAAGGCTGATTGACTAAAAATTTCTGCTTATCTTTCCTCATGCCCTGTTCATTTTTGTAGGTGCTGTGGGGCTGAAACATAAATGTTTTTATGCAACAAGGGAAACACTAATCTTCCACTGAGAATCTTGACCTCAGGAGGCATAGTTTTTCTTTCTTCTTAAATCAAAACATATAAGCCAGATCTGACATAAATACTGGTGTATCTGGCACATTTATCATTTCAAATCTAAGCATCTATGCTGACAAAATAATGAAGGAAAATAGCAGGAAAATAACAATAAGAGGATCTATTGAGGTTTAGATATGATTTAGCACTACTACTGGCAGTTTCCCTCTGGGATTATAATCAGTGTAACTTTACATAAAAAGTTGCTTATACCATCTGATGGTATAAAATTAAGATGAAATTTAATCATGTCTGGGACAGTTTATTTAGCCATGGGATCTCCAAAGCACAGAGTTCCTATATCCCCATGTTGCTGGAGCTTTATGTGCAATATTTCCCAGGTTAAGTGTACATGGAAACAAGGAAGGATGGAGAAGATACAGCCTAAACCCTCTCACAACTCAACACACATTATGAATAATGCAATTTGAATCCAATTGAGTGCGTGCAGAAATAATGCAAGTCTTGTTAGAATATCTGAGGGTGCAAAGAGGCAGGTTTAATTTTCTCACTAGTGCTGCAAGGCACTGTGATCATCAGATACCCACATTTCCTTTCATTGAAAGCTCCCATGGGATATAGGTACCTCAAAACTTAAAATGTCTATCTGCCAGTAACTTGGTTTCTCCCAGTGCTGAGGATAACAGCATTTTCTTAATTAATAGGGCTGTGAGTGTAACTGTGAAGCACTGAGTGCACCGTACAGAAGGTTATTTAAAGAACAGAGATGGATACTTCTCATTCATTATAGTGGTTTTTTTATAAATAAAATAGAAGAGTTGGAACCAAACAGTGCAAATGAATTTGTACTAAAACTGCTATAATTGAAATAAAAGCTTAAGTCAGCCCTAAATAGAAATGCAGAGCATGAAAACACATTTGTAAAACCTGTTGAGTTTCACTGCATGTAAATTTTCTGTGAAAGCACTTCATAGCTGAGTTTCTTTTAACTCTGCTCTTCCTTCAGCTCTCTGCTCTGCCATGGCTGCCTGTTTGCTGTGTGCCCCTTAAAGGTGCCTCTTTATCTTTCCTGAAGTGATTTGCAAGGAACTACACTTCTCTTTTACAGTCTCTTTCAAGGAGAGCTGGGAATGATACAAAGCTGCAGAATCATGGAACTGCATGAAACACTACTTTTCTCCAAGCAATCTTTCCCAAATTGTCCATACCGTTATAAAGTGTTTCTTCTTAAAGTTTCATCTTGTTTGAATATTTAAGATTTCAGCTGCTTATAGTTACTACCTATATATTGGCTCCTATTATTTAATATTTTTACTCTCTTGTTTATCATTTGGTCTTCTCTCAAATCATGTTTTAAATCTCTTAGGGCAGAGGCAGCATCTAACTGTTTCTGCAGGGCCTGCTACAATCAGATTCATGAGTTTCTATAGCTGTGTGTACATGACTCAAAGCTTCTTAAGTGTCTATACCCAAAACATTTATCCCTGGTGAGTCATGCTGCCAGTTTCTGTATAGCCTGGCAGAGACTCAGCACCACTGCAGTGGGACATCCCTTGCCCTCTCCGAGGCAAAGGGACCAGGAAGCTAACTTACCAGAAAGCACTGCTGGAAAATGAAAATAGCTGGGAGTTGCTTTGAGTCCCCAGCCTGGTTTGTCATTGCATTGCAGAGAGTGTCAGTGCAGTGCCACTCTAAGAGAAGGTATAAAAACCACAGCTGCAGGTGTTTGTGAGTTATGTGAGAAGGCTGTCCTTGCCCAGTTTGGCATCAGCTGCCCATGTGTGCTGAGTCTGTGAAGAAGTGACAGCATGGTCTGCCACCCAGTAGGTGAGCCCATTGTCCAGGAGAAAGGGATCCTGATTCACCAACCTTCCCAGCCTTCCCCTGAACCTGCACACCAGCAGTGCTTCCTCTCAATGCGTACTGTAGAGAGGCCACAGCTTTTATGAAACATGTATTGGCGGAAAAAGGTACAAACTGCATTCCTTTGCATCTGCTGTATGTAGATCTGATATAAGGATCCCTTGCTCTTAATGTCTGTCTTTGTAATGGGAACAGAATCAGCTAAAACTGGCATTTGAACTCTCCTCCCAGATGGGAAAAACAATGAATAGCTGTACCTGATGGGGCAATGGCAGCTACTTCTTGAAGTTATGACTGTCTTTTGTGGCTGAAATGCTAGTAATTATGGCTAAATCTTCAGCCCTCCAACAATAAACTTTATGGAAATGGGCATGTCCAGAAATCCCTGATGGGAAGTACGGGCTTCCAGAAGGGAGCTGGAGAGAGATAAAACAATAAAGAATCACAAGACTAATCCCGGATAACCCCCAAATCTGCTGAAAACACTTTTGCTGCTCCCCAGCCCACTTCTGTGATGCCAGAGTTAGCAGGAACTTTCTGAAGTCCCAGCTCTCTGGAGCTGGTTCCGTCTCTGGGCCTCTGACAACAGCCTGCCCACACCTTTGAAGGCAGGTGCCACACTCCTGTACACAGAGGTACGTTTGGAATTCTGTATTTCTGTGTTAATGGCCACTAATCTGCACATCTATACTGCTACTGCTTCATGTTCCTAACCTTAACCTAATGATACTCAGTCTCTCATCGGTTTCCAAGGTCCTCCTGCTACAACTCTCGTGTTGTTTATCACCTTGCTCTTCCTCTCTGCCTTTCACTTTCTTGATCTCAATACTTCAGCTACTCCTTATATAATTGAGAACAAAGTAAAAATGCTAAGCTATTTGTTTTTGTGTGAACTCTAATCTAAAGATAATATTAACTGCATTAATGCAAGAACAACTTTAATACTGTAAACTGTTAAATATTTCTAAATGTATCAGTGCTTAACATGGAATCCAACTTCATTTAAACTTGGGATATATGTAGTTGGGTGCAAGTGTGTTCTGGTACACAGCATTCATACTATAAACAAAGAGAAGCCAACATCACCAGGACTAGCACAAATCACATTCCGATCCAAAGAAACTTCACTTTGTACTCTATTTTGTAATGTCTTAACTTTTTTTATCTTTCATCTTTTTTTCTAAATTCACTCATTTGATCTGAAAGCACTTAGACTTTTCATAGTTTTCAATATGTGAGTCATTTCACAGGATCCCATGATTCTAAACACAGTGTGTTTAAGAGGCCCTGGTCCTTTGAGCTATTACACACATACACTTAGCATGGGGTATTGCAAGTGACCCCCATGACCTGTTCAAAGTGCAAACTTTTACAGGATCATGGCCCTAAAATGCAAAAGCTTCAAAATAGGGCACATGTGCTACATTTGTTTTGAAAATGCTATGGTGTTGTGCAGCTAAATAGACATGATGTGTGGTAGTGGTCATAGCATTGCTATTTGTGAAGTAATCGCCATCATGTTTTCCTTATAAAGCTATATTTAACCAATATGCCTCATTAAATTATGCCATAGTTTCTGCTTATGTTTTGAAAACATATGCCAACAATGCCAATTGTTCATTCCTTGTGAAGTGGTGGTGAATTTGGACAACTGGCTAAAGGGTAGAAATGATATCCAGAAAGTGTCAGAAAAACCCAGTGCTCCCTACATAAACATGCTGCTACATGAAGGCATGGGTTGTCTTTGTTCTGCAAGTTATGAGCTCACACGTCAACATGGGAAAACAGATGTTTAGATGAAAAAAATAATGAAAAGGCAGAATGAGGAACGTGTCCAAGTTCCTTTGGCTTTTGTTCAGGTGTTCCATGGATTGAGCTAATGAGAATCATGTGAAGTGGCTGATTATCATTGAAATCAGATGGTCTTTTTGTAACTTTTTGTAAAAAAGAAAGAAGCAATTTTACTTTGTATACACACATTTTTGATTTACTTCTGAGTTTATTTAAAATAGTCTTTCACTGCTTATTACAAGAAGGGTAGAAGGTTTTTTACAAAATGCACCTAATCTTCTTCTGTGGAAGAAAAAAATTGTCTGATAACATTAGTAGATCATCAGATCTCTTCTGTTCCTGCCTGTAACTATTGAGATGAAAGACCTGAGAGTCTTAGCCTTTGCTCCTCAGGTAGTCATCTGGGCAAAGCAACAGCACTTTTTGCACATTTTAGTATAGACATAAGATTCTGCTCAATGTCCAAAACTCTGGAAAATAATTCCTACAGTGTCCATTTGTTAATCCCTTCCAGACCCTGTTCTGACTAAAGTGCTGCCATGCTCTTTTACTTCAAGACATGTGCCCATAGTCTTCTTTTGCCTTCATTTCCTCCTTATGATGATGTAGGCTGGGTGGTTACTTCATGGGCAGCGATGTGATTTGCCATGTCTCTGTACTCCTAAGGAATAATTTTATAGGGATACCTTTCCCTTTCCCATGCTCCTCTCTTGCAGGCTGATTCACATACTTGCTTTCTCTGATCAGTGTGAAATGGCCCCCTTGTTCATATTGGTTAGGTACCAAACACTATTTGTGTTCTCTTGCTTTCAGTTTCAAAGAGCAAACAGAACTTCCTATCACAGGGTATCATTTTTATTATGACTTTGGGACTGCATTTTTTTCAGTTGCCATAGAGTCATGAATCCTGATCCTCCTACACCTCTCCCAAACAACCACTCTCAGAGGCTTTCTCAGAGCACAATGTACCATGGAACATTCTGGTTGAAAAATTATATTAAAACAATCAGTTATATCAGAGTCTTTGGACTGGAGAGATTCAAGCAGAAAACCTTGTTGAGTTTTTTTAAAGATATGAATCCGTAGCCTACAAGGGACCACTGAGTGCTTGTGCAATTTGGAAGTTTACTCTGAGAAATGGCTTAGGTATATTTATAAAAAGTAATTATAGAATAATCTGTTCTAAGTCCTCCCTTGCTGGTCAGATTGCCAACAGATATGTTTATAGTATTACTTTAACATTTCATTTTATTAATTTCATTATTAAATAATTTTTGCCCAAGGCAATTCATACTGACCTTAACATGAAATGGAAACAAATGGTGCCAGAAGTAAAAGTCAACAAGGGAGGGATGATACACGGCTGTCATCCATTTACCCAGAGTAACAAGATTAAGGGCTAGGTTGTCAGCTGCACTAAGGCAGTGCTCAGCCCAGCTGAGACTGTGGAGGAGCATTGTTTTTGCTCCTGGGAGAAAGTGGTTCCCAGATTAGCTAACAGTTAACATCTATTAGACCAGCTTTGTACCTCCCCAAACAACTAAGTTGCTTCCTTGGCCTCTGGGGGTCATGTTCTTCTGATAAAAGAGAAAAGAACAGTTCCTCGGTTTCTCTACCTGAAGTTTGCCAGATTTTGTTCCTCTTGCTCCTCTCTCTGTCCCACCAACTGTGTTAACTTCCTAGTCTTCTGATATTTCTTATTTCTAGTTTTTGGGTTTTATTCCCAGCTCCTAAGCATCTCTTTCCCTTCTACCAGCACCTTCTGACCTCAGCTGGCCTCAGTTCCTGGTAGTTGTCAATGTCATGAGGATATGACTCTGTGGGACCTGGGACAGAAGACCAGAAGCCAGCAATGACACACGTGGTCTAAAGTGAGTCTAACAATGTCTGATTTGTCACCAACTACACACAAAATGTCTTTAGGCCCATCTCCACATGTTCTTTTTATTTCTCTGACTGCCCAAAACTTCCTAAAGTGGGTGGTTTCTAACAGTATATGTATTAAAACTCAGTACCTGTTTGCTGGAACATTTGATGCTTGTCAGCCAGCAGTCAAGAAAAATATCCCAGTGCCACCCCCCAGAAAACAGCTAGAGCCACATTTGGAGAGGTGACAGCATTAGAAATCCAGCCAGTGATTGACAGTCTGGCCAGACTTGGGAGGTATGCTTAAGAGAGGTCTCCTTTTGGTTCAAACTCAAAGCATAGTTAGTGGGAATGGCAAAATTATTAGAGACCAACATTGCAAGAAATCTTTGCCTCACCTTCCTATGAGGGAGTAAAGACTGGAGAGAGACTCTTCCTCTCCCACCACCATAGATAATCCAGGACACAACACTGGGTATTGAGGATGAGATTACTTTTCAAGTGCTTAAAAGAAATAAAGCACTGAAAATCTACTCAAATGTCAGTGTGAAAGGATTTATACTCCCAGATGTAAGAGATGAACACATAAAGCGCTAGTCATCACCTAAGAATGAAATCCATCTAATCTAAAGAAGAGAGTCAAGAGCATTGGTGAGGAAAATTTCTAAGCTTAAACCTTTCCCCTCGTACTTGAAGGGCAGCTATGTACTGATTTACTGCACAGTCAGAGCACATGTTTATAAAAGATGCCTTCATGTGACACAGCTATAGGATTCAAAAGGCAGCTGTTGATTTCTCTATGCTACCTCACTGTTCTTCAGCTCCTCTCTCTCCAAAGTTGAATGACACAACTTCTGCTACCCCTGGAGACTCTTTGGCTGCAGGATGAATGTGGGTTGTGTTTTAACCTAAATGATCTCATATAATGAACTACTAAAAGCTGGTTTTAATAAAGAAATTAGGGAAAACGAGACTGCTGACAGATAACTTGATGAACATCCTAAAATTCCTTCTATAATATTGATTTGATTCCAGTTTCTCATTTAAAACATTTTCTTGTTGTATACATAAAGTAATTATGCAACAGTTGAATTTGTCCAGTAAGCCACACACAATACAAATGCAAGTTTCAGGTCTCTGTTTTCAACAAGACCATTGTCTTGGCTAGAAACCCCAGTGATATCAGAGGTTTAATATATCAAAGCAGGAAGAGCACACAAACATAGAACTTTGGAGAGACTCTGTAAAGTAACACCACTAGAACAGTCAGCCCTGGCACCATATTATTGACATTAGGATTATACATCACCTATAAGTATAAATTTAAATAACTGGTTAGTCCAAAGGTAGGGATCCTGTCCTGATAGATGGAGGAGCTCTTTAAAGAACACATAAGAAAGGCTAAGAATAAAATGTTTTTCCCTTGCTAGAAAGGTTATTTTTCTTCCAATGTCTGGCAATCAACTGCAGTGTGAATGGCGAAGGCACCTGCAAGATACTCTCTAATAAGGGTGGATATCTCTAAAGGAGGATGTGGCAGTTCTTTCTAGGGAATATTTAATTTTGAATACCAAGATTTGGGTGAAAAATAGAGAAAATACAAACTAGTTTCGGCTTTAAATGTCTTTCTTTTTAAATTTATAAATAGTTTGTCTTCATGTATCTGGTAATGGAATTCTGATTGGTAATAATATTGGAATAGTATTCCTTTCTTATTGACTGGAAAAATGAGAAAGGCATTTGTCATAGACCAGTTTGTAGCTAGAACTTCATTAATACTGGACTTTGCATGATAGACTTCTTGTAATACACTTCAGTGCTGAGATAGAGTATTATTTCCCAAACATGGTAGTTAGAGATGCATATTAAGGAACATTTCAATTAGGATAATATAGAGCTGCTAATAAAATTAGCAATGTTCCTATATAATCACATTCAAAGATAATTTAGAGATTTGAAGGAAGACACATGGAAATTGTGTCATTTTATAAGTGTTAGTTAACCTATTACTTGCTTAGAAAACTAAATGAAAAACATTGGTTTAAGATAAAAGATCAAATTAACTACCCCTCCGAGAAGGGTTTTTCCTTAAGAGAATTTATTAAGCCTGGAAATAAAAATGTTTTTGACAACCTAATGACAAAACCAGGCAGACATAGACAGTTCCTGAGGCACAGGAGCATGAAGAACTAACATTCTGCAGGACCACTGTGGTATTTATGGTATAAACAGTATTTTAATCTGAGATTCACCAATATTAAAATTTATTAATAACAGAATTTGTTTTTTGGCACTACAAAAATATTGTCTCTCCCTTCAAGAAAATACTTCAATATCTTAATCAAATGATAGAGGTAATTTAAAGATATCAAGATTTGGAAACTGAGCCATTCCCTACTGTGCAATAAGTAGACTGATCAATGGAAATTTTTTCAAAAGAAGTTGAGGCCCTCATACCGTATCTTCTAAAGGAATTGCAGTGATTATATTTCTTATATATCATCACTGATGAAGTAATTCTGCAGAAACAACAGCCATTCATTTTAAGGATTTTACAACATCCTATAAGCCAGCTTTGTCTTCTGTCAATCTACTGTGGTTCTACCAGGAATGGAGCTTGGCCTTGTGTTTTCCATTTCTTATGTTGGCTGCAGAGCAGTGGTAGCAGCCAATAAACCCTGCAGAACAAACCCTTTTGTAAGGCATGAGTTGTGGGGCCAATCCAACAGTTGGTGCACATGCAGCACTTACACAGTTGTACTAGGCACCTGACCTAAGCAAGGAATGGAGGACTGTTTTGCTCTCACATCTATATAAGAGGAATTTAAGATTCAAATCATCTTGAAAAAAGAAAAACAAATCAACCTAAGGAGAGTAGAAAAATAAAATGAATAGTTGCTGGAAAAGAGGAATCATATGTTCTTAAGACACCAAACAAAGGGTTCGATCTACATAACATAGAACAAAACCATGAAAAAGTACCTCTTCTGAGTGCTGAAGGCAGGAGAGATCTGTCAGTGTGACATTTCACTTGTGTCAATTTTTTAATACAACTATTATGCCTCTGGCTCCAAGCTAGATCACTGCTATTGGCCTGTGGTATCACACTCCATGAACCAGAGGAGAGGCCTGAGAGTACAGAAATACAACTAGCAGAATGTTCAGCAGATTTTCATGACTGTAGGCTGATGCTCACAAAAGCACCCTGAAAAGAACTTCAGTTTCATTTCAGCAAGGTTGGAAACAAATATTTTGCCCCAAGAAGAGTCTCAGACACACACTTGTAATGTCTCTGTGGCTCCATTTAGGAAAAAAAAGCAAAATGAAGAGGAGATTAGTATAGTGATCTGACAAAAACAAACTCAAACAAATTGCAGCTTCCCTTTTAGGGTTTATTTTGATCCCTCATTTTTTTTCATACGTCAGTTAGATGAGGGTTAGAGGACTCTTACTGGAACACCTGAAAATCTTATACCTCTGAAAATGTTCCTTGGCTCTTTGCCACTGTTTTCAGTACAATGTTATGTGGTGACAGATGGATTCAATAATGGTGGGTAGCAATCCAGAGATGTGAACCACAGGGACTTGAGTACATGACTTAGGAGAGACTATGCTGTCCTACATGTCAGTACTTGTTTTCAGGGGCAAGGAAGTGGTCACGTAGCTAAAAATGTGCAAGAGTGTGGATTTTTTTCTGGCCTCACTGCTCTTGGAAGTTAGTCACCTCTTCAGTCCCCTTAAGTGCTGGAGCATGGTAATAGGTTCACAGCTACTTTAGAGTAGTGTCAACTTGTGATCACAAATGTCAGCATGTGGAGAGAAGGACAGAAAGGTGGAATGCAGTTTTCTGCTGCTGGAGAGGCCTCATGCATTCTGTAAGATGAATTTGCCTAATGTTCTCCCCTAACCAACACTGCTGATGTCTGTCATCCTGAGTTTGTCCTCCTACATGTGCTTCTGGCTGTGTTCAGGCTCTTGTCTGCTCTGCCTGGAAGCATGTATCTGTGTAGTGGTCCATCAGACCAAGCATGCTCTTCAGTGCAATATACTTCAGGTCTTCTGCTCCAGCCTGTACTGCAAATATAGTCAGATCTTCAGGACAACACCCAACAGAACCAAAACTATCAACCAGCATTTTCATAGCACCAGGGCACAGACTTGCTCTGTGTGGCTGCAGAGGTAAAACAGCAGTGAGGCAAGAGAAAAGCAAACGGGCTCCAACTGGCCTTTGTTCCATGCTCCTGAGTGACTGCAGGCACAAATTGAAAGGCTGGTTTAAATTCATTTGCTCCTAAAAATCAAGTTGCTGTTATAATAAACCAGAAACAGTTTACTGAACTCTGATCCTGTGTAGGACATGACCAAGAGCTGTGTTTTCATCTATTGCCTACATTTTCTTATGTTAGAGGGCATTTTAGTTATTAATCTTCATTCAGTGTCACCTGAACTAGCTGTTACCACCTCTACAGTGTGCAGCTCCTGGGACAGAACTAAAACATTTATTTTATTTAGGAAGAAAGTAGCCACTGAGGCTACTTTAAAGAAAATAGTCTCTGAAATTGTGAAAGCAAAAGGTCAACATCTAATTTATAGTGGCTTGTGATGTATGTAGAAACCTGTCTCTGTTCCATGGTCTTTTATATTAGACCAAATTTGATGCAGTTACATGGACTCTGCAAAA
The DNA here is from genome assembly GCF_047495875.1 of Pithys albifrons albifrons. NCBI lineage: Eukaryota > Metazoa > Chordata > Aves > Passeriformes > Thamnophilidae > Pithys > Pithys albifrons. Next base: position 51,135,732 of record NC_092461.1, read on the forward strand.
AAACATTCCACTGATTTATTATTATTGAGATGCTGACTATAAAACAGTTCCTTGTGACTTTGACATGAACAAGCAAATATTTCAGCTAGTATAGCAAACCCCTTTGTAAGGCTGATCTGCTCTGGCTTGTGCTGCAGCACATCATGGGAGGTGATTACCATAAAATTGCAGGACCACTGAGAAACAATTCACTGTAATCTAAGAGTAATGAGTGTGGTCTTAGAGCCTTACAGCAAAGATAGAGAGACATTCCAGGATTGCTGATTGATTCCTCTATTTCAGTGTAGATGCAGACTACTTAAGCTAGAGGAGAGCAACCAGCTCTCCCTGTTAAGTGAGTTGTCTCTATGGTTATTTACATTTATAAATACAGACTGCACATGCTGGGGGTCCTTACCATGCGAAACCATAGAGGTATGTAGGATGGCAGCATGTATCTCACATGCTTGCTCTGTCATGTGCTGGTAAGTGTGTTACAGACACTGAAGCCAGCTCAAGCTGAGCAGCCTGGGCTCAGTGAGCTGTGCTGGACCTGCCAATGCTCAGAGCCACCCAGATGACTCTGCCCCAGGCTTCCCCTCATGACAGTTTCCAGGAGAATTTATCATCTCAGAGACAGCGCTGGACCCTGGCTGGCTCCCTGCATTCCCATGGCATTGCATCCTTCACCCTGGCATGTTCAGGAAAGGAGCTAGGATTAGCAACAATTTTCTAAGATTTTCTTTTAAAAGTAACACCCCAGTCCCTCACCATGCAACTTAAACGGAAAGTAGAGCTGTAAGTTTCTCAAATGTTTCCCTGATTAGCCCTTTGGTTTATGGACACTTTCATAATCTGTAATGAACATTCGGCTTCTCAAATGCTAAAACAACCTGATCCTGCAAGTTGCTGAGCAGCCTTGCAAGCTATACCTTGGACTGCAGTGAGAGTGAGGTATGTCATCAAAAGAAACCTGGCTGAGGGGTATGTCTAGCAGCTCAACCAAGCCATTAAAGACTATCTATCAAGAACACTATTCTAAGGAATCTAGAAATTTGGAGGTAAGTGTGTGTGTGCACTGGTGGCACTGACAATCCAGAGAGGAGCTGCTGTGTCAATACCACATTCAGTGTGTGAGGCTTTGATGGACATGCACAGATCAAAAGCACAGTGTGCCTGTAGATGTGACATTTATGGCCTAGGAAGCAATCTTGTGGGTTGTGCCATTAAAAAAATAGAATTTAGTTTTTCTTGTGTTTTGATCTTAACAGCAGAAATTAATATTTCTCTTGCTTTCACAGGAATGTGAAACAACAATGATGATATTAATGTCAACTCATATACCCTCCTCTTTAGAGGAGATGAAAGATTTGTATTATTTGGAAAGAGGCTAAACTGGACATCAGCTCAGGATAACTACCCAACACATGCTGAAAATCAACCACCAAAGAATTCAGAGATGCAAAGGCATATGTGCTATAGAGGGTATAGAGAAGTATATAGAGAGTAATATGTCTCTCCAGAGGCAAGCAAATGCTTCTGAAAAAAACCACAAGAGGCCTACTTCCCCAGTTTAACCTGGTCACTTGTGCTTGGAGAAGACACAGGAGGGGCATGGGCTATCCTGCTACACTAAATTTGACTTTCCGAAGCTAGAGATCTATTTTTAAGTTAGAAAATCTTGAGGCTACATTTACTAGATGAACACATTAAAGTCACCATTTCCTCAACTTTTCTTCCAGTGGCTCTTCCCTGAAAGCAGTGCCACCTTTATTCATTAGTTGGCTCACCAGGGATCGTATGACTGTAGCTGGCTGGTTGCTCCTTTCCATTGCCACAGCCTCTTCTCTGGCAGACATTTTTGCTACAAAACTCTGAATTTATACTGGAAGAAACTGGCAAAAAGCTGTCATGAATTTAAATTTGTATTCCTTGTATTGCAATTGAACAACCCACAACAAATTGAAAGCACTTTCACATAAACTGTAGCAATATCAGCTGCTAGCATTCCAGAGTCCTTCATTTCTGGAGTCAAAGGTGTCTGCTTAAATTGCTAATTAGCTTTCTATTGTTATATTTTTTCTAACCTAAATACTCTACTTGAAAGCATTTTTCATACCTGCTCTAGTTGCCATAGCATCCATCACTGCACAGTTCAGCTGCTCCTCTGCCCCTCTTTCATTAACATCTAAAACTATAATTTCTAGAGGAAAAATAATTTTTTTTGACAAAACATAGAATACAAATTAAGGAGGCACTAATAAAGGCTTAAATAAATTTCTTATCTGGCAGCATACTGAAAATATCTTGATTTTTGGCACAGCAAATGTATTGTGGAGTTCAGTCTTCATTAAAAAACACAGTCAACCGCAGTGCCAGGATGTGGGCAATCTTAAAGACTAATGTGTACATTTATGCAGATACAGTCTTCTGGGAACCAGCTTGTTTTAATCATAAAAGAAGCCTTCAAGTAAATTTAATGAGGAGCTGGTTGAGGAATTTATTCTGAAACTTTAAACTATGTGTAAATTCCTGAGGATCAAATTAAGTTGAAGGTAAATAATGTTCAGAATGGTGTTTCAGTCAAAGCTGCCTAAAAGCTGGAGACACAAAGATCCTGCTTAGAGAACTTTTATTCCCTAGCTAGAGACTTCCTTAAGGAGCCCAGACAGATGCCATATGCCGATGATAAAATAACGTCTTTCACAATGTGACATTTGGAGCCTGCTCAAAAGATCAGTCATTTTTTTCTTTTCTAAGGTTGTCACCTTTAAAATAAATGCCAAACAGTTATGAACTGGAAAAAGAGTAATTTCCAATAGTTACAGGTGTCATTACTGATGAAACATCCATAGGCAGATGCTTTGCTTTACATGCCGGGAAGGTCAGGATAAAAGAAACACTGTGACAAGGACAGCTGTGTCAAGGATGCTTTAAAAGCCCCTTGCTTTGAGCTCTTCTCTCAGCAAGAGGATGCTTGATCTATGTTCTTCCTACATTTAAAAAATGGTGCACATGAAGATATTTTATTTAATGATTTACCTTTTGAATCACATTATCTACTTGAAATTCTGAAGTCTAGTCAGAGGAACAGTAATGGACAAACACAAACACACACACACACACACACACACACACATGTGTACATGAACACAGCACCCTCTGTTTCCCTCTCTCATTTTCCTAGAATAGGAGCATAAAATGGGTTTGGTTGGAAGGAAACTCTAAAAGCCATCTGGTCCAACCCCATGCAATGAGCGGGAAAAGCTTCAACTAAATCAATGGCCTTGAATGTTTTCAGGAATGGGACATCTACCACTTCTCTGGGCAACCTGTTCCAGCCTCAATGTAAAAAATTTGTTCCATGTATCTAGTGTGAATTTATTTTCTTTCAGTTTAGCAACATTAGCCCTTGTCCTATCACTACAGGCTCTATTAAAAAGTTTCCCCCTCTTTCTTATAAGCCCCTTTAAGTATTGAAAGGCCAAAATAAAGTCTCCCTGGAGTCTTCTCTTCTCCAGGATGAACAACCCAAATTCTCTCAGCCTGCCTGTCCTTATTGAAATTTTTTCTGCAAATGGTTGATCACTCACTGAATGGTGTTAGCAATATATATTGCTTGTGCTTCCCAGGTGGACATTGTCATTTAATATGTAATTCTTAAACAAAGAAGTACTTTATAATAGTGTCAGATATGCAGAAGAAGCAAACATCTAAAGGCTAAGTGTGTTGGCATCATAAGGTACATCTTGGTCATATAAGTGCTTGCTGGTATATCTTGCAGATCTGCAATTTCATATTAAACTTCTCCAGTATTAATGGGGAAGAAATAAGATCTTATTTTACCTTTCCGAGCAGCATTAATGGGTGGAAGATCTCAGTGAGACGGACAATATGATGAAACAGATGCATTTAAAAGTTATTGCTTAGGCATATCCTTAACTTGTTTTCCTCTATAGCATTCTGAGCTGATGACTGAAAGAATTGAAAATATGTGGAGCTTTTATGGTCTGTGTCTTGGTCTTGTCTCTTTGTCAGTATTTTTACAGTGTTCAGAAACTTCTCAAGCATAGTGGAGGACAAAAATGGGAAGGTACCTCCAAGCTGCCAAAAGTGTATCCTGCATATGAACCGAATAACTCATACAAGAAGTCCCATAGAACTTACAAAAAAACCTGCACAGGGAGAAAGCCCTAAATTCAGAGTAGGTGTAATGAGATGCTGTCAGATGGGGAAGGGAGAAATATGGAAGGAGGAAGAGTTGGCTTAAGCAAATGGGTATGTTGTGGTTCTGCTGAAAGGTTCTGAGTATTTATTTCCTTTATTTAGGCCAGAATCCTGCAAACTCTCTTACGGGTAAGCAACGTTATACACATGAATGGTCACATTCAATTCAAGACACAAACTCATTACCAAAGATAAATACAGACATGTCTACAAGATTACAGCCTTACCCTGAGAGTGTGGATGCTTCTGGTTTGTATGTCACCTCACATGCCGGTGATTGTTAACAAATATCCATGAAGGAAAAGCATGAGGGAAATTGCACCATTTGATTTTGGATGGTAGAGTAGTCCAGGAGCCACTGTTCTAATAGGAGGGAGAGCCTTGCAGATGTGTACAACTGTAAGGGACAGAGGCAGCACTGGCTTGAAAAAAGCAGAAAAGTGGGATTCAGAGAGTTACAAATGTTTGAGCCACATAAAAGGTTCTCCTTATGGAAGTTTCTGACAAGGATCTCAGCACTGGAATGAGAACGAGATGAGCGTAACAGCTCTGACAATGCAATAGTAAAAAGCAGTAAAAACAAAGATAATATAAAGGGCAACAGGAATACTTACGGGACAAAAGAAATACACTATATTTATATACTACATCTATATACTACAAAAGAATATACCACATCTTCAGAAAAGGCAGGTATCAGATAATCAGATTTGGTTATAAAATGTAGAGAACTTACCCCTCAGAGAGCTTAGATTTTTTGTGAAACAATAAAATAATTTGGATAAAAAGACTTACATGGGAATGTTACTGCTTTTTCAACAGAAAGTATATACTGTTGTGGTGTGGGGTTTTTGTTGTGGGTTTTTTGTTGCTTGGTTGGTTGTTTTTTTTTTTAAGGAAACGTTCCATCTCCAAACATTTTAACTTAGTCACAGTATCACTTTCTTGCAGGAAGAATATTTAATCAGCCTCAGGGACAACTGAAACCCATGGGAAGTGCAGGTGATAAGGTAATACCTATGTCAGAAAAATCAGATCCCAAATGGCTTCAGCATGCTACGTGATTGCTAGAAGTTTTAATTCACAAAAAGGACTGCAGAGCTTGGCACGGCGATGATGAGGTTCCTGTTCCCAGCTGGCCTCCTGCTGGAAGCATAGGGAAGGCCGAAACCCTGATGGTTATGTCACAAGAATAACCTCACAAGCAATGACACCCCCTAACTCACCAAAAGTGCTAAGATGGCTGATGATAACTTTCCCTAGCATTTATTCCCACACAGTGAGTGACAGTGGCAGCTATGAATGCCTGGCTTGCAGACTTGGCTTTGCAGTAAGCGTAATTGCCTTTGGTGCAGCTATGGTGGTGCTGTCTCCAGCTACCTGCACTACTTTGCACTCTGGATGAAACCCCAGCTCATGTAATAGTTGCTGGATTGCTACCACTGCTACCCTGAGACAGTCAGTAAAATAAAAAATTGAATGTCAGTTTATATTAACACATCATGTTGTAAACAACTGGATTTCATCTGCTGCTTCACAAAGAGCTGAACTTTTTTTCCATCAGAGATGAGAGACCCTAAGAGATGGTATGATAGGAGATCTCATGGCTGAATCACTACAGGATCTCCAGGCAGAGTGCCCCCACTCAGCAATCTGAACTCACAGTCTCAGTTCTCTTCAGGGATAGCTTTTAAATCTTACAGGGTCTCTTTCCATGGTCAGTTCTCTTTCACTAGGTATTGTCAGAATTAGCTATTTAATAGAAGTGCAATGTTCAGAAAGTGTTACTATTTCAATTTTTGTGGTAATTTGTCCTTACTGAAATTGTATTTGTAATGGTGGTTTTGTGGCATGGAATCCTGTTTACTACAAGTTGGATTGAGGCCAACAGAAACAGTGAATACTTGAGCAAAAATACAGTTGTAGAAACTCTCACTTTTTGTAACAATGCTTTAGAATAATGATACCTTTTGGTTGTAAGTCTTTCTGAAACAGCTTCTTTGCTTGTATTTCCTGGCAGTCAGAAACCCATGTCCCCACACCACCATTAGCCACGCTCAGACTGCAAAGAGGAGCCGCAGTCTTTCTGTGAGGTTCTCAGAACTAGGCTACTCTCTCCCAGTTTTGCAGCAGCCTAGGAGAAATCCCTAACAGCCCAACACAGGACTGTCATTGAGGGACCTTCCAGAGCCATGGGCTGTGAAGATGACTCTATTTTGTGGACTGCATCCTGGGCATGGGGGCAGAATGTCTCCAGGGATCCACATCTTGAGGGTGACTTTCCTCTATGTGTAGGGAGCCTCCACAAAGATACACACTACCCAAGTGCCACAGGAGGGTCTTAATGTTCAGATCTTTGCATAATGAATAACTACTGAATGTGAATCAAGACAATTAACTCTGTAGCCACAGTGCAGGGGACTTTTTAATGTTGACTTAAAGAATATTGGAGGCATAGTGAATATTCTGCAGTAACCGTACAAGCTAGGATATAGAAAACAATTGACTCACAGCATTTTCTTAGTGTTCTGATGCCTTTTAAATGAGCTCCATTAACACTGAGACACAGAGATCAGTTAATTGTGGTTGTCGAGACATTGCAAATGATCCTTCCTATGGTTGTTTTAATTAAAACACCTGCTTTCTAGTTTATCATGTCAATATTGCACCTGTTTATTCTGTGCAGATACAAAGTAATGGTTATGAAAGAAAACTTTTTCTTTCTTTGAGTCATTCCAAGTCAGCAAGATTAAATTGCAAATGGTTATCTGGAGTTTCTGAGGCTGCATATCTGTTCATTAGCATGCACGTGCCTAGAATATTCAAATTTTGTTGTGAGATGTGTCTTTTTGCATATCTGAGAAAAGATTTCCTACTGCTAAGCAGTTCTTTGATACCATCAGATTCTATCAAATCTATCTCTGATTTTAAAAGCAAACAAAGGGGAAGGGGTTGTCGCTCCTTTCAATTCAAACCTTTCAAACATCAGCTTTACTATTTAATCTGAAATAAAACTGTTCTACTACATAACTTAATATTTACTTGCCTTCTAGACAGAATTTCTTTCACAGCATGCTTTGGATTATGTTTTTATGATGTAAAGAAATTATTTTTCTTGGCTGAGCACCAGTTTCTTTAATTTTTCTCAATATTGCTTTCCACAAGCACCTCTAAGGGAATTTTCCTGACTGCCTTGCAAGCTCTGCAATAAATGATACAAGAGGGATTTCCAGTTGTGTTTTTTGGGGGTAACTTTCAGATTTTGTGCTGGTCTGCAATTAGAGATATCCTCAAGTCATGGAGTATCCATCAGCATCTCTGCTTGTACAACAATCTCCAGTTTCTATGTTCCCACAGCTCGGGCGTTTGGCAGTGCATTCTAGCAGAAGGCACTCTCAGTCCCACCTCCATCCCCAGAATTTCACTGGATATGGGTTAGTGACGCTGTGTATTCATACTTCTTTGGGTTCCCTGCTTGTGCGGAGACACTTTTCTTCATCTGGGTTGGAGCACTAGACAAGATCAATAGTACAGCAAAGATGAGATATGTTAACCAGACCTAAGATCAGACTTAAGATTTGAAACAAAGGTCACAGATGCAGAAAACAACATCATTAAATGATACTAAATACTCTTTTCTCTTCATCTCTTACCTAGGATCCTGAGGTCTTGGCCTGCTGTCACATGTAGGTAGGCCTTTAATGTTCAGAGCAGCATCTGCATACCCTTAGGGTTACCCTTGGTTTGAAATGTAAACCTTACATGGTATCCTGTCCACCAAGATGGGGCCATCCTAGGAAGCTCTGTCACCTTCTGAATCTGTTTTCTTTGCTGTTCTCATTCTTGATACTCTAGAAGTCATGGTTTGGGATTCAAGTATAAATGTTCCCAATGATCTCATGAAGAGGCAATGTGGGAACTTGTTGAAACCCCTTTTTTCTTGCTTATCCTGGAGGTAGGTGAATTTTTTGAGGTTGTTGGCTCCTCCTGCAGGCACACGCAAAACCTGCTTTGTGGTGCTAGTGCCTGGAAGCTCACAACCCTTCGATAGTAATACGCTCAGATTAAATATATAAAAATTGATTGTAAACACATTTTACAAAACTTCTGGCATCTTACAAGTTTAGACTACATAGAAAGAAATGAATGTAGACATCAAACTTGGGATGCTCTTTTTTTGTATATATCTGTGATTGCAAGTCTCTGTATACATTTTTTGTTGAGTTTCTGGAATTAGAGTTTCTTTAACTTTGGGCTAGGGAGATTTTGAGCAATAAATATTTTATTCTCACCTCCACACTGACCACAGGAGATAACAATGAGTCAGAAATGCTTACTTGAAGTGTGTGGTGTGTATCAGTGGCTAACAGAGATTGGACTGATACTTAATCAAGCTGTGAGTACACCAGGCTTGGTTGGAATCCAAGAGACTACAGATATATAACAAGCCATGAGAGTATGGATTTATATTCCTAGGCTTGATTGTGCATCCTTAGTCTTTGACTTGCAGTGTGAGTTGCAGTTCTCTGTAACTGATGTCACAGCTGCCTATCCCAGTAAGAAATGAAGAAAAAGTGGAGGCTCCCAATAGCTACAAATCCAATAGCCTTCACAGGCTTGCCTGAGTATCTGGGAAAAACCTCAGCCAGAGCTATCCACTAGATATCATTCAGAAAAGAAAGGAAATGTGAGTGTGCTTAGATATTTGTAACACTCCTGCACCTGAGGCACGAGCCCACGGGCTCAGTCAGGGGTTTTACTTTGAAATACATATAGGGTTCTTTAATACTTTGAGATAGTGTCAAGAGAATAAGCCACACACTTTTTCCCAAGAGGGACTTTTACTGCTAATTAGGGGTGAAAATAAGGGAGCTTGGCAAAAGTTCAAAGGGTCACCACGCAAGCTAGACAAAACATTTCACCACTGTACCAACCCAGCACATACTAATTCATACCACACGGTCAAATCCAGTCCCTCCAAGATTTAAGCTACCCAAAACATCAACAAAGATGCAAAGAAAGAGAAGAAGAGGGAGGAGGAAGAGAGAAGAAGGAGAAAGAGGGAGAGACATTATATAGCTACCATTGGAACCTTGTGGAAGACCAACTCTCACATGCCCAGATGGCAGGGCCACGATGGTGTGGCAAACATATGCCTTTGGTTTTATCTGCTCTGGTCCCTATGGCCACCCTCTCCGGTGGGGCTGCTGACCCACTGACCACTCTGGGGTCCCAGGCCAGGGTCAGGGGCAGTGTTCTCACTGTCCCTGCCAGTCCGAGCTGATTCAGGGGCTCCAGGAGGTGTAAGGTGTTGAAGTTTCCCTGGGCTGCTTCTGAGTGGTAACCACTCTAGGGCTTCCCCATGTGGGCTCCAGGGCCTGCCAGGAGGGATATGACACCACCCCCCTCCAAGGTTCCACTTACCCCTTCTCCCTTCACACACATACCCACCCACCCTCCACACCCCTCTCAAGGTGGTTCTGACTCAACACTTACTGATCTGCTGTCTAACAAGACTCATGGAAATCTGGACACATAACTGCTGAAGGCTTGACTGCATGGATGTAACCCATCACTGAGAGGGGATCCTTTTACCTCTGCAGAAATTTATAACTCACCATACCACAAGTATTGCAAACACCTTTCTTTCCACTTCTCGTTTTTAGACACTTAGATGTTTTTATTTTTAAATTTATTTTGTCACACTGTTCTGAAGCAATTTGAATTGAGTTTGTAGTTGTTACATTTGGACTGTGTCAAGCTCATTCAAGTTTGTTTCTATAGCAGAGAGTAAAAGTCAAGATGAGCTTTTCTACAGTCCTAGAGGGGAAAAAAATCAATTAATTTCAGCATTGCAATATTCTACTTTTGGTCTGCTAGCTTAAAATGATGCTTGAATTTCAGGCTTTATGGACTATGATTTAAAAACACTGTCCTTGATGTCAGCTTCTGGTAAGTGTGTCTTTTCACACTATATTGTGTATTAGCTGCTCACTGGGTATAAGTAGCAGTCTTGAAGAATGTCTCCACCTGCCAGGAGAAGAGATTTTAACATTAGAAGAACCTCTTGAGAAGTACTTGTTTCTTTAATACGTAGAGACTTCTCTGGTGTATTTGCTTGTTTTCCTTTTTTTTTTTTGTTTTCAAGTAATTGTTGATGTTCTACATGGAAAAGAATGTGTCCTCTGTTGTACTCAATTTCTCTATATGTCCTCAAAGCTATAACATTTTGTTCGCAATTGAACCATATTTGATACAAACAGTTTAAACAAAGGAAAGTATTTTTGGTTTATGTGTTCAAATAGTCAAGTGAAAGAAGACAAACAGTGATTTTCAAAGCCACATTTTTCTTATTATAAAATAATAGATTGGTTCAGAAGGCATCTTTAAAGGTCATCTAGTACAACCCCCTTGCAATAAGCAGGAATGTCTTCAACTAGATCAGGTTGCTCAGAGCTCTGTTCAATCTGACTTTGAGTGTTTCCAGGGATGGGGTGTCCTCATCCTCTCTGGGGAACCTGTGCCAGTATATCACCACCTCCATCGTACAAAAGTTCTTCCTTATGTCTAGTCTGAATCTACAGTCTCATAGTTGGAAACCATTACCCCTTGTTCTGTTGCTACAGACTCTATTAAAAGTCTTTCCCTATGTTTCCTGTAAGCACCCTTTTAAGTTTTGAAAGGCTGAGGCAATGTCTTCCTGGAGCCCTCTCTTCTTCAGGCTGAACAACCCTAACTCGCTCAGCCTTTCCTCATAGGAGAAGTGTTCATCCCTTTGATAATTTTTGTGGCCCTCCTCTGGACTCATTCCAACAGGTCCATGTCCTTTCTGTGCTGGGAACTCCAGAGCTGGACACAGTACTACAGGTACTCCCAGAATGGAGCAGAGAGTGAGAATCGCCTGCCTCAACCTGCTGGTCACTATTCTGCTGAGGCAGTCCGGGATGCAGTTGGCTTTCTGTATTGTGAGCACATACAGCTTGATATTCCTTGTGTATTTTTCTGCAAGAGTTACATCTATTTTTCATTTAACCCCACTAGTCCTTCTCTCTATTTTGTGGTCATTTGAATAAATGGAAAGGTCATGGAATGGGTAATTTGCTAAAGCACAGGAGATCAAAGGGATTAATAAATGGCCATCTCTTGTGACAGAGGGATTTAATTAGTGGAGAGATCTCTACTGGAATATGTGCTGTTCAACTTGTTCATGCATGGTTTGGAAAAGGGCATCAACAGCAAAGTGACAAAGGTTGCCAATGATACAGTTATCCAAAATATTAAGGATGAGCACAACCTGGTGAGCTACAGAAAGAGTACAGCCTCAGGGAGCCAGGCAATAAAAGTCCAGATGAAACTCAGCATACATACATGTAGTGTGATTTGCATGGTGAAGAAAGCAATTCTGGCTTAGGGCTGTAGGCTGACCATTGCTTTGAGGAGCAACTAGATTTTGGTGTTATGATTGACAATTCCATGTAAACATCTGTAACACTCCAGCCCTGGGCTGTTTGCTTATGGGCTCTGGTAAGAATATTACATTAATATTTATACATATACAGGGTTCTTTTATACCTGATGAAAGCATCCAGAAAATAAACCACAGGCTTGTTTCTAAGGAGTTTCATTATTAATTTAGGGGAGAAAAAAAGGGAACTTGGCAATGGTTCAGAAGGGCAATACACAAGCTAAACAAAATGTTCCACCATAATACCAGCTCAGAACATATTAATCAACAACACCCAAGGCAATAGTCATCCACTTCACCACATTTCAGTCAAATCCAATCCCTTCAGCTCTGAGCCACCCAAAGCAACAAGAAAAGGAGTAAAAGAAACAGAGGAAGCAAGAAAATAGAGGAGGAGAAAGATGGAGAGATAGTTACCAGTAAGACTTGGTGGAAGACCAGCTCTCACATGTCCATGTGGCAGGGCTGTGGCACACGGCACCCCTATACCTCTGGTTTTATCTGTTCTGGTCCCTATAGCCAAACTCCTCAAGTGGGGCCTCTGACCCACTGGTCATTCTGTGGTCCCAGGCCAGGCTGAGGGGCAGTGTTCTCACTGTCCCTGCCAATATGAGCTGAGCCAGGGGCTCCAGGAGGTGTGGGGTATTATAATCTTCCCAAGCTGTTTGTGACTGACAGCCATTCCAGGGCTTCCCCATGTGGGTTCCAGGGGCCTGCCATGAAGGATGCAATGCCAGCCCACCTCAGTGAGGTTTGACCCAACCCTTTTCCCTTCACACACACACACACACACACACACACACACACACACACACACACACACACACACACACGTGTACCTGCCTCAAGGTGGTTCTGACCCCCTAATAACTGATCTGGTGTGTAACAACATCTGTTTAGTGATTTCTGGTAGCTAAGAAAACACAAATCAAACATTCATGCCAGAAGAAAGGACTTATGAGAACCGGCGTGAAAGAAACAATTGATTGTTGAAATTTCAACATGGAAAAATTTTGGTAAGGTTTACCAAATCACCATAAGGAAAAAGTTCTACTTGTTCACTGTCTCTTTACATGCTAAAAATAGGTTTTAAAAAGGGAGCTTATGGGAGCCAGGTCCAGAGCAAGCAATAGGACCTGACTTTTCACACAATAACTACCTGCATATCTGTGGAACTCCTTGCTAGGGATGTTGAGGATGCAAGAGACCTGACAAATACTTGAAAGAGAGAGACCAGCTGTGTGTTTATAAACACTGAAATAAAGACAAATTAGGAAGATCCTGTGGGCTGAAAATTGTTGTAAATGAGGACAGTATTAGTGGGAAGGTATTATATATGTTTGTTAGGCTTCTACTCTTATCAAAGCATTTGCTTATGAACTGTGTTTCTGCTGGTATTTCCTTTTACAGATAAAACCTAACTAAGATTTTCTTCGTAAGGGAGGGATTAGGGAAAAAGAAAGCAGAGAAACCACCAAATTATTCTAAGAATGAATAACGATTATAAAAAAGGAAAGGAGCAGAGAATCTAAGGGTCACAAACATAGAGGTTGGGACAGCAAGCAGAGTACTCCAAACAATGCCAGCCATTCCCCGAAGGTGACCATGAAGCTCTCACTAGTGATGCAGCGGTGGGAGGGCCTCTTTCCAACTAAAGAAATGCTTGGTCAAGGCCAAAGGGAAAAGAATAAAGAGACAATGCCACACAGTATGGCTTTGGTGGGATGGATTAATAAAAAGGTGAGAGAAAAACTGTACTCAGAACTAATTGATTCTGGAGGAAATATCAGGAGCTGTAGTTTGGTACACAATACATCCCAGCATAACTCTTTCTCTCCTGCTGAAAAGGGCAAATCAGTCAGATCAAGATCATCCCTTTCTCTACCACCTGACAGAAGACTTTCCAAGTTAGCTGATCAGTGAGCCATAACTTAGAGAACAGGATGGCACATCAGGTTTCTTTATCATCTTTCCGTGTCAAGTGCCAGATGTAGAGAATACCAGTACCAGAGTGTTTGGAGGGTTTGCTAGATCACTGGACTTTCAACCTTAATTCCTTTCTAGTGAAAGCAGTGTGGGAGTGGAGGGACAGAAACTTTGTGGTACTTTCCTTTCTTCCAGGACAAATTATTTGAAGCCACAGTGTTGTCAATTGAGGTATAAGATCACAAGATAATTTGTCCTCTTACATCAGCTTAAGGAAAGAATTGAGCTGAAGTCATCAAGTAAAAGTGATCACTGCTTGCTGCAGGAGTTATTTGGGTGTTTCATCCAACTATCCATCTTTGAGGTTTCCTTTGTTAATATTCTTCTGCTATGTATAGCCAGGTACATTAATGTGGGATGAAACTGCACAACCATTAGCAGACATTCCCTCTGTTGATTCTGATTTGTGAAATGACAGTCTAGAGAGTTAGATGTATTTTCTTCATTGTCACTTAATTAAGTACTTTGTTATCCGTGGGGAGTAAAAACATTCAAAACCTTTTTGCATCTCCTTATGGCACGTATATTCTGCTAAGAATAGTGCCTAATGATACCGCTGTCTTCAAAAGCTCCACTCTTGCTTTCTCAATTAACTCTTAGTATCAGTGCTCTTTCACTTTTCCTCTTATTTCCATTATACATGAAATGCCATCCATTACATAAGGAACTTTTAGAGAACATGTAGTTTCAACCCCCCTGCCATAGGCAGGGACACCTTTCACCAGATCAGGTTGCTTAAAGCCCCATCCAACCTGACCTTGAACACTTCTCTGGGCAACATATTCCAGTGACCCACCACCTGCATTGTTAAAAATTTATTCCTTGTGTCTAATTTAAATCTATCTTCTTTCAGTTTAAAACCATTTTCCCTTTAGCATTATAGATGTTACTAGACATTTCCATTAAAAATATCAGGATTTTTCAAATAAAACAAGTACAATAGCATATTACACCTAAAACCACAGTCAGTAGTTGTGTAATTACTCTCACCCATCACAATAGTAAAAATAATCCTCTTTTAGATATATAGATAATTCATAATGTAATAGGCATTTAATTTCTGTAGTACCCTACTGAATGAATTGGCACAGTACCCAGCTAATATCATTGTGGCATTTGCAGTAGATATTTTGTTTACAGGCTGAAAATATTCCCCGAGGAAGAACTGTGGTTTGGGTGATCAATGAGTGTTAGCAGCTCTAATGCGCATTTCTTCTTTCATTCTGGCAACAGACAAGTTCCTTAAAGTTCTGGATTTATCTGTATAAATTGTCAAGTTCCAACAAAACTTCATGCTAATAATTTTCATCTTTTCCCATAAGTCTGTAAAACACTGTTGTTCATAAATGTCAGTTGGAAAGACCTTATTATAGGATCTTAATTCAAGAAGCTGTAGCACCACTGTTTAGAATATGAGAAGATGCCAGCCCACAGGGCCACAGCACAGCTGTAACAAGAAATCTCTCCATGACATTTTACCACTGAGAATGCAAGGAAATTTCATACCCAAAAGACACAATCTCTCTTCAATCAATTCGCCAAATGTCTCCCAGAGACTTTTCAATAAACATCAATTACTTTTAATTTTGTATCAATATGAGTGACATAAGGCACAGGGAACAAAAAAAGTTAACGCAGTCTGAAGTCCCTGAATGTTGTTGAAATGATAGTTCCCAGGATAAATCATGAACATGAACAAACTGGGGCATCACTGTTTCTGACACAACCTCAGGTACTCAGTACTGGCTGGTTGCTACTGTGCTGTACATCTGGCCTCCCTGAGCTGATGGAGGGGATGAGAGGGTGTCTGGCACCATCTGCCACAGCAAGAAGGTCACCAGACCCTGAGGGCAGAGGAAAAGCTGCCAGCTATTAACAGTGCAGAGAGCAGTGATAAGACAGGCACATAATCAAGTGTGCTTGCTTCTGTACAAAATGGGAGAACTCAGTATCTCCAGCTATCCTAGCAACTGTGATCATTAAACTATTATTTTTCTCGTTTAAAGGGTGATAGACAAGAACTCCCATTAATTTCAATGGCAACTAAGTAACTTAGTGCTGTTATAAGTCTTTAGGTGCCAGAAAGTCTTTAAGAGTCTACATCTAAAGCTCAGATCTTTAAGTGTATTTGAACACCAAGTTCTTGAGTGATAGGTAACTAAATGCCTTTTAAAATCTGTTTCTTAAAAACTTGCTTGTAGAAAGTCTGGGGGAGAGATGAGACCCATGGGTTGTGACATGTCCAGGAGAGTTTCCCACCCAAAGCTGCTCCACATGTTTTACTGCAGTGGTTGGCAGCTTGCCGTGTTTGCTGATAATCAGACTAGTTATTACTGGTTATGAGCAATCTTCTCCCAATGCTCCTGTAAATAAATATTTCCCTCAGGATACTTTTTAACTATACGGTCTTGATGTTCTATTTCCCCTATTTTTATTTCTTCTCTCTTTTTCCCATTGTCCTGTGAGTACCTTGTAGAAGTTCCCATTGAAGCATGGCAGAGATTTCCCCCAGTCTTCCCAGTCCAGACCCTTTTTTGTACAGCAATCACCAAGGGAACAGTAAAGCCACTTGTGCTCCCTAAAGGCTGCATTGCAAAGTCCACGGGGTGCACTCTGGCCGGCTTTCCTGACAGAGCGGACATGGATCAGACATAGAGCAGCCACGAGCTTTTCCCTTACAAGGCAATCAACTGTTAGTCACACAATGATGGACTCGGCTTTGTTACAGGAAGTATATGCACTATCCCATAGGTCTTCATACCACAACACTAAGCCACCAAATATTCACAGTTGATATAACATCAAGCTTGCCTCCCTATGGGCTTTTCAATGAGGTAATGTGAGTTTATTCTTTGCTTGGTGTTAAAGAGAAAAACAGTAATGGTCATGAAGGACTCTTGTGGTCACAGCTTATTTTAACATCTGCATCACTGTCATACTTGAACTGTCTTAAAAGTGATTATTTTGTTTGTCCTGTGACCACTTTACATCAGACACTTTGGCCTAAAGTCATAGAGTAAGGACTGAAAATTGAGTTCCTGAACTCTGTTTGTGCCTATGCCAACTGTAGCTATTGGCCAATTTAAAGACTTAGCATGTATCAAGTGCTTTGGGATCTGGAGCTGAAAAATTAGTATATTGAGTAAAAATAGGTCAATAAATAAATAGAGAAGGAAACACAGTGGAATGAAGAATATGCTCCAGACTTAATTTTAAGTGCCAGGGAATGAGGGAGTTGGTGGTTGAACAGAGGGACATGAACTAGAGGGAGCCACGGGACAAAGTGAGCCAGGGCTGAGCCGGCAATGCAGGATCAACAGGCAAACCCAACCCCTCTGCAAGATTTCAGATCACAGACTAGGTTAGTAGCATTAGTTCCCTGCTTAGTTGTTCCTAGAAATGAAGGCATCTTCTGAAGTTACAACTCTCACGTGAGACTAGAAGAATTTTCTCTTGTAAGATGTATCAATTTACCTTATAGCAAGGGCAGAAAGTGAAGGTTCACACTTGAAATGAAGAATTTGAGAGATGGAAATAATTATTTCTTGCCTTTGCATTTCTGATTCAAGGCAGTCAGATCAGCCTAAATTTAAAATAATCAAAGGTTGTTTGGTTTCTTAACATGAATGAAGAAATATGGATGGAATGAAGTATTTTATTCACTATGAATGAGAAAATTTTCTTTATATGCTGTGAGTAAGCAAAGCAAAAACAAAATGGCTTGGCATTCAAAAACAGAAGTTAATTTCCAAATAAACAGCTGAAATAACTATTCTGCCAGGACTTTTTCCATTCTTGGCCTTCCCATGCACTAA
This sequence comes from Pithys albifrons albifrons, assembly GCF_047495875.1. Taxonomy (NCBI): domain Eukaryota; kingdom Metazoa; phylum Chordata; class Aves; order Passeriformes; family Thamnophilidae; genus Pithys; species Pithys albifrons. Next base: position 51,153,204 of record NC_092461.1, read on the forward strand.
AAAACTTGACAAACCCTAATCCATTTGCAAAGCATTTGAAGATTACAAGCACCTCTTATTTTTCCATAGAGAAATGTGGTCAAAGCTTCATCTAGCTTTAGTACTGCAATGACTAGCCAGTGGTGTGTCCAGGTGGCCAAGAAGGACAAAAGCACCCTGCCTGTATCAGGAATAGTGTGGCCAGCAGGACTAGGGAAATGATCATCCCCCTGTACTCAGTGCTGGTGAGGCCGCACCTTGAGTGCTGTGTCCAATTCTGGGCCCTTCAATTCAGCAAGGACATTGAGATGCTGGAGTGGGTCCAGAGAAGGGTAACACAGCTGGTGAAGGGTCTGAAGCACAGGTTTGATAAGGAGTGGCAGAGGGAGCTGGGGTTTGTTAGCCTGAAAAAAAGGAGGCACAAAGGGGGCCTTATTGGTCCCTACAACTCCCAGAAAGGAGGTTGTGGCCAGGTGGGGCTCAGCCTCTTCTCCCAGGCCACTAGTGACAGGACAAGAGGAAATGACCTGAAACTGTGCCAGAGGAGGTTCAGACTGGACATCAGGAAGAACTTCTTTACTGAAAGAGTGGCTAAACACTGGAACAGACTGCCCAGGGAGGTGGTAGAGTAACCATCCCCGAAGGTGTGTAAGAAAAGACTGGAGATGGCACTTACTTCTCTGGTCTAGTTGACATAGTGGTGTTTGGTCATAATTTGGACTCAATAATCTTGGAGGTCTTTTCCAAACTTCATGATTCTATGACGCTAAAGATTTGTAGCATGGTGGCACTTAACAGAAACATAAATATTTTCTTTTGGGTCTTACAGTTTTGTTACCTAAACAGAAAAGTCCTCAGTGGTGGTACTATCCCCCTGACTGACAATGTGTCAGAGAGAAAATGTGACTTCTGCAACATGTTTCTCTTGAATAAGGACAATAAAATCTCATGTAATATTAGTGTCTGGAAAATGAGACCAGATGATTCAGCTACTAGAGAGATTGTGCTGTAGAACAGCATGAATTTTATCTCTGCCTTTCATGTCAATCTTCTTTTGCTATAACATTGTCAATCAGTCAGATCATTCGTATACTTCATTATGTTTCCATGGTGATCCTTTCCTTCAAAGCTAAAAATAATCCTGTTCTGATGTTGAAACTTGTAGAGAAAAAGACCATATATAATTGCCTACCTGCAGTTATGTGCCTTCTATATGTGGAGGTAGGTACCCCTCACATCATTCACATTTGTTCTGGTTTTTCTTAGTTGAGATGATACAGTAGGAACTGGGCTAAGCTGCCTTTCCCAGTTATTTCCAGTAACTCAAGTCAATCTACATCAGTAAGTTTCTAAACTATACTACAAATTGCCACATTTCCAAAATTATCCTCATAAACGATTTCAAAGCAACATGCTCACAAACTTATAAATGTGTACTCAATAGAGATTGTTATGCTTAATATTTTCTTGCTTTTACTGTTACAGCTGTTCAGAGAAAAAGAGAGACATTAGATGATGGATTGACTTCATTGATGCTGGATGGTATTTGTGGCAAATAGATGTTTACCTGGGCAAGCACCTAAAGGAACAGTGTGTTTCATACTGATGACTTCTTGGGAAATCAAGGCAATGGGCATGAAAAAATCTGTAAAAATGTTCACTTATCCACACTTCATGGTTTTCTTCTTATCTTGTTAATGCAGCCTCTAGGTCCAAGGTGCATAGTTTCCACAACAGAGGCTTATAACCATGCTTGTTAATCAAGTGCCATACCATGAGAGGTTCTAGAAAAATACAGTTTAACCTTTGCTAGAATTCTAAAGTGTATTTCTTTAAATGAGAAGATTTTTCTCTGATTTTCTCTTTATACCTCTTGGACTTTCATACTGGCTGTCCAAAAATGAGGATCATGCAGTCTATAAGCCCATAAGTAGAATGCTGCACCCAGGGCAAGTGCAAACCCAGTCCTCCAAGGCAGCATTCAGCTTTATGTACCCTACAGCAATCACTTCTCTGGAGCTCCCCTTAGCCATTCACTGCCTGGTGACTTCTGTAAAGAGGAGTGAGGATCCTACAGAGAAGAGCCTGTTTCTCTGCACAGCCCTGATCTGCCCACTGTACTCTGTCCTCCCTGTACACTAAATCATGCAGAAGTTGCATTAGAAAAAACCCAACAATCTTCCATTTGCTACTATTTGCTTTCGTTTTGCTCTTTATTCACTTCCCATTCTTCCTTCTGGGAAGCTGATGTGGATGGCAATCTCTCCTCTTTGATACTACCCTGATTACCTCTGAGCTCTGAGGATGTAGGATCTATTTGATCTGAGTCACCTCAAGTACCACTGACAAATAGCGTGGTGAGTACAGCTGTCAAAATTTAGCATCACTACCATGCCCATGCTAATGGACTTCATTCCGGAAGTTCATCATTTGGCTTTATTTAGCCAATTTTTTTTCCATCATAAAAGCAAATCAGTATCTTAAAAATAGGGCTGCTTTCAGAAATTCACAAACACCTGTGCTAGAGAGTGAAACGACGAGCTGATTTGTATATTTATATATATTTTTTTACTAGGGAAGAAAATATGAAAATTATAATGTAGAAAGGCAGCCTGGATGGGTTAAATTTGTTCATGATAAAGCAACTAACATCAGGATCTTAAAACAGGATTCATCAAATGAGCTGAATTTTATATGACACTTTCAACTTTTGCTGACATGAAGTAACATGTCTGACTAAGAATGAAAGGATACAGCCCTTTGGAAGCCAGTGAGATTATTTCTGTTCCCATCTTACTCAGAGCGAAAAGAAAATGCTCTCCTATATGTAGGAGGATTATCTGGTGCCTATGTTTAATTTTCTGGATTCACAGAAAGAGGGTACAGCAACTATTCACATGTCCAGAATAATGTGTAGGAGGCTCTGACATTTACTCATAAAGTATTAAAAGTAGTTTTGAAAGCACGACTGTAATTCTAATAATTCACATTAAAAATTGAAGTAAAAGCTTCTATTTTTTTTATTCAACACTCGAACTCTCAATAGAAATTGTTGCATTACTGTCAACAAAATGAGACAAGGTTACACTTTCCTGAGGGTACCAGGAAACTCTACAAGAGAATATCTGTTCCCGTTGCTGCGTTACTCCTTTCTGACGTGAGACAGTAGCTCTGTGCTCACAGAATTTGCAGGCAAGAAGACATCTTATTATGCCCATTTAGACAGACATTCACACACACACACAAATGTCTGTGGAAGGAGTTCATCTGCTGTACAAAGTAACCAACATGTTGGTAGTACTCGTCTCTTCAGGCTGACACCAGCTAAAGGCATTTTATTTTCAAGTGTTTTCATTACAGTGAAAGAGCAACACTTTTCTTTTTTCTGATGGCATACAAGTGGAATAAACACCCCAAAGTGATTCTAAACAAAACTAATAAAATGAGAAGCTTTGGCTGAACAAAAAAGTGGTCAGAAGCACAGCACATAAGCTCCTATCCACCATTTACACCTTCAGAGGGAAGAGCTGTGCTCTAGTGGTTGAGCTTGCTGTCTACTCTGAGCCAAGCCCTGCTTTGTTCCAGGATGAGAAAACACAGAGTAAGTGCAAGCCAGTTTCCTGAAGAATTTGCAGTCTGAAAGGACAAGACAAACAGAGAGAATTGACAGGCTGGTTGTCACCGCCAGTGTCTGGAGGTGCAACACTGTAGCCTTGTCTGTTGTGCAATCAAGAGACTGCTGGGTCTGCCATGGCCGTGGACAGGAGTGAGAACTGGCACCAAGCACATCATCTCACAGCAGTGCAGACTTCACAGGCTGTACAGTGTTGTCAGTGTAACACAGGTCATTACGCTCTTCTTTTCTGTACAGTGAGGAAAGGATTTATAGGCACAAGTGAATTTCAGTAGTAGGTGGAGATGCTCACCTTCATTCTCTCTATTCAATGGAATGGAGAAGGGTGTATTAAGAACTCTACAAAATAATTTTGGGTAGCTTTTCAACTTCCCAGCAGAGCTCTTTGTAGCACTCTACAGTTTTCTGAAACTGGCTTCACAAATGCTTCTCCTTTTTACTTCTTGTGCCCTTCAGCCTTGCTGCAATAATACATCTTTATTGAAAGTCAGTTTTACTATTTTCATTCCTCATTCTTCTCCAGCTTCCAAAATGAATTGAAATTTCTTTCCCAGTTGAATCTTACAACAGTAATAAATGAGTTACCATCTGCATTTCTAATTAAAAATCCAATTGGTGTAATGTAATGAGGTTTCTAGATGCAATTAGCAACTGCTGGGGGTCTCTTTATAGAACCAGCACTACAATTATGAGGCAACTAGATTCTATCATATGCAGTGAAGGGCTTTTTCAAAGATTTCTGTCCTTAGCTAGATGGATTCACAACAGGGAATTAGGTACTTTTAGATACTGTCATCTACTGAAATGACAAATTTGGGTTAGTTCTTGGGTTTCCTGCACAGATCACAGGAGAATAAAATGCCTAATATCACTGAGCCTTCGAAATAATGCCTAACTTATGCCTTTCTTTCAGAGATTTATATTTACTGTAGAATCTATGTCCATGTATTTATGTTTTGAACACAAGTACAGCCTTAAGAGTAAATAGTGGATACATTTAATTTTCTTATAAGTAGAGATGGTAAAAATGGTGAAACTTCTGGGGGAAAAAAAATTTAACCTGTTTTTTAATGATCACTAAAAATTTAAAAGCCACAAATTAGTCTTGAAGCTATTCATGGATCACTTCTTCTAGATCAAAATTTCATAATTTTATATGAGCAATGACTTAGAGTTCAATGATCCTTCACAAATTAGACTTTATAAAAAATGAGAATGATAGAGAATATATTTAAAAGCCTTTTTCTCTGCCTCCCTCATCTCCATATGTATATAGACACACAGTTATACTCAAAGGCCTGCATAAAAGTCTTCTACCACAGTATTGTCATGAGACTGAAGCATTTCCATTTTTCAGACTCCAATGTTAAAAGACAGACACTCAGCAGGAAGTGCCACTCTTAGCCTTTAGACATCAGCAACACTGTTTTATTCACCAAACTCAGTATAGTTAAAGAAAATAAAGATCGTCAGTATAACCCAAAGTTCCAGGTTGCCTGGATTTCAGGTTTCTTGGGGACAGGCCTGAGAGATGTTCTTGAGTTCTTTCAGCCTGTTTAGTAATTTGTCTCTCTGAGTATGCGGAGGCACCTCCTGCCCTCTTTGCAAGGCCACCATGGAATCAGGAAATCAAAGCAAGTTAGTCCCAGTGTAAGACAGACTCCACCTCAACCTAGGAGCCTATGAGGTCAGTGCTTCCTAATTCCTCTTTGATCCATAGAGGAAAGAGAAGCTAAAGGACACAAATGGCTAAAGATCATGGGTAGAGGAATTTCTTATAGAATATGGCCATGTGAGTGATCCAGACTGTATGAATTCTGTGAGACTGAAGCAGCTACCAGCAAAGAATAAACAAAGGCACAGCTCCTGCTGAGTGGTAAAGAAGAAATTACTCCCCAAAAGTTCACACAGCAACTCTTGAAAGCTTCTCACAGGACTCTTGAGATGCACATGGGAACCATTAGGATGCTTTATCAAAACACTGGACTTGTGAGATATGGAACATAACAAATAAGAAATGTTGCTTTATGGTGTGAAAATTACTATAGCCAATTAGAACGTAGCTTTGACCCTATATAAACCTCTCGCAGTGTATCAATAAATGGCATCTACCTAAAACCATAATGGTTCATCCAATGATGTCCTTTGATCCTCTGCATTTATCGCTTTAATCATGTAGGATTCCATTGCTTCCTCACAACAAAATCAAAATTACTCTAGCAGGGCAGTAACAAAATCACCAGAAACAACTGTACAAAATGCATCTTAAATAAAGATCTCCATGTATTCCTTGTCAGAAAACATAGATTTTTTTTTTGATTAAACTGCTTCTAGCTCACTAAACATGAAAAGAGAGAAACTTCAGTTAAAAAAAAAAAGATTGTTCTATTTGGTTGTACTCAGCTTTTTCCTAGTTTGAGTCAAGAAGCTCTGCTACATGACCAAAGAGATTTATTCCAAAATCAGATTACAGTACAGATTTATTGTCTTTACTGGAGATCTTAACAATAGCAAAGAGACTGGGCTGTGAACTGATGCAGTCTGAATCATCTTATACTCTGCTGCCAGTTCATGATTGGTGTTTCTAAATGCTATAGCCATGTTGATGACTTAATTATAATTTTAAAAATAATTTTGTATGATTTATAACACACGGCTGCCATTGAGATTGTCTGAATCAAGCAGTAGGTGAATTTAGGAAGTAATGAACGAGTGAGAGAAAGTAACAGCATGATAAGTGGAACTAGTCAGAACAACACTACTTAATCTGATTCACCACAATTCAATAAGAAAAGTTTTGTGTCTTCTTTGTGTCATAGAATCATAAAGTCATAGAATGGTTTGAAGGGACCTTAAGGAACATTCAGTTCCCAAGTTTTTCTCTTCAGGACTGTTCTCAATCCATTCTCTCCCCAACCTGTACTTGTGATTGCCCTGACCCACATGTAGGACTTTGCACATGGTCTTGTTGAACTTCATGAAGTTTGTACAGATTTATCTCTCAAGTCTGTCAAGGTCTCTCAGGATTGCATCCCTTTCCTCCAGCATGTTGACTGCATCTCACAGAGCTTGGTGTTTTCAGCAAACTTCCTTAGGGTGCACTCAGTCCCACTGTCCATACTGCTGACAAAAACGTTAAACAGCACCAGTTCAGCCAACTCCTGAGGAACATCACTCATCACTGCTTTCCAGTTGAACATTAGGCAGCTGACCTCAATTTTTTGAGTGCAACCATCCAGCCAATTCTGTCCGAGCCATGTCTCTCTAGTTTAGAAACCAGCACGTCATGCAGGAGTGTCAAATGCTTTGCACAAGTAGGTGACATCTGTTGCTTTTCCTTTATCCACCAATGCTGGAACCCCATCAGAGAAGGCCATCAAATTGTTTGGGCATGATTTACCTTAGTAAAGCCATGTTGGCTGTCACCAGTCACCTCCTAATTTTCTGTGTGCCTTAACATAGTTTCTGTGATCTTGCTGAGCACAGAGCTGAGACTGACCATCCTGTAGTACCTCAGGTTTTTCTTTTTTCATATTTTAAAAATAGAGGTTATGTTTCCCCTTTTCCAGTCAGTGAGAACTTCACTGGACTGCCATGACATCTCAAATATGAGAATCCACTTAGTCCCTGTGGATATATCTCACCAGGTCCCACGCACTTGTTCCTTAGAAGGTCTTGAACCTGATCTTCTGATGTGTGATAACCTGATATGTAGTTATTCATTCTCTCCATCTCTGCTTTAGCTTTCTGTGGCTTGGGTGGTGTGGCTGTAGCACTTGATGGTGAAGACTGTGGCAAAAAAGTCATTAAGTATCTCAGCTTTCTCCATATCCCAGGCAACCAGGTCTCTTGTTGCCTTCTGGAGGGGGCCCACATTTTCCCTTGTTTTCATTTTCTTACCAACATACCTGTGTGCTCCAAAATATACATGCAGGTAACTGGAGAGTTAAGCCATGGACTTTCAAGCATGTCTTGGGTTGAGCTGGAAAGTACCAACTGTCCAAGACAGAATGAAAAGGGAAGAAGCGGGAGAGGGGAAAAAACCCCTCCAAACCAGGTTTATGCTGAAACTAACTATATGTATTTATACAGAAAAGAGAAAATTAAGAGAAAACTACAATATAACACACACTTACACAAGTTATGTATATATAACAAGAAATAACCTCCCACTCCTCAATTAATACAGTGTATTACTCTAGGTCTATAAGTACTCTAAAAGACACCCTGTGTCACAGTCTTGGTCTCTTTGGGAAGGGACCAGACCAGCGACAGGGGTTCGCAGACTGCCGACTGAGTTGTCGTTCGCCGGGTTCCTAAGCCCTAGGTAAGGTTTGCCCTCGCGCGAGAAACAAACACCCAGGAGCCAAGGATGGTCTGAACTGATCCGCAGATCAGAGCTGATCCAACTTTATTAAGGGGGAGAGGGGTTTATATAACCTGGGATTGGGAAGGTTCTGGAAAAGGGGGCGGAGCTAAGGCGGAGCATGCAAATCCGCCACAGGCTATAGGGTTGAAGAACTGAGGGGGTGTGAATGGGGGTGTGGCTTGGTGACAGGCAGGACAAGGCCCGCCCCCTAGAGGGGGCTGGCCAATGGCAGCTGTACCTTCGGTGACAGCTCCTGCCTGCCAGGGGAAGCTTCTGGAACAGGGCAGAGGCAGAGGTAGCATGAACCCAAGAAAAGGGGAATGGGGGTAGTAACAGAGAAAGTCCGTAATAAAAAGGCACAGTCCAGTTCAGGAATGATCCTCCTGGACCTTCCATACGTCAAATTCTGTCCGGCGGCCTCTTGCCCTCCTCCATTCCTGCATTGCCATCTCCAACAACCCTGCAAGAAAGAGAAGGTATAACAACAAAATATTTCGACTTCCCTGAACTCAAACAAAATGCAAGCAGCAGCAGGAGCAAGGCCTACTCCAAGACAGGAGCTGCAGCACGCCCAGCTTGTAGCCTGGCCATGGTGGAACTGAACTAACACCTCCCATTGCTGCATCATATCTTAGGTTTGTGTCATCTGGTATGAAATACTTCCTTGGTTACCCAGTCAGGTGATAGCTGTCTCTAAATCCACATAGATTCTCTGAGCCTGCTAATTTGAGGCCTAGTTAAAAGACTACAAAGCATTAAGGAAGTTCATTGCAGGAACAGCACACAGCTGTGAGAACTTAGAGCTGAGGTGCCAAACTCACCCACAACCCACAACCCACACCCACACGCACACACACATGCACAGAGACAGACACAGACAGAGACACGCACAGACACAGAGACAGACACACACACAGAAACAGACAGACAGACAGACAGACACACACATGCATACACACACATGGCTTCTTGGCCAATATATATCAAAAGCCTAGGCATGCGCAGTACTGTCCTCTGAGATATTCTCTGTCCCTTCTTCTGTGAGAAAGGAATGTTTCTTTGCATCTTCTCAGATAAGGGTTGCTTGTAGCAAGGAAACAGCTCTGAGGGAAAGACAAAAAGTAGTTGTTCTCACACATTCTCTCAAACTTCTATTTCTTTAGCCATGACAGGTTTCTTGAGCAAAGAGAAATTTCCTTAGTAGTTCATCTCCTCACCTATTTTTTGAGGGTTGCCCTCTACCCCCACAGTACCTATAGAAGATTTTCTTGTTGCTGTTGACAGCCCCGGCCAGATTTAATTCTATCAGGTCTTTAGTTTTCCTAACTTGATCCCTTACTGCTCAGACAATTTCTCTGTATTTCTTCCAGGTTATATGTTCTTATTTCTACCCTCTGTAGGCTTTCTTTTTTTTGTTTGAGTTTTTCCCAGATACTCCTTGTTCATCTACATAGGTCTCCTATTATTTTTCCCCTTTTCTTTTTCAGAAAGTTCACTCCTGGGCTTGGAGGAGGTGATTGTTGAATATCCACCATTCTTTTTGGGTACCTCTTCCTTTCAGGGTTTTATCCTGTAGGACTCTAACAAGTAGATCTCTGAAGATGCCAGTCTGCTCTCCTGAAGTCCAGGACAGCAACCTTGCTGTGCACCCTTCTCACTGCCCTAAGAATCTGAGGATGCCCTATTTCATGATTGCTACATCCAAGGCTGCCCTTGAGCTTCACATTCCTCACCAGCCCCTCCTTGTTGGTGAGGAAAAGGTCCAGCATAGCACTTCTCCTCATTTGCTTTTCGATCACTTGAAGAAGGATGCTATCATCAAATGCACTCCAGGAACATCCTGGATTGCTTGTGCCCTTCTTTATTGTCCCTTCAACAGGTATTGGGATGGTTGAAATTCCCCATGAGGACCAGGGCTTGTGTGGGCAATTGTAGGTCAATTACAGTCAATTAAGCTTACACTAAGCTTCTACCTGTAGTTCAAGCAATTTCTCTGGAGTTCAGCAGTAAGATGAAAAGAAGGGGTTCCTGGGAGCTGAAAGGATGGCAATGCATACAGTGGTTGAGCAAGATAAGAGCTAGACTTCCTTTTGAAAACAGAGCTTGTGAGCTGCCCAGTCTGCATAATCATCCAATCCACACCTGTATCAACATGCTCATGGGGCCAGGAACTACATGGTGCCTCTTCACGGAGGCTGAAGTCACTCCTTGCTTTAGCAGTCCAGCTCTTGAGGAGGAGACATTGGGAGGAGGCAGGCAGTATATTCTCAGGCAGTTTTTTGCTTTACTTTGCTACTCTGTTTCTAAACATATTTACCTTGACTTTGATAGACTGTGTGAAGCTTTCTACCCATCTTCTATCTCTCTCTGATAATCAGCACAATCTCTGCCATTGCTGACACATCTAAGTCATTCTGGTGCCACAAATCATACTGTTGCAATACCTCCCAGTCAGCACAATTTGCAAAGTGTCTTGAGCTGTGGGCAAACTACTACAAAGAGAAATTTGGAAAGTGGGGATAAGTTTTCCACAACAGGAATTCCCACTGGTTGACAGGAAGGGCTGTCATGGCTACCCTCCATGAACCCAGGGATCAGCTGGGATCTGGCCCTATTTGTATAGGGCTGAATAACAGCCCTACAAAAGCAAATCACACGTTGACAGGTAATGGCCAAGGTGGCAAGAGCAGCTACATGAAAAGTGTTCTGCCCCGGTTTCCTTCAAGTCTCAGCAGAAAAAATAGCAAAGAGAATAATCAGGGGACTCTTATCTACTGATTCTTTACTGTCATGACAAGCTGCTTAACTTTAGAGGGCTAGAAGTGTCCTAGTGTGATAACATGGTAATTTTTTGGTTTTGGTCTTGTTTTAAGAAAGCAGCCTAGATATATATGTCAAAGACTGCCAAAGGAAAAAATAGAAGGGAAAAGAAAATGCAATTTTTCTGACCTTTAAGGCATACACAGCAGTATGGTTAAGGCAGTGAGTGGAGTTCACCACTAATATTTAAAAGACTGCATGGTCTAAATTACCATTATTGAAATTTAGATGATTTGGTGCTTTGCTGTCCAATCTTGCAATCCTGATTCTACTTTGATTCAGTTTACTGGGGGGTAAATTCAGGCTCTTGGTCACTAACATCAAGTCAGGTACAATATATTGATTCATATTTTTTTTCATATGCCCATTTTTCTTGAGTTAAGAACTCTGATACTGTAGAGCTGACATTTGGGGAAAATCTAGAAAATGAATTCCTTTTTATCTCCAGGCTAAGCTGCACCAGTGAATAGAGTACTATAATAAAACCTATTTGTATGCCTGTCATACAAAGACAAACCTTTTCCAAAGGAAATGGATTTGAGTATTTGCAAGGAACTAAAAACAGTCAGACAAAAGGTACTGAATTTCCCTCTGAGATGCATAGGAGAAGTAGGTTTTAGCTTCCTTTTTCAAGGAGGAGGAATTTGTATGAAAGCCATGTCAGCTGAAAGTCTCAGAAATGAGATCTTATCCAGTTCTTTACAGAAAGAAGTGACTAAGAAATATCTAGAGGGGAGTGGTTTAGAGTTATGAACAAATTATCAGCCTGCCTTTGTATCAGAAATAAATCAAAAGAGGCATATCCACTTCTGATAAAAATCATTTGCTGGATTTCATTTATGTAAAATCATTGTGCAAAGCTGTATGAAAATCTTGTCCTCTCTCTGATGTGAGTAATTGAATTACCATGAATAGGTGTTTATACAAGACAAGGTGTGGAAATCAAGCCCAATTTCAAAGTGCTGTCACTACCCTGACTCTCCTGTGAAGTTAAAGTTTATTATCATTTTATTTATTTATTTTATTATGTATTATAATATTACTGACAAAATAGCTACAGAGACAGAGCCAGGGAGATCCTGGCCACCTCAGACAGCCTGGGTGACACAGCCCTGTGGTCCCACTGCCCAGGTGACACAGTCCTAAAGCCCTGCTGCAACCCTGCTGCCCCAAGCCCCGACAGGCTGGGTGACAAGCAACCCTGTGACCCACTGTCTTGCCCTCTATAGCAAGCATGGCAGGCTGCTGGCTGCAGTCTTGCTCCTGAGATGAAACTCTACCATGAAAAAGGTGGCCAGAGGCACAGGTCTGCTGTGGAAGCTGAAGCACCTCTTTACATTTGAAGGTGTTTTTGGAGTGGTTACATGGGAGAAGTTTGTCTCAGAGCAGCCTCTTCCACGTGGAAAGGGAATTTATTGCTATCAGCAATCAAGTAACATCTGAGTATCTTGGAGAGTTGTGTCCTAGTCTGAGGAAAGGTGAGTTTAGGCACCTGAAGGCACATGTATGCAGTTAGCTGAGGAATTTGGGCTGGAATTATGGAGAAGAGATGGGTGAGTTCAACAGCTGCATGTTTGTTTAAGGCTATTGTGATATTTACAGGTCTTTTAGATATTTCAACCAATTGCTGTAATTCCAACTGTAATTAATGTATTTTACAAAACCATTTAATTTTTGGTTACATGTAGCTGAAGAATACTGTCATATTTAAGTATAGAACAAGGTAGTTAAGATACCTACTGTCTGAAAAATGTCATGGTGAGCTAATGCATAATGATGGTAATTTTACTAAATGAAGAATGTTCATGTGCTTACCAAGCTTAATTAAGCTTTGCAGCACTCCTAAGACAGAAATATTGTTATGGTAATTTTAACGAGTAGGTAAATTGCTCATCCTGGCACATGAAGGTTGGGTAATTTACTCAAGGTCACACATCAAGCCTGCATTATAGCCAAGGTAGAGCCTATCACCTTGACTCCTAAGCTGAATTCCAGTCTTTAGATAATTCTTTCTCTTTAAATGTTTCTTCTTTCTTTTTCTTTCTTTCTTTCTTTCTTTCTTTCTTTCTTTCTTTCTTTCTTTCTTTCTTTCTTTCTTTCTTTCTTTCTTTCTTTCTTTCTTTCTTTCTTTCTTTCTTTCTTTCTTTCTTTCTTTCTTTCTTTCTTTCTTTCTTTCTTTCTTTCTTTCTTTCTTTCTTTCTTTCTTTCTTTCTTCCCTCCTTCCCTCCTTCCCTCCTTCCCTCCTTCCCTCCTTCCCTCCTTCCCTCCTTCCCTCCTTCCCTCCTTCCCTCCTTCCCTCCTTCCCTCCTTCCCTCCTTCCCTCCTTCCCTCCTTCCCTCCTTCCCTCCTTCCCTCCTTCCCTCCTTCCCTCCTTCCCTCCTTCCCTCCTTCCCTCCTTCCCTCCTTCCCTCCTTCCCTCCTTCCCTCCTTCCCTCCTTCCCTCCCTCCTTCCTTTCCTTTCTTCCTTTCCTTTCTTTCCTTTCTTTCCTTTTTTTTTTTTTTCAGAAATGGAAACTGGCTTTTGTTCATAGACCTGGCTGTTGATAAATTCTGCTATCCTGAAAGGACATACATCTCTAATCTTGCCCAGTAACTCACTCCAATGTGGCAATTTGCTGGAAGGTGGAGTATGTGGGGACAAAGAAGAAAACATGAAGAAACAAACAGAGGTAAAAGCTAAAAAAAGTGGAATGAAAGCAAGTAGAGGCAGGGAAAAATCATGGCATACAATTGAAAGACAAAAGAATCTAGGGGCAATGAGAGGTCAAAATAAAAATGAAAGAAATATGAGAAAATAATGAAATGGGAGAGGACATAATCAGGAATTAGCAGACAGGAAATTGTGAATGAAATCAAAATTCTTTAAGAATTGAGATGCATTTAGTGGAAATGTATTAAATCGACTCTCTCCATTACATTATTCCATTTACATCCCAGGAAATTCCCTATATCCTCAATCTATTAAGTGGTACTGTACATAGAGACCGAATAAACTGCTGCCACTGAGCAAGGATGGAAAACACAGCAAAACTCCTGCAGAGTAACCCTAAAATGGTAACAGAGGCAGACTGCAGAAGAACCCCCTACTGAGATCTTTTGATTAACCTTGATATGATGTGAGTGGGGAGCCTAGATTAAACTAGCCATTTCTTCTTTTTTTTTTTTTGCTCTCCTTTTATGTTACAGTAATGCAAATAACTAGTAGAAATATATAAATGAGGGTGGTTGGTTAGGGTTTTTTAAACTTTCATCCTTGCTTCCTTATGAATATAAGTAACTTATTTTTCCCATTGGAAGCAACAGTAGTTCAAGATATTCTTAAAAATTAATAGATGGGAGCAAAGACAAACCCCTACACCTTAGCTGACAGCCATGTCCTTCCTAACCCAATTGGGAAATTAAAGCATTTAATGCATAGAAAGAATGAGAGCAGATTAACAGCTTTTGATCCCAAACTATTTCTCCTAGCATATACAATGTGCATTGGACTAGTAGCAGGAAGGGATGCTCTTCTCTTCCCAGTGCTGTTGGTAATTCTTATGCATTATTTAGCTAGTGTGGAAAAAGTATTAAGGTGCTTGGATTGATGGTTTTAATCTGTAAGAAGAGTCTTATGCCCAACATTTTTGCTTCCTCTACACTGACTTCTTCCAGAGATGCTGAAAAGCATTTTCCCCTCTCTAGCCAAAAATTTTAAAAAGCTTTCATTCTATCAGAAATAGCTGCCTACCAGAAAAACAGAAGATCATTTCTCTTCTCTCAGGAGTAACAGTTTTTGTTGCTTCATTGGGCACCTCACTCAGACTTCCCAGCATGGTTTGCACATGGAGGCCATGTGCATGGACAGAGTGGTGGGAAGTACAGATAGGACTGGTTTGCTGAGCACTGTTTCCAGACAGAAAAACTGTGTAATTTGCCATATTCAAAATTTCCTGAAGTTCCATATTATGACATAGCATATAATTTGACTAGTTTTCACCAAATCTTTGGTCAGATAGAACAACACCCTTACAAAAATGACTGCTTGTTGTCTGTGAACCAGTACTTATTTTCAAGTTTATTATTCATTTTAGGTGATCCTAAAATGCAGTGGCTATAGCACACATATAAGTGGGTGAATATGGTAGAAATGCAGCCAGAGTGAATTTTCTTCTTATTTGAGGGAATATTTGCACAAAGTTTTTTGTTTTCAGCTCACTGAAGCTGAATCAACTCTCATGATTCAGTTCATCAACCAAGTGTTAATGGCTAGAGGTTAAGAGCAGGGTTCTTTTCTTGAACTTCTGACTGAATGCATGTCCTGGCCACTAAAAAATGCATAGTTGCAGTCACATGGCACAGGGTCTGATTTAAAAGTTCACCAAAGAAATTTAATATGTACTATTCATTGACTCATTTTGAATTTGCTACAACTTGTGCTTGGGAATGTGAAATATCTGGAGTTGTAGCTGTGCTTTGTGAACTGCCTATTCTGGCACAGTCAGGTAATTGGAAAGTTTATTGCCAGCAGCTATTTACTACATTTTCTAATTCTTGATTAAAGATATCTCATTATTTTTACTCAATATTAGTTATTATTTCCATGACTTTGAAATAAGCATTGCAAGTACTTTGATAAAGAGATTGAAAGTCTGTAACTTGAGGAAAAGAATTCTTGCAGAGTTCTGTTTTGTAGCTCTCTCTTGCTCTGGTGACAGACTCTTTATAGTTACTGTCTTTTCAAAAGCAAGGTCAATGGCCAGTGCAGGAAAGATAGGTAGATAATTTAGTTCCAATTCAATCCAGGCCATTTTTCTAGTGGCCAGATAGGAAACAAAGTGCAGTGAATTAATCTAGCTCCTGGTCATCAAGATCAGAAAATCCATTCCTTCAACATTTCCCTTGATGATGAACGAACCTGAAATATATAAAGTGAACTCTGGATTTGGCATCTTCATAGACCAAACAGTACATCTGACCAGCAACAACTTAGGAACATGCTGCAGTCCTCAAAAGATGACTGATTTGAACAACTCCTTCCAGTGTTTGAACATGAAAATTCTTCCAGATTTCATTCATAGTTCCTCTTTGCTACTCAGAAAAGGAGCCCAGATTAAGTGTTATACCTCAGCCTGTAGACAAACATCGTAGGCTATAAAATTAAGAAAATGTAATACTTGTGGAAATTCTGTACACTTCATGGCTAAGTGCTCTCAATTCTCATGGAGGAAGCTGGAGTCTGTGGTCTGTCACTTGAAAAAAACAGGCTCATATGCTACTTTCCTCAAGGTGCTGTAACGTCAGTTGAAGGTGTCTTGCCAAAATCTCTGAATCTGCCACATAATCCCTTCTTTGCATTGTGATACACCATTATCACAGAGAGACACAGCAAAATTAGTAGTGGAGCAGAGGCATAACAGTAACCATTTTATCTGTGACCAGAGGAAATTTGGGGTAAGGAAAAGAGGGCTGGTATTGTCTCTTGGAAATGTTTGTTAAAGGAATATTGTGATTCAAACTGAGATACCCACATTTATTAAGAAACTCTGCCAGAATGAAAAACTTTATTCCAAATCAGGAAAATACATCCTAAGAAATTTTTAAATTTCCTGTGGAACAGGAACAGATGCTCATTGTGATGGAAATATTTGGCGCATATTTTATTAAGGAAATGAAGATGTCTTTCTCCTAAGGACTCCTGGTCTGCATCCCCATTTTCAAGGGCTCTCCTGCAGTTCCCAAGGAGTTTGGGTCAGTTGAGGGAGCCTCATTTAACCCAGGTCAGTCACTGACAGCTTGAGTTTATTCTCCCAAAGATTTTTGAACTGTTGATTCCTTGCCACAAGGGTGACTAGATATCATATGAAGAGTGCAATAGTTTCTGTGGCTCTCTGCTGTCTTGGGTAGGTTTTTTTTCATTGGAAGAACTGTGGCTTGCAGAGATTTTGACATCTTGGCTTCATACCTTAAAGGCTGGAAAACATGTCTCCAGTTTTTGAAGAAGACAGCAATGCTGAGATGTCCTGCAGCTCCTGGATGATGTAAGGTTTCCAGACAGTTGACCCAGTCCAGAAAGGATCACAGTAAGGTGAAAGCAGGGTGACCCAGAGGCCAGTGGTTGTAGGGTGCCCCAAGGACCTGCAGCAGAAGAGCATGGACAAGCACTGAGGCTGTAGATAATGCAAGTCCACACACCACAACAGTCTATACTCATAATTTTGGCAAAATTCATTGAAAATGAGACATTTTCTGAGATGCAGTAACATTTTTCTGACCTCACAGTATAACATGATTTACTCTGATGTGATTTTACTAAGTCTTATTATTACATTATCTTTAGTCCCATGATCATGCACAGATTAAATAATTCTTAACTGTTTTATGAAGCACAGAACAAACAAACATGACAGAATTTGATTCAGTATTTTCTCTGAAAGCCCTTTTAGATAAAAAACCAAAGGCTTGTGAAAATAAAAGCTTGGTTCTGGTTTCAGCAGATATCTATAAATCCAGAGTAAGTACTCCAAAGGCAATGGAGTTATTAAGATTTTTTTACCATTGATGATTAGTGTTATACAGTGTTTTTATTCTCTCAGCAGATCCCTCCTGAGTCAAGAGATACATTTTAAGATGGCTACTTCAATATTCAGAGGGCAAAAGTTTTTGTATAAATCCACATTCCCTTGAATGTTTACAACTTTTTTTTTTTTACAAGCATTCTGGTAAACACAAGTGTTTGTGGAATGCAACCGAGGGTCTTAATGAATACCAATAAAGTAATTCTTCAGTTTTTATTGGAAGGAATAGGCTTATGCCCTTGTTAAAATATTCTTGAACATTGGTTACTGCATTTAACAACTTTTGGGGGTCACTGGATTAGAAATAGTTAGAACTTGTAAATTTTCCAAGACTATAAAATTTGTTTTTCAAACTGCTACATGAAATAGGAGAATTTTCAACATTTCAAATGTTTATTGGTAAAATTACACAAAAAACTGAAGCTGCAGATTGGTTGAAATCTAACTGCTATAGTTACACATCCTCTCATATAAGAAAAGGAGAAAATCTTGCCCTACCCTCTGTGGCCGGTTTGAAGTCCCAAACTCCGTATCACAGTGCTGTCATAAGTGGTCCTATAGGATAAGGGAGCAGGCACATCACTGGATAGTGTCCACCAGTGGAAAAGGACTTGGCACCACTTGCTGGGGCTGCTCAGGTCTGTGATGTTAAACACACTCTGTGTGTAAATGGACCAGGCCAGCAAGGGCAACTAGAGGAGCACTTGCACCTGCAGTGTCCACTAATTAGCAAGCTCTTCTTGTACTGCAATGCCTCTCTGATGTTTGTGGAGGAGGATGAGCTGTATGGCAAAAGGGCACACACACCACACATGATACATTTTAAAGGGATCATTTGTCATCTTCCTATTCAGCCATAGGTCCTCCTGAAGGAGCCCCACTCAGTGTCTTCTGTGAGAGAAGATTGTCCACAGGCACCTGGGGGCAGCAGAAGCTGTTGCTTTGTCTGCTTAGTAAGGTAAAACAGAGAAAAACTCTACAGGAGACAGTTGAGGATATACCCTTACTGATCTATCCTGTAAACACCCAGGACAGAAATACAGGAGAGGCTGTACTGTGAGCCTGTAAGGGTCGGGTCTTACTGCAAGCAGTCGCTGCTTTACAAGATCCTTTCCAAATAGCACAGCAAATGTTCTCAGTGGATTGGGATAGCCTGTGAATGTGAAAGGTCTGGTTTAGCCATCTCCATGGGAATCATACCCTTTCTGCTCTCTTTCCACACACAGAAATGTGTGACCTGTGTCCCAGCCTTCAGTTCATTCCAGCCTAGTGTCACTCATTTTTTGGATTGAGAATCCTGGGGGCTACACTGAGCACTGAATTGGCTCCAAAGAGACCAGGAAGATCAATGTACAGATTTGCCAACAAACAGCCATTCTGAATACCCAAGGGAGTCGCATATCCTATTTACTGGAGCTTGTACAGCCTTTAAACTGGGGTCACTGAGCTCCTTAAGTCAGAATTATTTTATAGAAGAAATAATTTTAAATGAAAATTATTAAATGGTCACACACAAATGTAATGTTGATTTTTAAGAATGAGTGTTCACATCAGAAACCAGGCTCCTTGGGACTTGTATCCATCCAGAAAATAGAAATAGCTTTTGTATAAAATTAAAATGAATGAAACCAGCTTGAGTCTTAAATGCCAGGCAGTCACAATAAGCTGCTTGTCTGTAGCCTGATGTATTTACTAAAAGCACATTCAAGAGAAACAGGAGATACTCAGAAGCAATTTGCAAACAGGAAAACAGAGGAAATTGGCTGGGTAATTTATTCTCCAGGGAGTATTTGCATGGTTTTATAAGCAAGGCACCCAGAAGAAAGATACTGCCATGTCCTACCTGTTTGTGACTTAAATATCAGCGTCTTTCATCATATTCATTGTGTTAGTGCCAGGTGCCTGCTAATGAAACTTAAAAATTGTAGATTTAAGTACCAAGTGAAGATTTAATTTTAGCATTTTTTTTCCCATGAAAGAAGAGAAAAACCCTTAAAACCCAAACTGAAGGTGACCGAAACTTAATACACAAGCACAAACACATATGTAGAGCTGAGCTGTGCTGGTTACAGTAACATGTAGGATGTTGGGACACTGAGACCAGATACATGGTTTTCATTTTTGTGTGAGTGTCCAAACCTTACTCTTCTTTCTATTTATGTTTCTCTTCATTGTTCACTGCCCCCTCACCAAGAACCTGCTATACCCAGGGATGTTTCATTCTTTGCTCTCTTCTTTTGGCAAGGTCTTCTGAACACTATCACTGGCCATTTAAACAAGAATTAGAAGGTAACACCTCCCTTTTCCATTCAGCAGCAATCTGCACTGAACTGTGCTTGCAACACTTGAAGAAGTGAAGTAGGAGATAAAACAGAACTGAAATATGTTGGACAAAGCTTGATCAAACTCTGGATCTCCCATCTTTCATGTATACACCTTTTCTGCCTCTTTATCACTTATAACAGGAATAGAGATTGACTGCAACTGTGATTTGGGTGGTCATGTCCATGTCAGATGTCTGGATTTCTCCCTCTCCAGGACAAACATGGGCACAAAGGGGTTAAACTGCATTAATATCTAGTGACCAGAAATCCCAGCCAGATTTGATCTTTTGAATTTCTGCTTTTAATAGCAACATATTTATCAGTAAGCAATGACACTGTCCTGTAAGCCTGAGAAGGGGAGACTTGCTTCAGCTGAAGGAGCAGGGATGAGGAAGGGAATGGAAATCATCTCACCCAGTGAGATGCTTTCTGCTCCAGCTACTCCACCACACTCTCATTACATGTTAGCCTTGAAACATGACTTAGAAGGAATTGTTCAGCTCTGCAGAAGAATGGCTGCATGCCCTACCATTAATGATTAGCTTCATTTTGCTTGAATTAATTGACTTCCTGCAATTACTTCTGCTCTTCCCCACCGGGCAACTGCAGTGTTTTGCTTTCCAAAGACAGCGAGTCAGCAGCTTGCTGACCCTGAATGCCTGTGAGCTGTAAGGTGCTCATTCCATTTTCTGCACCAGTCACTAGGCTGGTATCTGAAACTCCAGCAGACACAGGATGGTTTATGGTTTGCTGTCTGCACCAGATGCTTAGCAGGAGGGACAAAGCAAGGGGAGAGTATGTGAGAGAGGAATGCCTTTGCTTTGCCAAGCTAAAAATCAGCATAAAGAAATGGTGTGGTTGTGATCAGAAAAGTGATGCTTTTAAAGAAAAATGACTTGGTGATTTTTATTTACTCCCCTTCCATGCTTTCCACCTCCAGAGTACTCTACTGGACCAGGCAAAGCATTTCGCTAAATTTTAAGTAATCCCAGCATCTGGAAATTAAATAAAGTGCTTTTTACTTTGCACTTCTGCAGCTGGAGCTTGCCTGGTGCTTTTGTTGATCCATGAGGCACTGCCAATGACAGGTGCTGTGCCACAGCCATCCTACCTCTTCTGGCTTGACTCCTGTTAGTACTTTTTATTTCCATTTGAGCAGAGTGTTCTGACTCAGAATGCAGGCAGGAGAAACGTGAAAGCATCAAGGTACTGTGTGCACATGGCTGTACTTTGCAGTGTCAGCTGTGACCATCCGGACTGACTATAGGAGAAAAAGCATTTTGCACTCAGGCACAGCAGTAACTGTGGTCTGACACTGCAAAATAAGGAACAAGAGCACTTTGGAATAAAGGTTTAGACTTAGCAAGGCTCACTGGTCCCAGATCCAGCACAGTCAACAGTGCCAGTTCACATCTCAGAGCCACTAGGCAAAGAACAGAAATATCCAAAGAGCACAGACATGCTCACTACTTCCACAGAAAATCCTGTCAGGAGCACATACTCAAAGCTGATGTCTGAAAAGAGGATACTGGTTTGTGAATGAAAAGTTGTCTGGCGGAATACTGGGAACTTGCTGAAGGAAGGCTACCAGGGGGTGACATGCTCCTGAAAGACATTGAAGAAGGTGAATAGCTGTGCAGGGAGGAGCCATGACAAGAAGATGTCATCCTCTCTAGGGTGGAGAATTGGCTGTTGACTCTGGACTTGGTCCTAAGGAGAGAGAACACAGGGATCCTTCACACTTATGTTTTTTTCAAGGAAGGAGTTTTCTGTGACATTTTCCTACAGCGTATTAACATCTGTTTGAAATTACACACTGAAGATGGGATTCCAGATGCTTGATTACACACCTCATTAGACTCAGCAGGTCTTTGGTAACATAGCCTTCTGCCTCCAGCTCCCACCATTTCTGGAGTAAGGTGAAGACACCCCATACTCCACATGCCAAAGAATACACTGAGCAAGGGACTTAGGAAACAGAGCAGTGCTACTCCTTACGGTCTTTGCATTCCTAAGGTGAGCTTCTGATGAGCTGCAGCAGCTGTCTGCCAGAGTAGGAGCCTTCAAAAAGAGTATATATTAGCAGTGAAGTTTCCTGTGCTGGCATGGCTTGCTTGTTCCTCCACACTGCTGTTGACATTATCAGTTCTGCATCCTTTTCTGCACTGTCTGTACTGGAGTGAGCCTTCTGCCCTGGGAGAGTCCACAGGTCCTGTAAATCCTGGACAACAGAAACAAAAGCTATCCTGAAACACGCCCTGCCTCCTCTAGGCTCTTCAGGCCATGTCTAGAAAGGCCCCAGTAGGTGTTTGCCTACCTCTGATGTCCCAGACACCTGAAGAGAGCTGCTCCAGAGGCAGCAATTTTCCATTATTTACTAGCTTTCACTGACTGCTGCTGTGAATGCACAGACAACTTTGCAAGATGAATACAAACAAAGGAGATGGTAAAGCTGGATTTTTGATTGCTCTGTTTTACAGCCTGAAAGGAGAAAGGCTCAAAAGGTATGTGCAAAGGGAATAGGAATGCATGTTTACTTCTTTAGGATATATCTGCAAGTGTTACCTCACAGAACCCCAACACCGCACTGACCCAACTTTGAACAGACCAAAACACAAGACTGTGAAGAAAACACCATTTCAGCTCTCCAGAGCAGCACAGCTGTATATTAAGCAAGGAACTTTAAAATAGACTCTCATCTTTAGCCAGAGCACCCTCAGTGTTGGGGGTCCCAGAAATTTGGAATATGGTCCACCACCTAACAAAGGCAAGCGGTGAGAGCCATAGGCCCAAATTAAAGAACTTCCCTTGATGACCTAACTGATCTCAGAGCTGAGCTCCTGAGGGCTGCCTCTGCAGCCACTGGGGACACGATGGCACAAGGACAGTCATCCCTGAGGTGTGCAGGACTTGCTGCTGCTCTGGTCTGGGCAGAGCCAGCCCAAGGGGCTTGAGTCTAAACTCTGATCCACCAGCAAAACAGGTAGTACTGAAAGTGCAGGTGAGTTTTAGAAACAATAAGAGCTCATGAGTGAAAAGGATTGCTGTGAAAGGAGTTGCTCAAAAGCTTTTTAATGCAGGTCCTTTTACCTTATCTCTGAGTAAGGCACCTTCTGCTGGCATAGGGGGAAAATCCTTCCATTAAAATCAATGGCTAGAGAAGAAAAGGAATATTAACGAAAATTGCATGATAATAGTGAAACTTCTAGATCATGAAAACATACTGAGTTGGTGAAAAATGCACTCTGCTGGAAACTGTGGTGGTGTTGACCCTGGAGATGTCTCACTTTTGCTTGCCATCTGCTGATACCTCCCACATTGCCCCCTTTGTCACAGCCACAGGTCAGAGGCTGAGGGGAACCTTTTCCCTGCCCCAATCTAGTGCTGGCATTGCCCAGTCCTGATCCCAGAATTTGCCAGTGTCCAGCCAGTCAGTGACACCCCAAAGAACCCTAAAGAGAAAAGTATGCCTCTGCTTCCTACCTGTTCTCCATCAGCAAGTGCTCTCAGGATTTATAGGGGTGACAATTGAAAAAAAAAAGTTGCTGTAAATAACTCTGAAACTCAACATACCTTTGACTGTGCAGTATTTCCTAAATATAGGAAATTGCTCAATTTTATATGCATGTGTAACTGTAATATTACATTTGCATTTTGGTATGTACATGGGGGAAATGGATTTCAAAGGCTCATCTAAGAATATCTACCTAATAGGAAGACTCTGAAACAAATCTTCATGCAGAAATACTTACATATATTAACAAGGAAGAGGCTCAGTACAATATGATGTATCTGGCTTTAACTGAAAATTCAAAATATTGAGCATATTGAGAGAACAGGAGTCCATTTATAGAATTAAAACATGAGAAAGACACACTGAATACTTGTACACATGGAATGAACTTGAGAAAATTAATCCCTGTTAACAGAAGTATTATGTTCACTAGAGATAATAATTATGAAATTACTGAACTCTCAATGTTCAGCCTTACATGAATACAATTCTTTTAAAAATATATAATACACATAGAAGACAGAAATCCAACTTTAATTCAGTTATACTCTACTCAGAAAAGTAACAGATCATTATGTATGTTACTATGGCTAGTCTTAAAAATATATGGTAATTATAGAATTATAGGAACATAAACCTAGGCCACCCTCAGCACTGCACAGCTTTACAGCCCTGTTTCTCATTTGAGTCTATTCATCTGGTTGCAATGCAGTTCCAAATCTGAGTCTTTTCGTTATGTGCTACTGCCTATTTCTGACAATCCCATAAATGTTAAATCCTACTTAAAGCAACCCTTAAGCTTATTGGCTGCCCTGTGTATATTCACAGTCATACTTGTGAAAAATGGCACAGAGAAAAAGATACGCTCAAGGTAATGCATTTCAAATATCTGCTTCCACCTTTCTTATTTTTCTTTACTCTGGTATCAGAACAGATGAATCTGATAAGTATAAGGGAACTTCAGGTTAAAAAGAAGTTACTGTCTGATTAAGAACACCACTAGTTTATAGTGCAGCTGGTGTCATTTAAGATACTAAGGTCCCAAAACTGAAAGAAATATGCTAATACCATCTAGACACTTTCATAAATAAAATAACATCCATATCTGTTTTAATTTCCTGGTTTCTGTGACTTCCTACACGTCAATGGCCATGGAGACATTACACCATTATAGAGGAAACAACGAAGTCTCAGTGCTGCATCTTTGTGGGCAGAACTGCCAAGACCCTCTTCATAGAATCATAGAATCATAGAATTGATTGGCTTGGAAAAGACCTCCGAGATCATCAGGTCCAACCCTTGGTTCAATTCCAGTCCATTTACCAGATCATGGCACTCAGCGCCACGTCCAATCTGTGTTTAAAAATCTCTAGGGATGGTGAATTCTCCACCTCTCTGGGCAGCCCATTCCAATGCCTGATTACTCTCTCTGTAAAGAATTTTTTTCTGATATCCAACTTCAATTTCCCCTGGCAGAGCTTAAGCCTGTGCACCCTTGTTCTATTGCTGAGTGCCAGGGAGAAGAGACCAGCCCCCACCTGGCTAGAACCTCCCTTCAGGTAGTTCTAGACAGTGATGAGGTCACCTCTGAGCCTCCTCTTCTCCAGGCTAAACAACCCCAGCTCCCTCAGCCTCTCCCCATAGGGCTTATGCTCCAGTTCCTTCACCAGCCTTGTTGCTCTTCTCTGGACTCGCTCCAGCACCTCAATATCCTTTCTGAACTGAGGGGCCTAGAACTGAACACAGTACTCAAGGTGTGGCCTCACCAACGCAGAGTACAGGGGAAGGATCACTTCCCTGGTCCTGCTGGCCACGCTATTTTTGATACAGGACAGGATCCCATTGGCCTTCTTGGCCACCTGGGCACACTGTTGGCTCATGTTGAGCTTCCTGTCAATTAGAACCCCAAGGTCCCTTTCTGCCTGTCTGCTCTCCAGCCACTCTGTGCCCAGCCTGTAGCGCTGCAGGGGGTTGTTGTGGCCAAAGTGCAGGACCCGGCACCTGGCCTTATTGAACTTCATCCTACTGGAATCAGCCCATCTCTCAAGTCTATCCAGATCCCTCTGCAGAGCCCTCCTGCCTTCCAGCAGGTCAACACTCCCTCCTAACTTGGTGTCATCAGCAAATTTGCTGATGATGGACTCAATCCCCTCATCTAAATCATCAATAAAGATGTTAAACATGACTGGACCCAACACAGACCCCTGGGGAACACCACTAGTGACCGGCCACCAGCTGGATGCAGCTCCGTTCACCAGCACTCTCTGGGCCCGACCCTCCAGCCAGCTCCTAATCCAGGAGAGGGTACACTTGTCCAGGCCATGGGCTACCAGCTTTTCCAGGAGTATATTATGGGAGACAGTGTCAAAGTCCTTGCTGAAGTCCAGATAGACCACATCCACAGCCTTCCCCTCATCCACCAGGTGGGTCACCTGATCGTAAAAAGAGATCAGGTTGGTCAGAGAGGACCTGCCCCTCCTAAACCCATGCTGGCTGGGTCTAATCCCTTGTCCACCCTGAAGGTGCTGTGTGATTGCACTCAGGATGATCTGCTCCATAACCCTGCCAGGCACGGAGGTCAGGCTGACAGGCCTGTAGTTGCCAGGGTCCTGCTTGCAGCCCTTTTTGTGGATTGGGGTGACATTCGCCAACTTCCAATCATCTGGGACCTCCCCAGAGAGCCAGGACTGTTGGAAGATGATGGAGAGCAGTTTGGCAAGCTCTTCTGCCAGCTCCCTCATCACCCTGGGATGGATCCCGTCTGGTCTTGTGGTGGTGGCAGGAACTTTATGCCTAATCTCACCCCCACGAGAGCCAAGATTGCTCATAGGCAGCAGGGCTGCCTGCCAGTGCTTGGCAGCTGGCACCTCCCCATTAGTCAGGCAGCTCTGTTCCTTGCAGCACTTTCACCTAAGTGCTGGCAGAGAAAGAGTCCCTCCTGATGAGGCTGACCAGTGCAGGTGACAGAGGTGTGTGATAGACTAACCCCAGCTGCAGAAATCAGACCACCTTCTCTGTGTGTGCTCCCCTCTGTGCATTACATTGCCTCAGTCCTGACTTCAGTGAA
The DNA here is from genome assembly GCF_047495875.1 of Pithys albifrons albifrons. Classification (NCBI taxonomy): domain Eukaryota; kingdom Metazoa; phylum Chordata; class Aves; order Passeriformes; family Thamnophilidae; genus Pithys; species Pithys albifrons. The sequence goes on from NC_092461.1 coordinate 51,179,468, forward strand.
AGTAACATGAGCACAGTAATGTCCTCTGGCATCTGGAGGAAAGGAGAGATGCAGGACAGAGATAACTGAATAGCTACTTTCCTCTTTGCAGAACAGTAAGTAACAGATTGGTGTGTCAGTTAGGTAAGCGAGTCTCCCTGCTGAATTCATTACCAGAAGAGCTCTTAGATATCACAGTACAACAGACCCTCAGAGAGGAACAGCTGGCAGAGACCAACATGAAGAATCAGTCATTCGCTTCAGAACTGGCTTGGTAAACTTAGTCCAAAAAAGAGAATCATGAGGGGAGCTTGATAATATTTTCTCGATATGTAAGACATTTATGTGAAGAATGAAAGAATTAATTGTGAGAGGAAAGGAAGCAATGTGACTGAGTTAACACAGAGGTGACTTCAGAAAATCTGCTTTGCAGCAAGCCAGTTGTGACATCTCCATCCCTGGCCTTCACTATACTGCATCCAGAGAAGTATTTACTCAAAATAATATAGATAAAGATGGTTCTGTTCCGTGAAGAAATCAACTGTAGTATTTCCTAGGGTCCTTTTATGCTATTCTGCCCATTTAACATTCTAATTACTTGAGAGGTTTTTTTTTAACTCTTATTTGCTATGTAAGGCTGAACATGGTGCAGCTGAATGCTGGAAGAAGGGAACTGTTGTAAGTAGCTGCAACTGGATAGGGTGGTAGTCTTGATGGCTGTTCATTAAAAAAAAATGTGGCAAAACTTTCCTAGTGATCCTTTTATAACTAACAACCTTGTTTTATCCTCCATAGCTTGATGTTTCAGCTAAAAAGTACAGTTCTGAGTAATAGAGTTATCACTGATTCTTATTTTCTTTTTGCCTGGGCACTATTGAGAAAGTGTTCTCCACTCATACACTTCTGCAGCTGTTAAAAAGCATCAGAAATAAATAAGCTATTTTACCCAACAACAAAAAATTAAAAACTATTTGAAATACATGCTTAATTGAAAGGAATATCTTCATTTCCCCCCTTATCTATTATGCCAAAGCCTCACTTTCTCTGCTTCATGCTGTATCATCTTTGCACCTCTCCAGGTATGTTTTGCCATCTCTCTCAGCTTTGGAAGGCTTGCATCTTCCAAGCAGCATCATAAGGAGAGAAAAATAGGCTCAGTAGAAAATATGCATAAAATATACTTTTAATTCTGGTATGCCTGGAAAACTAAGAGCATAACATATGTGGATTAGGTGACTCAAGCTGCTTGCAGGGATGTTCTACACCAAGGGTTATGGATGAATTTCTGAAAAAAAAATTGCAATGTATCAGACTCTTGCATGACAGCAGCATGGCTGAGGATCAGGAAGAGTCTCTCATTTTCATTCCCTGACAGCTCATTTCTCCTCCTTGTTCTGTCTACGTGCTCTGCTATTCTGCTTTTGTTAATGGTCAGAAATTTAGTGAGCCTTATAAAATATATATTCCAGCTGCCACTCAAATTAGACATCAGGAAAATGAAGTAAACATCAAGATAATAACTGTTTTCCTCTAGTCAAGAGAAAAGCTCAATCTACCTTAACAGCTATCACTAACCAGGAAAGGTCGCAATGACGAGTTTAGGTGTACAAGTCACTCTCTTGTTATTTATTAGGATGGAGTGAACAACAGGCAAGAATGACATAAAATGATGAGTACAAACCCAACCTTATGATTGAAGAGCCTCAAGCAAAAATAAAATCTTATCTCTGACTGCAGGAAGAAGAAATCCCACTGCAGCAATAAATCCAGAGGAACAGGACCAGGCTTTTATTTACATCCTTCAATTCAGTTGTAGGACAGGAGCAAACAGCCTGTGGAGATGCAGAATACCAAAAGATGAATGAGCCTGGCATTTTTGTTTTAGTCTGATAGAGGCACAGCCTCTTTTATGATTATCCTCCTGCACAGGAGATCCCAGTTCTATCCTGAAGGGTCTTGGAAGCCTTGGCTACTTGCTCTGGATGACCTGAACCATTGCTCCCTTGATTACAGCATTATCATTATGATTTACTTTTTGTGTCCTTCTATGGACCCTGCAATTACAGTTGACTGTCCTAAGTTTCCCCAAAACAGTGATGTTTTGTGTTGTTGTTTCTAAAATAATAGTTTCCAGAGGTCATTCCCCACCACACAATAAGCATTTGAAAGCAGCATTGTGTTTGGAGGAAACTATTCTCCTGTGGTTTTTCCCAAGACCCGGCACTGATGTGTTATTGAGGATGCTTTGTCCCTCCTCCCAACCTTGAAATGCCAAATATACCCTGACTACAGATGTTGCAGATGATATAATGACATTGGATTGTAATTCAGATGATGATTTTACTGCCAAGTAACATCTTACTTGTGACTGTAAACCTAGCAATGTTCTCCAGTGAGAAAACAATATTTACAGTAGGAGTTCAGCCACAGCAGCTCCATGGTGCATTCAAGCATCTGTTTACAGAAAGTTCAAAGAGGCTGAATTTATTGCTGCAAGAAGGGACCAATGTACCAGCTTATTAGGATATATTTTCATTCATGCTTCCACCAAATTTGACTTCCACTTCAAGTTTAAGATAAATTTTGCAAACATAAACACAGAAATAGCTGCTTATATAACTTTGAAGTTGTGGCACAATCTCTTGTGATAGAAAGAATCACTGAGGGGAAATCCATTGTTGGGAGACAGTCTTTGACATAGTCAGAGTTGTGTTCTGAATTGTGTTGAGCAAGTGGGACCTAAGCTGAGATGTAGGCTTTAGCACCATCCTAACTTTTAACATCCTGACATACATTGATTGGTATCACAGCCTTCATTTTTTTAAACAGAGCAATTCCTGTATTTTTAATAGGGTAGCTGCTATTTGCTATGGAGTTTCCAAAATTTATATGCCTCAGGGTATTTAAAAATATTTCCAAATCAGCCTATCAAGGCAGGTTTTTCTCCTGTCCGAGTGTTTATATAATAAAAACAAAGCTCTCAACAGATGCCCCCCTTGAAACTTTGCTTATATATAAAACATGAGGTTTGTATAAAGCAGGTGTCAGTTATGTGTGTATTTCCCTGAGCTGCTAAACATCTATTCCATTTTCTAAATTACTATCTCCATATGTAAATATTGCAGGTTTGGGAAAAAAATACATCACAACTGACACTATACAGATTTAATCTACAAAAAGTTAGGTTGCAAAATTAGAAAGTATTATATCCCTTTAACATTATCCACTGCTAAACATATTTTAAGTACCTTCTCCAGCAGGATAGGTGAACCCTGGAAGGAGGAAGAGATGCCTTATTGCAGAATGGATTTTATGGTGATTTTGTTTTTTTCATGGTACACAGGCAAGGCATAAGCCACAAAGAAAGAAATATTTAGAGATCATCACAGTACAGTGCAACAGTGTGTACAGCTGAGCTTTGATGGACAGGAGGTTTGGTAGCAGAAAGGAATGAAGCAGCTGTTAAGTCCCATCCCTAGTGTTGCTCCCAGGTAGAAGCAATCCTAGAACACCCAGTTCTTCCACTGCCTGACACAGACTGGGAGGCAAAGCATGAATATTTTAATGTAGATGCACTCCCTGGTTTGACATGTCCCTGTGGTGGAGTAGATGGCACTCAGCAGCACCACATGGAAGGGCACCATGTGTAGGGGTGCTCAGTGGCATGATCAGCCTCAACACTTGGCCTGTGACATCCCTTTCCTGCATGGATGGAGAAGGCAACGTTGAGTCTCTTTCCCAGTCACAAAAGGAGGAATCAAGTGCCCTCATTTCCCCTTCCTGCTTCCAAGATACAGTCTCTCTTCTCCCGCACATCAGGCTCCTTCAGCCACTTCCAGAGTTTTTCTAGATATCTGACATTTTGCTGCCCTTTTGTGCTCCCCTTAATGCTTCTCCATAATACTTGGTGAAGTTACCAATTCCTTCCTGCTGGTGTGTTAGTCTTTTTTGTCTTCTCCAGCTGCTTTACCTAGCAGGTGTTCTCCAAATGTAATCTGAGATAACCCTCTGCTTGCCATGAGGATTTATAAAGTCCACAATGGTTTCAGGACTGCCTCTGCTCTCGAGGTCTCTTCTGTAGCTGCATGGGTACTGCCCTGCTTTCATCCAGAGATGCAGCTGAGAGCCCACTGCCCCACCACCATGGCACAAAGGGTCTTGACATGAAAGAGCAGCAGATTCATTTTTTCCTAACTACAACCAGCTTGTCTGCCTGAATGGAGGAATGAAAAAACGGTAACTATATTACTCAATAACTATTCAGGTTGGAGCAAAACAGAAGGCAAGGTAAGGAAAAGGTTATAAATATGGGCAGCTTTATTAAAATATGCTCGCATGAAATTTTCTTCCTTACTGAGGGAAGTCAGAAATGAAATATGCTCTTCGAAGAAACCATAGTAGTTCCCTTCAGGAAGTTCTATTTTGGGATAACATAAACTATGTGCTGGTTGGATTAATATTCAACATGGCTGAAAACATGTCATCCTATTACAAGTTCCTCCCAAGAACAGAAAAAACGCAAATTCCACTCTAAAGTAAAACCTATAGGAATATCAGCACCTCTCAGAAGGAAGATACTACCATAAGTGAAATAAATGTTTAAATATTATTTTTATAATTAAGAAAGTAAAATGAAGAAGTCTGTTGACTCACCTTTATTTATGAGATTGATAAACAATCAGTTGATTTAGAATTGTAAAAAAATGGAGATTTTTTTCCAGCTCTGGGAAAAGACGTGCAATAATTCATGTCAAACTACACAGACACACACAAGTATTTTGAAAGCACTTTGTTGTGATTGAATCATGCTCTTTTTTTACCACTGTGTTGAATCTTTCTAGAAAGAGCAAGTATTTTTTTATCTTTCTCTATTAAAAATATCTGGTTTTGCTAGATAGCACAAGTCCTCTCGTATTACCTGTGACTGTGAAATACCAGCCCTTTAGAGCCTGGTTCAAAAAGGTTCAACTTCCTTTCCTATCAGTTCTAAATATTTTCTGTGGCCAAGATGCATGATTGTACAGATGGTCTTTCATCATGTTAGGCTCAATTACCTCTGAAAATACATGGGGGAAAGCATGTTTCCATTGAAGCCAACGTTAAAATCCCTATTACTGCAGTGGGGCTACCATTTCACTCACAGGGTTTAAATGGCACACTGACCTTTGGGTGTCCCTCTGGATGGGGGTGAAATTCTTACAAGTGTGTATATCGTTGTGTTTGATAGCCATGTTTCGAAAACATACTGTTTCTGTAGCATATATTATTACAAAAAATAATTTGTCAAAGCAGTTTTTCAAAGTTGGATTTGCTCAAAGATTTTTATAATTAATGGTATTGTGGAGACTCTAAATTTAATTATTCAAGAGTGTATTCTCTCTTTTGATGGATGTCATTGGTCATTAATCATCTTGCTTCTTTTTCAGTTAGCCTAGATAGATTTTTGCCCTTACAGCTTAACCATTAATATGAACCCAGCAGAGAGGGTGCATGAGGCAAGGATATACATGTTGCACACTGTCAGCAGTGGTAATGCTCACACACAATTTACAATGACTTATTGACCTAGAACTTTTTTTGTCAGCTTCTTAGTATTCCTTCACTAAAAGTGGGTTTAAAATCAGATTTCAAGCACTAGTATGTCTTCATAAGCTTCTTGCAAAGTTCAAAACAGTGTGGTACACTCCAGTCATGTGTTAGTATGCATTCAGGATTTCAAAGCAAATCCTTCTCAAAGCAGAAATACAGAAAGATCACTCTGTAAGTTTTCTTGAAGAAAATTACTCTTTTAACCACTCTGGCATTTCTCTTTTGAAAAGAATTGGGGACTTGGAGCCTGTGTGGTGAGTACGTGCACAAAGAATGTCTAAATTACCTTTATAAAACAAAACTATTAATAACAGGTCAAGGCCTTAGAAGGATAGAACAATTTGCTGCTGACATAAGAATATGTGTGGCAAAAAGATGTACAAAGTTCTGAACAGCAAAATCATAAGTGAGTATGCAAATCATGACAACAACAATGAAAATAGTATTAGGAAAATTAATTTCAAAGTGCAGTAGAGAAGGATAAAAGACTGTGTAAAAAGACTATTAAAGAGTTTGCCTGATTTTTTTTTCCCAGGCATAGCAAGTTTCCTGAACATCATCTTAATTGATATATCTTTCCTCATACTCACTGCCAAGAAAACGTCCATGAGTGTGTAGAAATGAGGCCTACAGCCATGAGATATGCCATGAGATGTGATGAATGGATTTTAAGAGGTATCCCATGAGATATGTGGCTGAGTGATTACAGTGGGCATGATGGCCTACTGATGGCAATGATAGGTCATCAGGCAGAGAGAGGTCAGATGCCCCTTATCACTGCAATTGGCCAGAAAAGGAAGTGATATTAAGATGCCATAGTTCTGTTCTGCCCTTTCACAAAACCCACAGCCTTTATAAGCTCTCTCTTGATAACTCTCAACATCCCTCATTTATATATAAAGTGACTCCCCCAGCTCACCCTCTTTATGATGGCAGTAACAGAATATTTGACTATGATCTCATCTCCCCTTCACCCAAAAGTATAAATTTGGCATTTGAAATCCTCCATGGCAGGGAATGAGAATATGACCACCTTGCAGATGGGGCCATGGGCCAGCTCCTCTCTGCTCCCTAAAGCAGTGATACCTATTTGATAAGTTTTGCTCCTCCAACTGTATTGGAGTATGCTCAGAAACAGTTGTACAGAGCTCTACATGGTTATATTTTTACGGTCTTGTGAACTTACCACTGGTAATCTAGCAAGAATCTATAATCTGTTGCTGCAATAAACCACACTATTTGTGAATCTGGATCGTGCAAATTCTTATTGAACTTGACCAGACCTGCAGTGTCGAATTGGTAAACTGCAGTATTTGTGAATCTGTGATTGTGAACCAGACCAGACTTGTAGTGTAACCCACACTATTTGTGCATTCAGGATCTTCCTGAATGCCACCAGACTTAAAGTGCCAAATAAGTTCAAGTAAGAATTTAAGCTCAGCAAGCCGCAGTTCCTCTGATCTCTGAGGACCAGCTGGAACACAAGGAGGTTTATTTTCTGCCAAATTTCTCTACTCTTAATGCAATAGATAGCCACAGAAGAAATCATATTAATGTGCTTTTCATTGTCTGCTTCCTCTCTGAGTCTGCATTTGTGGGGTCTAGTATCCCAAAAATGTGTCTCAAGGGGAGATCATGCAGACCCATGGTAAGGAAGGGGTAACATGTGATACCCACTATGATCAAACCAAGTCAGGTTTCTTTCCCAGAAGTCATGTTTTTCTGTCCCATCACCTTGTCCTGAGATCTAGAAGAGCAGTGGTTGATACTTTCTTATGTACTTGGCCATGTTTAGTTACTGAAATTATTCAGTAGTTTTTCATTTCCTTCAGAGAAAACCATTCATTCCCTGGATCATCTTCCCTTCAAGCCATTCCTCCTTAAGGAGGAGAGCAGCCCAACATGGCTCCTTCGGCATTCCCCAGGAGATAAACCATGCATCACAGCTCAAGAAAAGGTTGTCACAAACTCCTGAAAGCAAATTCAACTTCCCTTTTCCAATCAGATAAAGCAACTATTTGTAGTGTCAGCTGGACCAGACCTCAAACATCACATAACAGACAAAATAACACTGTAATCTTAGAGGACAAATGTTGGGAATCTCACTGCCCTTTGTCTGTCCTTGTGCTGCTCTTCATCCTAGAAGAGGTGACATGAGACCTGCATGTTGAAAACAAAGCCATGGCAGAGTGATTTCCAGGTGATGTACAAAGCTTTGGAGGTTTGAACTCTGCCCTTCCAAATTCCCACATAGGAGAGAAGAAGCATGACCTGGATGCCCCAAAGCCTCAGAAAGCCACAACCTGCCCTGACCTCTGGGACCATGCAAAACTGACTGGCATTTAGAAAAACACAGAGGTTTCTCTAAAATGTGAGAAACCTCAGCATTAACTCAAGGAATATGGAGATATTAAGATGATTTAAGGGAAATATATTTTCTTCATCCCATCAGATATTCTGGACTTGCAGCTGAGACTCCTGCCTGCAGAATTTCAAAACAAGGCAGTCAGCCCTTGTTCAGTGAGATTTATACGACTAAGGCAGCATACGTGTGATTAATAAAAACACCTTATTTACTTTTCATTGGAACTACTGAGCTGCTGTAAAGCACCCCTTTTATTACCAGAGACACAGCAGTCACCCTGGATTTCTGATCTCTCTTCTCCAGTTTATAGGAAAACATGGATTATGGGTGACTTCTCTTTTACATAGAAATAAATCCTGAAGAAAAACCTGTATGGTTGCTGTAAGTGTGGAGAGAAAAGAAATACTTAGTCTTCTTCCACACTTTAATCCAGTTCTCCTTTTTGGAGTCCTCACTTCGGGTTCCCTCTGGCTGCAATGTGAGTGCTACATACTTAGGAGGTTGTAAGGAACTTATTTCTCATAGAGCACAGCTTTTGGTACCAGCTGGAAAGGAAATGTAATCACTATTTTTAGGAAGTCTAATTGAACACACTTCATAATGACTACAGCTTGAAGAAACATCATAAGAACATGCAAAGTAAATAAAAAAAAAGGCAGGCTTATTCAAGCGATCTTGATGCTAAAGTATGAAACTGCATGTTTAATATCTAGTTCTTTCTTTTCTGTCTTAAAAACAATTGCAAATTATTTTACAGAGTCATTGTCCTTTAACAGTTCTTTTTTTCCCCCCTGTTTGATTTCTGCTGTTTACAAGCAGTTCCTGTAAGATTGGATATATTTATGTAGTCACATAACACATCAGAAGAACAGTAGTGTTCCTTTGGTTTACTGTTCACTCTGTGAAAAAAACTTACCTGTCCTCCTACCAGGAATTGGTCAGGTTGTAACAGAAACTCAACAGCAACTTTATTTATTCAATGTGCTTTTTCTTGGTGAAGTTAAGTCAATGTTATACCCCCATTGTTAAGAGTTATATCCCCATTGATGAGAAAAGCTTGGAAGGGTTAAATGTGTAGTTTGCATAAACACTTCAATGTTTAGCATTAGTCCAATATTAACCTCCCACAAAACAAACAAAAAAAATGGAGAGAAGTGTCCTTCCCCTGCCAGTCATGGGCTTCACCAGCAATGCTGCCACAGAGCACATGCCCCACTCCCCGTGTCCTTTTCACCTCTGCTAAGGAGAGGGCTCTGCAAGGTCGAGGGAATCTGTTTAGGACTCAGGACTCTACTCAGACCTGCTTTTCAACAGCTCCAAAACCACACAACCTTGAGCACCCCCTGCTGCCTTGCCTTGCCAAGGTTCGCAAAGAAGGAGCAAGGAGTTTGCAGGGGACAGGTCTAGGGACCTTTTAATGATTCTACTGGGTAGACTGCAGAGGAGAAAATCCTGGAAGTTCCTATTTGTCCTGCTTTCACATTTTTTTTCTCTTAAGTCATTCTATCTGTCTTACAGCTCTCCAGGTAAAAGTCTATTTACTCCTCTGGTACTGCACCTTGGGCCCTGACACGAGTACTGAAGCTCAGCTTCACCAAAAACTTGGTGTGATGTCTTCTCACCTGCCCCCACGAAGGGAGTTAGCTGTGGGAAGGGGTCCCCCTAAGAAGATACCTGAGAGTGAAGATGTTCTTATGGTTAGATCAGCTCCATCTGCACAGACAGGAATGAGGTGGAAACAACTGGCTTTCTGTAGAAGACTAGAGGACATCACTCACTTCTCCAGATAGTAGATCACATTAAAATGATTGAGAAACTGCATCCATATTTCAGTCAGACTGTGTGTAATGTTGGAGATTTGTCTAAATGCATATTATGTGTATCACTCCTTCTGTTCTGCATAATCAAAGAAAAAAATATAATTTGCTACTTCTCTTCCACAATGGCTGATTTTATAGATGCTGTTTCTTTTCAAAGCTGAACCATTCTTTTTCAAACTTGGCTTCTTTGCACACATGAAATGTTTTTGATCAGATTATATTTACGGTGAAGGCAAATGCTAATTAATATCTGTCACAAGATCTTGCATGATTTCCCATCAGGTCTTATGATGGTGTATCAGCATGTAATTAAATAAGAGGGCCAAGTCAGTCTCTGGTGTAAGTCAAGGGAAGACAGTGATATTATATCAAGGTTTCATTCTACTACATTTACAAAGTGAGGTTTCTGTTCTCAGCCATTCTCTGTTATGACTGCCCACCCCATCAGGCTACACCTTGGCCTTTCTGAATTCATCACTTGTTCTGGTGCTGCATGTCATCTCTGGCATCTTCTCCATCAATGTCCCTAGCTGTTGTGACTATTGCTGCTGGCAGCTGGACACAGACATCTACAGCAATTCAGTGCTGGCAGCTCTGCAGCTTGAGATCACCCTTTGGTCTGCAAGGAGGGTACATCTGCATAGCCCAGTGTAGCACTGTGCAGAGATACCTGTGCTGCAAGCCAGCTGCAGGTAGTACATGAATATTACAGTTGAGCCTTTGCCCAGGCTGATACCTCTGCAGAGAGGTGGGGTGCCAGAGCCAAGCAAAAGGTGCTACTGAAATGGCAGTGTTCTTTTAAGAGCCTCTGCAAGAAGGCCAAGGCTTGCTCATGTTTCTGTGTATGCTGATGCATGATGATTTGTGGATAAGATAAAGTGCTGGAGCAATTCTTTCTTCTGCTGGAGTACATTGGTATATCACAAGTAGATTTCTGCCCATGCTGGACCTCTAAGGTCAGCCACAGCTGGCATGTAGTGTGGACACAGATTTCTAGAGTGACTATAACTACAGTACAACAGCTTGTGGAAGAAGGGAAAAGAGGGGTTTTCTATGCATTTTTTTTTCCAGTGGAAATTTTTGGCTGGAAGTGATTTGGAGAACGAGTATGGTCTTGAAAATTAAGATTTCAGATCTGCTGAATAAAGACAGTATCTGTGTGGTCAAAACCCAGTTTTCTATGTAAAAATATGTCAGTGGATTCTGGATCCTCACATCAAGTCATTCAGCCTGTCCCATACTTCAGTTCACTTTTGGAAAAATGGAGACACTTCTCTACCCTACAGCAAGGAGCTTTAGCCACAGCCTTCAAATATATTTTACAACCCCAAGACCCTGGGAGCCCTATTGGATCTTCTCTCCCCTGCATTCATTCCCATTTTGGCAGTCCCCAGAGCCCCTTCTTCCCTATCCTCCCTCCCTCTGCCCTCAAACACATCATGCTCTCACCCAGCTCTCTACCTTTCTGACTCCTCTCCCAATTCACTTCCCTGCCTCCACAAAGCCAAGTTTTTCTTATCCCACTCTTAGAAATCTTGGTTGCTTCACACAATCCTGCCTTTGTCCAGAGCGGCTGCTTTCCTTTTATACTAGATTTGCTCTAATACAAACTTCACTACAACATATCCAGCAGCTGACTGCCAAAATAGTTCCTATAACATAGGCCTTTCCAACTTGCAGTCTGGCTGTCCTCCAGGGTGTCTGCAGGAGAGATATTCAAGGGAGAAGCTGAGGGAAGGAAGGCCTGGCAGAGGACCCAGGTTTTCCTCCTTTAAATAAAGCTGCAGAGAGCTCAGTAAGTCTGGTGTTCAGGATCCCCAAAGACATTGTTAATAGGAAGAAAACTGGGAGCATCTATTGAAAAGTTTGAGAGAACTGTTAGAGAAATTGAGAGCAAGTCAGTGACTTGCACGGTGTATTTATTTTCTGAAATGGAAATTAAGGTTCTAATTGAGCATTTTATGTAATTAAAATCTTCTATGTGTAAAAATGAAGTGTCTGCTACAGAGGTAATAGGAAGTACAGAAATACTTTGGCTGTGCTAAAGATAGTGCAGATAATTAAATGTTCACCATGCTTCGGTGTTCTTTCCAACCAGAGCAGCTATTACTGTTTGCTTGTGCCAGATGCTGGATTTCTCCCAGATCCTGCCGTGCACAATATGATTCTCCCACAAATTTCCATTTGTGATGAGGTAAGCTGAGATAACCTCACTGGTGTTATGGCTCTCTGTACTTTTCATTCAGTGAGTTGTATCCCTTGGAGAGGCTGAAATTCCTATTCTGCTGGGTGCTGCACAAGTGAAAAGTGGGTACCTGCTTGAGAGCATTCCTCAGCAGGGCACTTTGCAACCTCTTTGATATCTGGGAAGTCGGGATGAGAATAGGGATGTACAGAGCCGGAACACTTATCCTAGAGCCAGTAATTCTGCCTGATGTGAAACTAGCAAATCTCCCAGAAAATATGGGGAGCAGAAAAAGAAGCCTTTGCAGAGGGATGTTTTTCCTGGTGCTGGTCAGTGAGAAAACACAATGAGATGAGAGAGAACAGAAGAACCTCAGGAGGAGTTTCTGAATACTGCTTCCATTTTGTCCAGCAATTTAGGTTTGCTTTAGATTCAAACATGAACACGCCTACTTTGTCTTAACTGCAGCTTTGCATTTCCAGCATGATCCGCAAATAACTATTTACTGGAAGCTCTTGGTGTCCCAGCTAGGAATGGGTTCTCTGGAGGCAGAAGGGACTCACACCTGTGTGAGAAACAAAACCCTTACATGTTCATGACAGCATTATATTCTGGTATGGAAAATATTCTCCCTTTTCTTCCATGTTTCTTGATCTCATAGCAAATCAGCTATTGTCAGACAAGCAAAAAAAGTGAAAAAAAATCTCATTGAGAAGAGCATTCAGTGCTCTCACCTTTTGGATACACAGTTTCATTTATTTTTGTTCCTTATGTGCTTAAACATCCTTATGTAATTTCCACTTCTTTACATTATGCCATTCTTTATTTCCTGTATACAAATGCACATGACCGTTGCAGAGGCAATGGAATTAACAAGGTGGTCCTCAGTCAGAATCTCCATTGATTTCAATTAGCAATTTCATTAAGTGGAGAATATAGGATTTGAGTTATCCAGTTTCACCCAGATTAAGGGGAAAATGTTACTGAAATTGATGAAGATGGAAGCAGCAAGCTCAAGTCTGTTGGACACTCCTAGCCTGTAGTCACCATTCATGCTGCATCAACAATAATATAAACTCAATAAGAATACATGGTCCAGAAGCAGATTTATCTCTGATAGATCTTTAAAAGCTGCACAAGGAAGTTCTGCCTCTGAGACCATCTCAATCTTTCTTGTCAGTCAGGTAATGGATGCCACGCTGTCACACAGCTCACTGCTGGATTAGGATACCCCTAAATAATCAGACCTTTTGTGACAACTCTACCCTTTTAACAGCACACAAACTTCATGGTGAGACACCTCCCGAGTTAGAGTTCAGTCCTATTTTGTTGAAGACATCATGCAACCTATTCTTTTTCATAAATTTACACAAATCTGTTTTATAATATACAGCACAGAACAGCTCTGTGAGAACTGATTCAAATGAATGCACAGCTGGAAGCTGATTCAAAGGAGAAATCCAATATGATGCTAATGCATAATCTTCATTTGAAGCCTACGAAGTCAACCAGCTCCTTATAATCAATGCTTCCAGGCTCTTGCGTACTTTAATATCTGCTGTTAACAGGGTACTGACTTGCATTCCTCCTACACAGGATCTCATGGAATACACCTCACAGAGCCTATCTAATCTACCAGCTGGGGACCTGCTGTGGACCTACACTGTGTAGCTCAGGAGCATCTTCCCTGTAAACCTTCTCTCTTATCCTTGCACTTGTTGGCCAACAAGTGACCAACACAACTTCTTCCTTTGAGACAAGCCCACAGACCAGCAGCGGAGTGAAACACTCATTCCTGACTCATGTTGTAAAGCCTTTATGAAAAGGAAGTGAAAGATTTCAATGAAAAATCCCCTCAGTTGGAAAAGGCAGTTCTTATCTGCACTCCAGCAATTTTCAGCAAAATTTATGGTTTCTTTTATGTAGCAAATCCTCTGTAAATGATTATATATACAAACATCGAAAATTTCCAGGTCCCAGAACACATAATAATATTTGCCACTTATAAAGCCCTTTTCATCTTCAAAGCACTCTGCAAGGGCCAGCTAATGAATCCTCAAGTTATTCCTTTGAGGTTAAGTGATGTGCTCAAGGTCGAAGCTTGTATCAGTCTCAGAGCCAGGATTAGATATGAGCAGATTTTTGCCTCTGCATTCCCTACTTAACCCATGATCTTCATATGAGCAATCACTCACTGTACTATAACAGAAATTCAGACAGAGAAGCATTATAAATTCTTGAAGGAAAAGAACATAAAAGTTGGATATTCCAGAAGTAAATTCTCACCTTTCCTCCAAATTATAACTACCCTCTGAGCTCTAACAGTAGTAGCCTGCTGTGTTTTGCAGTTTGGCAGGAATGTTTGCCCACCTGCTTTACCAGATGAGTCTCTGTTTTTCAACAGCCTCTGCGTTTTTCTTCAATCAGCCCATCCCCAGGCCTACTTCCATCTGACGACCCAGTCACCTTCCCAGCCAAGTGCCAGCCCTACTCTGACAGTACCTCTGCCCTGTTTTCCACAACATTAACAGCATTCACTTGACCCTTGAACTAGATGTAAAGAAGAAAGTCTTATCAGAAAGATCCAATTATATCACCGAGCATGTTTTATTTGGGTCATGCAGAGTTAATTGAGAAAATCAGTGCAGTGTGCTTATCAGTAAAAATCTAACAGGATACTTTCTTATCAGTACAAATCTTGCTAAGGTGGATTTTTTTTTCAACACTAAACAAGTGAGGTGTAAATCAGTGTAAACCTTAGTGAGATTTAACTCCCAAAACACCTGGGACTCATTGCAAAATAGATCCAGTTGCACACTTCTTTCAGCTTGTGGGCTTGCAGAGATTATGCAGTGCAATTTGAGTCACAGAAAGTCAGGAATGGGGTTCTGCCTCCCTGGGGTGCTCACTCCCAAGCAGGAGGGTGTCCCTGGAATCTCCCATCCTGTCTGGGCAGCCCTGCAGATCTGCAGACAGCCTCTCCTACTTTCCTTCATCTGCCTCCATTTGCCTCCAGCTCCACTTCATACGCAGGCAGTACTGCACCAATAGGAAAACGTATCCCAACAGCTCAGCAGTGCATGACTCAGCCTAAAGGAAAGACAAGACAGTTTTTCATCATAGTCTGTTCAGAGTCACTCTGATAACATACGATTGCAATTTAAGTGGGTGGAGAGTAGGGGGGAGAGCAGGGGACATCTTGCAGACAGCTTGAAATGTCCTGAAAGTTTCAGAAATTGAGTCTCTAATTTCTTTCTGGCTGTTGTGAATGTTAGTCAGAGCTCATAATGTATTCATGTTCCAACATTGCACAGTTAACTCATATCTTCCAGTGAACCAGAGCCACCCTGCAGTTTTCCTGTGATGTCCTCCACTGGCAGCCTCAAACTGCTCAACACATAATGAAATGAGCATTTTTGAATGCTTGTAAGTTCAATAAAAGTATTTTTCAGCCATGGTAGAAATATCCAAGTCTACTAATAAATATAATGTAACCAGATGGAATGATAAAAAAGATAGCAACAATCCTGGGAAAGTGTGACCGCATATAGGGATTTTGCATGTCTGACCACCTAGTGGGAAGTACTCATACAACTTCTCATTTTTTCTCTGAGTGAGTCTGAAAAGCTCTTCTGCATGATCAACCTCCTTGAAGAAAAGCGATTTG
This sequence comes from Pithys albifrons albifrons, assembly GCF_047495875.1. Lineage (NCBI taxonomy): Eukaryota > Metazoa > Chordata > Aves > Passeriformes > Thamnophilidae > Pithys > Pithys albifrons. The sequence goes on from NC_092461.1 coordinate 51,195,073, forward strand.
CCCTTTCCTGTCACATGGGACATTCAGATTTCTGTCCCACCCAGAAAAAAACATCAGAGTCCTCCACAATCATCGCATGATTATATTGTTAAAGCACTGTATGAAAGATGGCACAGACTTGCACTACAACTCCCATAATTTTCAAGTCAAGTGGCAGCTGCTACTGTATTTTGTGTAGGAGCTGGTGCCCTGCCTTGCATTTGGCACTCTGCAAAAACCGGCTTTGCATCAGGCCCCTGGGGAACACTGGCTCAGACCTGGACTGGAGGGGGAGACAGCATCATACTGCTGGTGCTAACACAGTCCAGAAGAACAGGGAGACCCTGCCCTAGGTCTCAGCATGTCTGGCACTATGTAACCCAGGCATTTCTAGCATCTGCAGTAGTCAGTTGGGACTTTTTGAATGTATTTCTGGATTTAAGCAGTTAAAGTTCTACTAGGTTCTTTTTTTAGACACTAAATCCTGGATCTAACCCAATGCATATAACTAGGAAAAATGTGAAGCCTTTGCTCTCATCATAAAGATGTCGAGCTTTCTTTTAAATTCATTCCTGTTATTTTCTTCAATAGCTTCACCTAGGAATAATTTATTCCACATACTTGTTACTTTTTGATTGAATAGCTGTGCCTGAATTCCCCTTTCACTCCTAATTTCCTAGTTTTTTGGCTGAGCCTCTTGTTTTTCCAGACTTCTCATCAGACTGAAGAGTTTATCTCATTCCAGTTATCGAACTCTTTTGCAATTTTAGTATTTTTTCAGGTCTTCTTTTCTCTGATTTTTCTGACAAGAATAAATAGTTTCCTTTTGAACAAATGTAGATTAAGTCTGCTTATGCTTCCATCTCCAGAAAGACAGAAAGTTAAATGAGAAAGTAACCCTGACAAAAACTGTATTTCAGTCTTAAGAACACTGTATATAGTAATAGCAACAGAGTATTAGGGGTGAGAAATTAAATGTCCTATATGCCAATACCCATGTTCCATTAGCTTGACAGCTCTAGACTTTTTCATCTGGCAGGGCAAGGTGTAGTTTCTTTTGCAGATGAAAATGTTCAAAGGACTTGATTAATGACAGAGGATGATTTGGGAGAAATTTTTTACTCATTGCATAATTTATTCTTTCATATTCATCTCACAATGTTGTAAAAAGATGCAGCATACAGCAAAAAATAGAAAGTTGTGCATGGATGTGTGTGAAGGAGTGTGTGTTTCACCAATTTCAGAAAAGCCAGCTATAGTAACCACAACTTCCAGAGATGTAGCTATGAAAATGTGTAATGAGCTTGGAATGCCAACTCATTGAATTTCTTTTGTTATATTAGTTTTTGCCTCTCAATGTGTTTTACTTTCTCATCAAGATATGTATTGTTATCTGAATGAAGGTTTAGGACTAATGTCCTGTGACACTTACAGGGCAGCTTCCGAGTCTTGAAGTTACTGTTTCAGCATCCTTGTGGAGTGTGGCACCTTGCCCCTCAGGAGTGCTTTTTCTGAAGGTTTTCTTATTGCATCCAGAATCGTCCAAAGGCCTTGAAAAGGAGAAGATTCCCCAGTAAATTGCAAAGATATGGATTGAGACATGGCACCTGTCTGAAATTCATTGAGTGGCTGAGTTCTACCTAGTTCTTGGGCTGGGGATTATGCAAAAATTGGGTGAAACCCCCTGCATTTCAAACTGCTTTTGAGTGTGATATTCTTCGGCTTTGGTGACTCAAATATCTGCTTGTAATCCTGAACAGAATCTGTTCTTCAGAGACTGAAATCTGTCCACATCAAATTCATACTAGGTAAGAATTTTAACCTCTTCTTCTCCTCCTGGTGGCCTGACCATGGTACCCCTCACACCCAGCAGGATCCTGGGGAAACACCTGGCCCTGAAATGGTGGCAAATATCACCACTGGTACCCAGGGGACAAACAAGGGGAGGGACAAAAGGGGAGTTGTGGGTCTGTAAAGATTGCCTGGCTGCAAGCCAAAGGACATAACTCGGTAATTTTGTTCTGTTGGATTGTCTCAAGATGATATTGCAGGGACACTGCCTCCTCCAGACATTCACAGTCAGCCTAGCAAGTTGGCATCATTTTACATCTTCACATATCTACTTTTTCTTCCAAAATGTGACAGAGCTGTTGGAAAGGGAAGAAAGCTGCCAAAGGAAAGGAGGTAGACAAAATTGGTAACAAGGAAAAGAAGGCGGAAACACATGAAACGGTCTTTGCCCATAGTGCCAGGCTTTGGAAAAGATGAGGAAGGTGGCCAGAGGGGCACACACCTGCAAACCTGACCCTGTGACTCTGAAACTTTGGCCATATTTTAGAGGGAGAGGCTTGAATTGTCCTTGAGTGGTGCTCGCTTGTATTCCTGCTGTTAATGATGCCTTATTATACTGTATTTTTCTATGAATTCCGGAGATAAAGATATTAATACTAACAACAGAGAAAAAATGAGCATGATTTTCAATAAATATTTTATTCATTATTTCCCATGAGTATCACTACACATTGTAAGGCAGAGAAGCATTTCTTTAAACATCCAACAACCCCTTCAGTGGTACAGGAAGACCAGTGAAAGTTCAGAGCATTGAGTTACTTTAATTAAATTTTCAGGGCTTGAGGATATAGATAAATTAAAAGGGGAGAAAGGATTTAAGTAGAGAGTGGTTTGGGATCCAAAACATTGTGGGGTTTGTGAGGGAATGACTCTTCAGAATATAATTCTCTTTATCTTGACTATTTATCAGTTTATCAGGGAAAGGAAAATAAGGTATTGTCACTGCCAGATATGGAAATGAGAGCTTGGTGACTGAGTTTGCATCTCAGCACATTGCTGGTTTGTCCTTCAAAAGGGGAGCTACAACACAGAGAATTCAGTCTGTCCTGAAAGGACGCAAACTTTAGAAACTTTCTGTAAGATGCTTTTTCAGGAATACAGAAATTTTGAAAAATGTCATATATGCGTCATAAAATGTGTATGTGTATATATATATATGAACATATATATTTAGGATTAGCAGAAAGAAAATATTTTTCCTCTTTTTTCTTGGCTTTTTCTGGTTCCTTCTTCATTTTTATAAAGAAGAAAGGACTCTTCTCCTGTTGAAAACCATCCCATGGCCTCCAGAAATATTTTCTTAACAACTTTGCTGTCAGTAGGTTGCGAAAAGAGTGAACCACCAATATTTAACCACATAGGGATGTCCATTCTGGTTCAGATATGAATACCTGACTGAAAAAAACCCCAGAAGATCAAAAAGGGGTGTTCTTTGTTGAACAAAGAAAGTAAAGCAAGCATGGACCAATAAGCATTAAAAAGCAGAGAGTTAAGACTGAGTAAATAAAATAAAATGCCCAGAGACAAGTATTGCCTTTGAAAAAGAACATCAGAAGGAATGGAATTTGTGCTTAAAACATGCCTGACAATATCCCAGTGGCAGCAGCGAGATGGGGATGGAGAGTTGCCTGGAGCACCAGGAGCAGGTTACCCCTCAGAACACAACTTCATTCCTCAGAAGGACAGTCAAGACGTAACAGCAGATATTTTTCTGTTTCTTAGTGCCAATGTTTTTGTCTAGTGTTCTTATTTGTTTTGATTAGTGCTCTGGGAAATATACACAGAAAGCAGTGCTAATCACAAAAAATAGTACACTGAATATTTTGTGGGGAAAGATCATGGGCTCAGTGCAAGATTTCAGCACTGAAAGAAAGGTTTTCAACACCTACAAATAAACTAATAGTAGCTGCTGCAGAAAAAAACCTTAAAAAAGAAAAGACTTTCTGTACTGAGATGCTTGGTACAGGAATGTTATATCTGTATCAGAGATGCTACATATATATCTGATATTACATATATAGAATTCGTAGTGAATATACCAAAAATGGAATATTAGTAGAACTGTGAATTAGTGACTCTGATTTTGGGTTCAGTTAGTTTGGTGGAAGTTTTTTAAGCCAAGAAGTCTTAAAGAGGGAATAAAGCTGTCAATGCAGAACTAATTTGATGTGAAACTATAATGTCTTCCAAAGCTGTTTTCCAAATGAAACCTTTCAGCTTGTATTACGTCATATTAAGAGAAACTAACCTAAGCTAAATAATTTAGCAAAATTAGAAAATATGGTAACATAACCAAATATTTGAATTAATTTCACCAGTCCCCTTCAAAACACTGCTTTGATTCAACATAACTATAATTCAACTTTTCCTTTTCTTTGAGCATGAAACTCAAAAAAAAAAAACCCAAACCCAAACACCCAAACATATAGTTTTGCTGAATGTTTCTACAAGGTTTTTATGTAAATAATTTGAAGATAAAGAGCCAGTGAGTATAATCCCTAAGAACTGCATGTCTGTGAAGCTGGTAGTTCATTGCAAAGCTGGACCACTATCATCATAAAACCATTCAGTAACAGAGTCAACAGAGGGAAAAATGTACATCACAAGCTATAAAGACAACATGAAAAGTAAATATAATATATTTGTAGATGATGCAGGTGCAGATACAACACTGTGAACTTACATACACTGCTAGGAAGAGGTTTGTGTTGATCCAAGACACTTTCAGATGTCTAATAAATCTGAATGCAAGAGCAACAAGAGAAAAGTTTAATCTTGAAACCAGAAATTAATTATCCAGCTGAAGAAACTAAAATACTGTTCTGACCTACACAACCTTGCAAGCCTTCACAAGAAGCTAACAGATCCTCTCTGGGAAATGTACATTCCTGAAATCCAAAAAGGGCCCTAGTATAAACCCAGACAAGAGCTGAAGACCACCATGCAGCCAGCGATGAGCTCTCCTACCTCACAGGCATGTGATGAGAAAGCAATTAACACTGGCACTCAACATATGCTAATGAACAGGGGACTGTAGATGGGAATAATATAGCTACATAATGTACTCAAAACCTGGCAAGAATGACCATTTTATTTGGCCAGGAGAGTGTCTGGTCAGCCTCTGGAGAGAGATGTAGTCCCAGTGGTTTGAGCATGCCAGAGATGGATTGATTGAACCTGTCAAATGGTCATGTGAAAATTGACCGAGAACTGTGGGTCAAAAGTCATAGAATCATAGAATATCCTGAGCTGGAAGGAACCAACAAGGATTATTGAAGTCCAGTCCTAACCCTGCACAGGACCACCCCAAGAGTCACACCATGAGCCTGAGAGCATTGTCCAAACACTTCTTGAACTCTGACAGGCTTGGTGCTGTGACCAAGGGGAGCCTGTTCCAGTGTCCAACTACCCTCTTTGTGAAAATGCTTTTCCTAATATTAACCTAAACCTCCCTTGACACAGCCTCCAGCTATTCCCTTGGGTTCTATAACTGGGTGCCAGGCAGAAGAGAACAGTGCCAGCCCCTCTGCTTCCCCTTGTGAGGAAGTTGTAGACTGCAATGAGGTCTCCCTTCAGTCACCTCTTCTCCAGGCTGAACACACCAATTGACCTCAGACACTCGTCTTATCACTTCCCCTCAAGACCCTTCACCATCTTCATTGCCCTCCTTTGAACACTCTCTAAAAGCTTTATATCTCTTTGATGTTGCAGTGCCCAAAACTGCCCACAATATCCAACATGAGGCTGCCCCAGTGCAGAGCAGAGTGGGAAAATCCCCTCCCTCACCCAGCTGGCAATGCTGTGCCTGATGCCCCCTGGGACAGCATTGTTCCTCCTGGCTGCCAGGGCACTGCTGACTCGTATTCAACTTGCTGACAACCAGGACCCCCAGGTCCCTTTCTGTGGCACTGCTTTCCAGTCTCCTGTTCCCCAGCCTGTCCATACATCCTGTGTTGCTTCATTACAGTGCAGAATCCACACTTATTTTTGTCAAACTTCATACAGTTGATGATTGCCCAGTCCTCCAATTTGTCAAAGTCTCCCTATAGGGTCTTTGTGCCCTTGAGGCAGTCAACAGCTACTTCCAATTAGGTATCATCTGCAAACTTGCTTAGTATCCCTTCCAGTCCCATGTCCAAGTAATTTATGAAATTGTTGAAGAGCACAGGGCCTAAAATGGAGCCCCATCTGCTATTACCCTCTGTGCTCAACCCATGAGCCAATTGCTCACCCATGGCATGATGTGTTTATCCAGCTGCATGCTGGACATTTTGTCCAGAAGGATCCTGGTAGAGACAGTATTGAAAGCTTTACTGAAATCCAAAAGTATTACACCAACTGGCTTCCCTTTATGAGCTAGGTGGTTGCCTTGTCTCAGTAGGAAAATAAGTTTGATAAACAGGACTTCCCCCTCATGAAGCTGTGCTGGCTGTGATCAATGCCTGCAATTGTCCTTTCGGTGTTTTTCATTACCTCCTAAAATAATCTTCTCCATAACGTTAGGAGTTACTGAAGTGAGACTGACAGGCTTGTAGTTTCAGGGTCATCCTTCTTGTCCTTAAAAACTAGGACAAGGTTAGCAATCTTCAAGTCAACTGGGAATGCTCAGTGCTTCTGACAGGCATTCTGATTTTGCATTTTTGTGGGATGCTCTCAATCTGTGAAGTGCCAGGCATTTCCTGCCTTGCCAGGGGTCTCAGCAGCCTCCAGAGAGGGGTGAGGTTGATGATCCCAGCTCTGTGCTAACTCCTCTTCCAAGCTTTTCAGCCTCCTGCCTGAAGAGGCAAGGTGTGCACTTTGAAGCCATGTTCAGGGATGAAGAATGTTTTGTGCTCTCATCTTGAGAGGATAGAAGGGGAAACAAGTCTCAGAAAAACCTAAGGCTTGTTATCCAGAAGTAGTTTTTCCATGTTTCACACAAGTTCTAACCTACCTAACTTATTAAAAAAGCCCACACCACAAACATTATATTAAAAAGAAAAAGTGATACTTTAAAAGACTGTTCAGCCAGCAACATCATACTGGAGTTTGCACATAAGTACAATTCTAGAGAAATTTAGAAATAGGGATCTCTCCCTTTTTAATAAAAACAATCAGTGTATCAGCAAATCATCTTTAACAGATTAGACTGAAAGCACAAGGAAATGCTTGACATAACATTTTCCATTATGTACTAATTCTAAAGCCACATTGTCCTTGAGAAGCAACAAATGGGCTGCAACAACAAGAACAGCCCAAGAAACAATCAAACTTGCAAAGGGACTGAAGGCATATTTTCAAATAAGCACATGCAAGTTCAGACTAAGAGGCACTGATCCGTTGCTCAGTGACTTCAGTTTTTTGTTTTTCTTCAACAGTTTAACTAGCTACAAACTGATCCAAACCCCAAGCTTTCATTAGAAAGCTGCAGTTCAGCTTGTGAAACAAATACAGACCCATGCAATGTGGACCACCTCTGTAAACAATCAGCATCTGGAAGAAACATCATTAATGTAAAACTAGCCCTGAAGTCTCTAGATGGCTCTGAGCTGAGCTCTAGCTCTATCAAAGTCACACATTTTTGTATTTGGGGTTTTATTCAATTGTTTATGCTTAGCTGTGTAAGTTTACTTGTTTACACCAAGTAAAACTATTTTTATTGTAACTATGTGGGGATTCACAGAGAAAAAAAATAATCGTCTGTTATTTTGTAAGAGTTATTTACGCCAAAAATATTTAGGATTTGACTGAAGAAGTTCTACTCTCTAAAATTAATTGCTTGACAAATCAAAACCATGCTTGGCTTTTGTGATGACAGCACAGAATCCCACCCAGATCTCTGCTGAGCTGCCTGTGTATGTAATAGTCAAGGTTAGAACCCTTCAGCACAGAGCAGGTACCCCAGTGCTTCACAAAGCAACATCTCCTCTTCAGCCTTTCGCAACCACAGACATTTCTAGCACTCATCAGCCTGTGCCCTCTCCATACAGCTCTGAAGCACACCTGTGACAATGTGGTGGGCTCCCTTTGCCCTTGTTTTGGTGTTTATGAGGTCTCTATTGTCCACACCACTCTGCATCTTTGCTCATCAGCCTGACCCACCTCCTCTTCACTTGGCTGTGGGTCATCATCTCCCTCCGCATTGCTCCTAGTTTAAAACACTCTCATTGGGTTGTCCAGCCTGTTGACTGACCTTCAAAGTCCCTCATTTTCAAAGACATTGTAGAAAACAAACCTGTGTAGTCAGCACTAGCTTGCAACCAGTTGCTGACCCACAGTATCTGCTCCTCCTCAACACAGCTCCCAGTGTCTCTGTTAACCAGGCACTGAGCTACTCTGTGTCTGTAGACCTGCAGGTGAAGCAGGAGTGTCCTTCTAGTGGTGGAGTCAGAGCCGCTCTCAGTGAATACTGGGTAATAAAAATGTGCATAATTTGTGATGCAGAACTCAGGTTTGGATTACACTAGGGAGAGCCTGGACCCTCTGAAGAGGGTCGATGAAAACCACGCTGCCGAGTCAGTAACAACTACAATGCTGCAGTAAGAAACAAATGAACATAGCACTGGAAGGAGACATCTCCTCCATTCTGGACTTTCCTTCTTCATCCTCTGCCGAGCGTGAGTACTCCAGGTCTTTCTTTGAGAAAGTGAGTATGGCCACTTTGAAAACAGCTCTGGGAAAGAGGGATCTGAGTGTTTGTGAAGCCAGGACATGTCTCCAGCCTTCTGTGGGGTATTTTGTTTTGTTTGGATTAAACAGCTTCAGAAATTCCTGCAGATATGTTTTATGGTATGCATTTCCTGCATTGCCCAGGCCATACAATTTCTTTCAGTTAATTCTTAATTACACAGCTGAACCCACTATCCTGATGAATGACTCACTGCATCTGTAGAGCGGTAAATGCCCAGTTCTTCATGGGGCTTTAAGAAAGGACTATATATAAAAATGATATAAAAAATATAACTGCTGCTGGCATCATTAGTGATACACAGACAACAAACAGAACAGCCTGTGGCAGGTCAAGCAAACACTCCTGGTTTGCTGACATGGACATGCTCAACATTATTTTCTTGATCTAACTGTGACTCTCTTAAAATACCATGCTCTTAGCCTCAGGCTTTGCGTTTCTTCTCCATGCCATCAACTGAACATTTGCCGTCAGTCTAACTCAAGTTAAGATAATAAGGGCATAGGGCTAAGTACAGGAGAAATGAGGGCATGGCAGAAAGATGGGTGGGAGTGTGGGCAAGGGGAACTCTGTCTGTCCCTCCCATGCTCTGTTTAAGGGACAGAGGCACCAAACACATCACTTCACAACCCTATGCCTGTGGCTTGGGAAGATTTCAGAGATGGTTTTTAGGTTCTTCTGCCCAAAATCTTTTAAGGATTTTGCCAAAATATCTTATTTCTTAACCATAAAATGAAAACAAAGTGTTGTTAGGGTAAATAAAATAAATGCCAGGAAATACTCTGGCATCACTGTGAAGCATGCGGAAAATGAAATGGCATCTCTCTTGGCACAATAAACAGTTTCTTAAAGATAGAAGACTACAGTAAAACACCACCTAACCCCATTGCAGATTAGCCCTACTTTATTCACAGTCAACAATAGACCTGGAGCTGCCCAAGGGGGTATATTTTGATCTAGAAATCTAGGTTTGTTCAATCACTGTATTTTCAATTTATGCAATGATAAATCCAAATTAATCTGTACCAGAGAAAGGAAGTCTGGCAAACAAGAAAGGAAAAAAGTAAGTAAAAATACATTTTCTTCTCTGATGTGCAATGAAGCTATTGTAGAAGCACAGGCTGCTGCATTGTCTGGATGGAGGATAACTGGTGTTTTACCTTGCTGGCTCTGAGTTGTAATCAATACTTATCTCATATGGGAAAAACAGAATCATTCCCAGCTATTAAAGAGTTACTGGAGTCTGGAAGGAGAGAAGGTCTCTGAGCATGAGCACTATGGAGCCTCCGGCTCTCCATCGATATCTCTCACTAGGACTGGTGCCCATATGAAAAGTAGGAGCTTTCCCTCATGATGCATGCTTCCCTTGGAGAAGTGCTTAAAACAATTGCTCACAGTAGTTTCACTGTCTGAGGGCTTCGTTGCTTTGTCTTGTTTCTTCCTTTTTTTCCTTTTTTTTTTTTTTTTTTTTTTTTTTTAATGAGAGGATCCTTGTCCAAAATAAAAAAGTCCAAAGATATAATATCAATCTATTTGAAGTTTCTTCTTGCATCCTCTGACCTGGTTTTACTTTGCTGGAACTCTTCCGTGCCCTTGGCGGAAGCACCACATGGTTTTGGCTCAAAAAGTAGGTGGGAGCAGACTTTTCTGTAGCTGTTGCTGATTCACCCTCCTGAGTCATCTACCAGGGGTGCTGCTCCTCTGACTGTGGGAGTGATGCAGTGAGCACATCCACCTTCATTTCAGGCTCCTTCCACTGTGCATTCCTGGGAGAGGCACACCCTGAGTGACACAGGCTGCTCAGGGGCCTGGGAAACTGCTGCAGTTCTCAGCAGCGTGGCTCCACAAGGGCAGTCGCATCACTCTACCACCAACATCCTCCCACCAGCTCGCCTGTGAAATAGCTGGGATGTTACCAAACACATCCAAGAAAGCCAGACAGCGAGGAGTCAAGCTTCCCACCCTGTGCTGCCTTTATGTTGCTTGAGGTCAATTATTATAAACTATCAATTTTTCAGGAATGCTATTAATTTAACTGCTATGTAAACTGAGTTTCTGTTTCTCAGCAATTATAATGCACAAGATCTTAAGCAGTAGTAATGCCTGAGGTTTTGTCTCCTTCTCTCTCTCTTTTTTTTTTTCCCCTTTCCTTCTAGAGTTAACAGTTTCCAGCTGTGTATTCTTTGGATGTGTTTCCACACCAGCTTTTTCCATAATATAGAGCCGGCCCATTTCCAAATCCCAGATGTGCTATTTATTTACTCTGAAGCATCTGGGTCCCGACATGGTCTTGTCACTGCAACGTGGCAGACTTGTGAAAAATCAGAATGGCAGCCAGTTAACAAGCTGTACTACACTGGCAAGTGGTGAGAACAGTTCAAAGGAGAGAGGAAGAGGGGGGTGGTGCAGTGGAAATGAAAACGGAGCACATTTCATGTTTGGCTATGCTCTGCTTTCTAAGGTTACAAATGATTAGTGGCATTCAAATTAGAAACTGGGGATTTCGCTCTTTTTTAAACAGAGACCCAAAGACACTGAAGCTTGACAGAAGCTGTCAAGAGTGGTTGTGAGATGCTAAACACCCTCTTCCCAGCCCTTGTGAAGAGCTTCAGGCTCAGGCATGATGCTACTGCAGGTCTTATACAAGCTCATACATCCTCCTAAGGAAGCTCGAAATTACCATAGACCCCAGAATAAACCATAAGAGATATTTTAAATTTCTCTCAGAATTTCCTTGCCCAGGAAGGGGCCAGCAGAAGGATTTTCTATGCCTGAGAAAAATATCCCCATTGCTCTCATATTGTAACAACACACCTGTGGTTTTGTTTTAAATTCGGAGTACAAGGAGAAAGGCAAGCCTGCTCTGAAATGAGAGCTGCAAGACTGCAGTCGAAATATGGAGAGCTAAACTATAGCACTTGGTTATCACTGGGGTCTTTGGCTTACATTTAGCATTGCCTTCAAGCCAAGAATCTGAAATTACTTTAGAGTTACAGAACTTCAGTCATTATGTGGATGAGGTGATATTGTTGTTGAAGCAGGTGTCAGCATTTGTTTAAAGAAACAGACTCAGAGTCATATGTGAAAAGCTGAAGAGTCCAAAGGCTGTTGAAGACAGCAAGGGAGAAACACAGTACTCTGAGAAAGTGATATGTTACCTAGTTTGAGTTTAATCATGAAAACATTTGATCATCCAGACACAGAAGGATTTCTCTACCACTGCAGGTTGGTTGCCCTGCATTCTGCCTATTATTTACATTTTAGAGCTAGTAGGATAAATATGTCTGCCTTTTAAAACTGAGGAAGGAGACCACATAGAAAAGGTAGAAAAATATTCAAGGAGTCTTTCATGGAAACAGAGGGGATGGATGCAGTGGCAAGGGTTGACAATACTGTTTTTCACGGCAGAAGGAAGGAATATGTGACCCCTGTCACAGGGAAAGAAGAAATACATTCCAGACCTGTCCCTCTCTCCATGTCCATTACGGTCTTTCAAGAGCACATGAGTAAAGGAAGAGTATCTATACATCCTCCGTGTAATATAGAAATCAGTCTTTCTTAGGTTATTCCCTTTCTTGTGTCCTGTTTACCATTCATTGAGGCAATAAGTATGCAGTGGAATAAAAAATTCCCAGGAAATGAAGTAGTTCTGTCAAGGGTTGTTGGAAGATGACTAAAAATTTCATAGGAAATGTTTTTAGACTTTTATTCAGTGAGATTTTTCATCTTCAGATCTTATTTTCCCAAAACTCCTGGACACCAATTTTGGTACACTAAGACTTGAGAAATTTTGTCTGATTCTCCATGTTAGGTTTTTTTTGGATTTATTTAAAAATATCACACATCTGAATCAAGAATGTTTTAAAAAGTTCCTAACTCATGCAGCACACAGGAGCAAATCTAAATGCTTCTGCTCAGCATAGTCAGAAACTGGGCAGAGCAATTCCTGTTGCCCTGCGTGCCTCTTGAGCTGGGAGACAGTGTGCTGGGGTTGTCTGTTGGCAATGTGCAAAGGGTGAGAACAGTAGAGGGAATAGAGGCAACCATCCCTTCTAAAATTTTCAAGAAAAAAGGCATTTTGCTGGCCATCAGGAGCAGAGGGCATGAAGGAGTGTGTAGTTCCAGTCTCAAGTACAATCTAATCTTTTCCAAGTGTGCGCTTTTCTTACCATTATAAAATACAAAACAGAAAACTTGCAGCCGATGTAACTGAAGGACTTGAGTATAAGTATCTACCTTTTTGTCCTGCCCTATGAGAAGCTGCCATATTCAGGCAGGCAATAGCTCATACAGTGCTCCAATACCAAGTAGAAGAGGCCCATATACCACCTCCTGGAAGTTTCCATTGCACCCGTCATTCAAATGTGGGGTCGTTACTTCCAAGCTGGTGCTCCGTGGTGCCATGCCAGGCAGTGGCTATGGCCACTGGGGACCCTGACAACACCTCTCTGAGCTGTTTACACAGCAGTGAGATTATAGCTCTCCATCACCTCAGTTCACTGTGACTATCATTTCCTGAGATCATAACGTTGCTGCAAAAATTAAACATGATCTTTCCCTGTTGTCAGAAAGCTTTAGGATGCTTTGCAGAACAGCTTATTAAACCGTCTGTTTGATTCCCATGGGAAATGCAAGAATCACTTATGGGATTGCTATACATGACCTTTAACTGTTAAAGGACATCAACTATTTGGGTGTCCTTTCAGTCTGACATGGCACTGCTTACAGTGGTATAGAACGCCACATTGTAAATGGCCAAACAAAATTATTGGTCTTCAAGTCTTGAGAACCAAGCATTGCTTGGCAAAATTCCTTTTGTTTCTACCATTGAAAGGGCAATCTCGCATCTTATTTTTAAAAGAAAAAGATTCTCAAGAGACAAGAGCCAAGCTGAAGTTTTTATAACCAGAAAAATTGAGCACAACCACTGCTGTTCACAAAAAAATATGACAGTTATTACTGATGGGAAATTGACCAAGTATTGTATGCTGTGAGTGGTATCTGCTTTGGACTGAGTACACTGTCTTCATCCTACATCTGATACAGCAAAATTTTTGAACCCTACTTCCAAAACAAGGGTTTTGATACAAAAGAGGAGTACAGTGTTTCTGGGGTAGTGGGTTCTCTGCAGGTATCTTGTACCACCTCTGGGTTTATCGCTTTGCATGCTCTTTAGAATATCACTCTGGCCATGGCTGGTCTCTTTTGGAAAGTGAAATGATAGGCCATTACCAAACAGCCAAATACACAGGAAATGTTAATCTGATTTAGAACTGCTTTGCAGATTAGTAGTCCTGCCATCATTCAAAGTCATTGCCCTGCCGCAGCCAAAAAATAATGTTTCATTACATTAAACCATGAGCACTTTGGCCCTGGGCCAGATTCAGCTCAGTGATGTAATGCTGCAGGCATAAGCTATCGTAAGATCCCTAGCAGTGGAAAATCTATGTGCAGATGGGTTGAGTTTGGGCTGTTGATGTGGTGGGTTGGCAGTGTCCATAATTCCTGCTCTTCCAGAAATATATCCCTGAATGCCCCTTGCTCACCAGGGAGCCTGAGTAATTACCATCCTTGGAGGACAATCCCTTCCAATGCCAACAGTGAGAAGGGGGTGCCTTTAAAAGCTCTAGCTAGGATCCTGCTGAGCCCAGGCTACAAGACAAAGCCACTGCCTTTTCAGAGACCCTCTGGGATGCCAGGACTATCTGCTCTCCTGGGGAGAAACATCCTCTGTCAGCAACAGAGATGTTCAGCAAGGCACTAGATCAGAGACTGCTCTTAAAGTCCCTTTCAGCTTGCTTGGTGTCTAAATACAAACCTGTTTCAGGAAACCTGCCATTTCTTCTTGGACAAGCAGAAGAGCAGTATCTCTGTTGTGACAGTCTATTTTCCTTTTATTGCCTATCCTGCAAATGTCACGTACTCAGAAGCCCCTCTTCCCTTTCCTGAAGGCATGTTTTTCTGTGCTGTTGGATTTTTAGTTTTTTAATTATGCACATTGGCCTTATATTTACATCCTCACTCCTCCTTCCAGAAACTCCAGTCTTACAGGCCATGTGAACCTTTCCATAAATCAGTGGCCTTGTTATTTAAAAAAAATGATTAGTCAATTCTCATTCTGTAAGTTTAGGATACAGTAATATTAAATAAACTTATTAATTTTGATAAATTAGGATATTTTTCTTGAGCAAAAGTAGCTGCTGCAATATACATCATCTTCCTCTAAGTTCCTTTGCTTTATTATTTTTTCCAGAGTCTGTACACATTAGAACCCAGTTAGCTTGTTTTGCACGTAGCATTGGTAGCCACATTTACACTGGAGTAATTCAATTGAAGCAGAGGGAATTACAGGAGACTGAAACTGGTCCCAGCATGTTAGATGCTTAAAACATTCCCAGTGTTGTTACATTGGCACTTCTAGATCCCAACATATCTGCATGGAAACTGCAGTTCCAGGAGTGTGGCTGGTCTCAATGCCTTTGGGGTTTTCCTCCTGCTGCTCTAAGCTCATTAGTGGAAAAGTGGGTTGAGGAAAAGTTTGTCAATCCTTTGACAAGAAAAAGCAGAGCAATATCCCAGTCTAACACTAATAAAATCTTCGTCTCCACAACCACTGATTATAGCTTCAGCTGGAGTGGAAAGAGAACAGAGGGTACTAAGAATCCCTGCTGTAAATGATGCAAAGTCACAAGACTTGGCTATATTCATCAAAGACACAGGGTGACCTTAGCCACACAGAACTCATACTGAACATTTGTTGGTTTTGCTACAACCAGGACATTCATTGAAAGAAGTCAGAGTAGAAGCATAGTTGCCTATGTTTTGCAAGAAGAACACAAAAAATTCCGAATTCATAAGCTGTTAAAAGCACTTTCAACAGTTATCAACTCCAGGCATGGATAGCTTTAAATTGATCCCATTTGGTTATCTCAAGTGTAAATAATGATGTTACTATGCCAGACCTGCCCCTGTTACGAGACATTTTTTTCCTTAATATTTTCCTGGTTATTTTTTACTGAATAAGATATTAAGTATTGGATTCACAAGAAAGAGAAGAGTGTTTTCAATATATTTGTAATTCAGGCAAAACCAATTCCTCTTTCACAGCTAAAGGATCTTATATCATGTCTGTTGAAGAGGAGAGTTTAATATAAGTAGTAAGTTACATCTGACAATTTCTCAGAAAAAACCCCAAAGTTATTTGGAAAACTGAGGTTGTCTCAGTGGAAATACAAAGGGGAAAACATCAAATGAAGCATCTCTTTTTTCTTTAGGAAGTTAAGAATGAATTAAAATCAGGGAAAAAGTATTTCAACTGTAACGTTTCCTTTCTTTTTTCTCCTGAGCTGAAAGAGCTCAATCCTGTAAATGTTTAAAATTAAACCATTGTTTTAAAAATTTTCCACAGAAAAACTAAATGTTTTCACCTGAATTAACATCTTGCAGAAGGAAAACCATAATAGATGTGGGAAATTTTAGTTAAGAAATCTTTCTTTTCAAGAAATTTCAGCCAGGTGGAAGCCACAGTATCTTCAAAGAAGAGGCACTTGGACTAACTTGTAAAACCAGAGAACAGCTTGGGCCGGGCTTGCATAGTGCATTCTCCCACAGCTGTCCATATTCTTTAACTCTTGGCATGTTCAGCATCACTTGTTTTGGCCATGCCAGCCAACTGGCCCTTTCCTGGCCCTTGCCAAGTCGTGATTTAGGGGACAGTACATGCCAAAGACCACCGACAAAACATCCCTGATATGGGGTGGAGGGGGTAGAGCTCACTCATGCCAATGAGCAGTGCCCTAGTCCCTGGCTGCAGGACTGCCAGATGGATCCAGACAGCTCTATTTAGAAGGACAGACACTGTCTATGGAGTCTAAGGAGAGCAGGAAGAGATGTTATCAAACACAATCAAATGTTGAAATTATACCAAACCAACCTGTAGGTTTACTGGAATGATGACATTTAAATGAGCTGACTTTTATCAAAATGCCCCCTCAAGCCTCTAAAACATTTCTTTTGTACAAGGAGAGTTTTTCCTGATGATCCTCTGGAGCATGGACAAAGAAAGACGAGCCAGGCTGTGCATTCACCTTGCTGGATGTGGGATATGAGGCTGGTTTATAGTGGAGTGTGCACTGCCTGGGCCCAGCATGCAACTCAGAAGTGCTTCTAGGACCTCTCTGTCCAGCACAGCTGAGGGCAGGAACACAGGACATGTGGTGGAGCCTGGGGACACTGGTGACTGAGCTGTCCACATGGTAATGACAGCAAAAATGAAAGCTGGGCCATAAGCCTTCGATATTAACAAATACTCTCCAAACAGAGCATAGATGTGTCTTCCCTCCCTTTACCTGCCCTAAGGCAGCAGCTGCATCTCTTATTTAGATGGAATTTTGCCTTATTGCAGTGCTGGAGTAATTAAAGCAGCTACTGACCTGTGGAGAGAGGTGGGACAAGGATGAGAGAGTAGTAAGAGAGACCAAAGGAGTATGCAGCTGCTGGGGAAGCACAGGGTGGTGTATGTGACTGAGGAGACACAGAGAGAAAATCAGTCCCACATGCCACTGCAAAGCCATTTTGCTCCTGTTGCTAAGGAAAGGGGTAGAGCAATGGGTACTGCAGGTTCCTCTCCCTACTTCATATATTCACCTTTAACTGACCCCATTACCCACTAGAGCAGGTAAAAACCACGTCCATCTGAGATTTTCACTCAAACTTCTGAGCAACCACCAGCCATTTTGGGGTGGGTCGGTAGGCCATGCCGCATGGATACTTGGATATCATTGGCAACCTTGCACATTGCCCAAGTGGTTTGCCCACAGCTGCTGTATGAGAAGTGCCACTTCGCTTCCCCACTCTGAAGGATAGTGCTTTGCCATGCCAGCAGGTTGTTTCTAGTGATATTGTGAACCTTAGCCTGAAATATGAGGAGGCTATTTGTGGGGATGAACTCTGGAAAAAAGCCAGAAGTTAGTTCAAAATCATAGCAATGTCAAGGCACATTTGTAATTTCAAAGACATAAAAGGAACTATTAAGCCATATTCTATCCTAAGGAGAGGTCTCAGCATTTTGCTGCTCTTTGTCATATCACATTTTCCACATTAAAATACAAGCATGCACAGGAAATATGCCTTTTTGTAAAAAGAGATGATAATGTTTCGTACTTCAGAAAGGCAAATAGCACTTTGGGATTAAATCTCAAGCTGATGCCAAGGAAGCTCTGCCAAAAGCACAGTTGCTAACCTGGATGGCAAAACAGATGAGTTGCTGGACACAAATATGTCACAGACATCTTCTAAGTTTTTGCTGTGTATTACTTTTTAAAAAATGGATCAGGATCTCATTTCCCTAAGAAACTAAAACATAGAGAACTAAAGGAAATCCAGGTTTTGAAATAACAATGACAGCGTGAACACTCACTGTTGATGCAGACCAGAGCATCTGAAGAATACATTATTCAACATAAGCAAAGGCACCAAGGTGTTGTGGGCAGTCACAAAATCCTTGGTGCTGTGCAGTTCCTGCAAACACCTGGCTCTCCCAGGCCACTGCTGCTCTGCTGTTCAAGAGGCAGGCAGCACAGCACTCCTAGAAAACATGTTGGCTGATTTTCAAATTAACTTTGTGGGGCTTTTAGGACCTAGCCAGAGCTGGTTAGTGAAGCTTAAATTATAATAAGCACTGCTCAACCTAGGGAGCCTGAAAAGACAGATAACTATCAGAGAGAGGAAGACAGCACCTTTTCAGGAACTGTCCAGACTCATTCCACTCCTGGGTTAATTCTCAGGTGAATCCAGGAGATATCTGGAGCAGCCAAAAGCAGCCCTTATAGACATTACCTCCCAAAGCACATCCTTAGGAAGAGACAGATACAGTGCACTGTGTCCTGTGACCACACAGAGAAAGACAAGCGTGCCGATAAGGAACTGGAGCACATGCCTTGTTTTTCTTTGTGCTCCTTTCTCCCTACAAGAAGTTTTGAATTATTACAACTACAGTAATCAAATCAATGTTGAACAGCCCAACAGTTATGACATTACTTAATAAGTGAACAAATTAATAGATTTCGGATGTTGTAACCATTAAATGGCCACTCAGCTAAATAAAATGGGATTCAACCCATTATTGGTAGCAGCTCAAAAAACTCAGGACTGATATTCAGCCCTACCTGCAAAAGAAAGAAGTAGAAGCACATATATGAAATGTAAATGTATGTACATTGAGCTGAAGATGGGCAGTGATACCTGGCTCAGTGAGAAGAATAGGGTTTATTTTGTGTTCTAGTCTCTAAGGCTCACACAAAACTTACTCTTCAGCTACTATAAGGTTCTTGCTTAGTTTTCATTAACTGTAGAGAATACCAAGAAAGTGATGAATGAGTTAGAAAAAAGAATAAATCAATACATCAGTCAGGAGAAACACAAGAAGAGAGAGAGCTGTGTGTATGAGCATGTATGTGATTTGCTACATGTAACTGTACTTGCTAAAACAACAGAAAAACAATCTCATCTTTTCACAAGAATGGTTTGGTAGGCATATATCAGCTAGCAACTGGACATTGTTTTGTCCCCACATCTTGAAATCCATCACTAGTCTCCCACTGACTTTTCAGCTTTATCAACAGTTTTGCCTGTCACTAGACACAATTCATCCTTGACTGCTGAACCATGGAGTTATATCAAGAATTGATTTGCCCTCCAATCTGAGTCCTGTAAATGACCTAATAACCCTCATTTCCCCTTTCTCTAATTAAATTGCAGAGAAAGTGTCTTCTGTTTAAATTTTCATATTGTTGTGTATTGACTTAAAGATAAGGCTCTCAGGTAAGTTTGGGGAAGTCAGCTGAGCAAAGATTTGCAAATTGTTTTTCTAGGAGAAGACAAGTGGTGAAAGATTGAAGCTCTAAAGTAGCTGTACCACTGATTATTGTCTGTATCACTGCAGAATAAAAATCTAACCAACTTGCACAGGGCAACATGTCAGACAGTATCTAACCACCTAGAAGGCATTCAGCCTTTTAAGACTCAATGAAGTTTGCCATGTACCTATTAGTAATCCCACCAGTATGAGTGATACTGAAGGAAGAAGCCAGTGCTGTGAGCACGGTGTAAGGCTGTCACATCCCACCTAGGAGTGAAGTGTCTACTTGTACCACTGCTAGTTAACAGAGCAGGGGTGCCAGACCTTCAGCCAGTCTGTTCCCAGGGACATTCCCCAAGTTCCCTGTGCAAGAGGAGAGGACCTTTCTGTGCACTTCGCTTTACCTTGCAAGCCTTGCTCTGCTCATGGGCAGAGGAAAGGAAGGAGAGTGCAGAGCGAGCTTCACACCAGCTTGAGGAAGTGCAGCCTTGCTCTTGGGGTCCACCACTGCCTCACTGAGTACTCTCCAAGTTGTTGTGGGTGGGGGTGGGTCCCACTATTACAGATAGCAACTGGAAGCCACTAATGGGTCTCACCAGGGGTCTTCAGCTTGGCTTACAGACTCCAGAATGAAGAGCAGTCAAAGAACAACCAAGAGCCTGCAAATGATGGACTATTTAATCACTGTAAATACATTTGTCCTAGTTGTGTCTACACTGAAGTTCCTGCTTCAACCTTAACTTTATTTGGCAGAGTTAGAAAGTAACCTGTGTTGACCAGCTCAGACATGGAGTCCTGGCTCCCTATCATCTTTCTTCATGACATTATATTAAGGCTGTTTCTCATAAGTAAAACAGACAAAAATTGTGTCTATTCAGCTCCTTTCCAGTCTCAGATTCAAGCGTTAATCAAAAGAAACCTTGCTTTTAAAAAACCTTGTTACAGCTTTCTGTACAGGTTGCTGTGGTGCTCACAGCCCTTTGGGGGAGCACATTATTCCTCCTGCTGTTCAGCCACTGCATCCAATCTCTTTGCAAGCTACTTTTCCACCTGGACAGAACTCACTGATTCCTTTTAACAGGCACCAAAAACACCTTCTTCAACTGAGAAGGATAATAGAAGATTTCCATTTCCTGGCACACACAACCATCCTTTAATCACTGATCTGGGACTCAAATAAGGTTCCTGGAAATGCCACATAGGTTTTGCAGCAAAGGAGTGGAAATGGACAGAAGGATGGTTCCAGCACGGACACCACTCCTTTGCAGGTGATCCCTTGAGTACCTGCTGTCACTGAACAGCACCCTTCTCTCTAAACACATCCTTTCAAACAGTTCTCTCTCTATCAGGAAAAAAGTAAACACGTGTAGTTATTTTTAATAAAGAAAGATCATAAACAAAGGCTTTTCTTTGCTGTGAATGATGCACATTGATTTTCACTATTTAGAAAAATAAGTTAGCATCCATTTGTATTGCTGCTAGAATTCTGTTTCACCACCAGAAATAAATAAGCAGCTCAAGAGAAAGATCAAAGTTTTATTAATGCATCATACTACATAGAATGTACACAAGAAATAGCTTGCAATAAGACAGAATTTGTTAATAATCATCAGGAAAATTAACAAAAGATTAGGTCTTTGGTAAGTATCAACATTTGGTAAGCCTAGATGTATTAGGCTATATTTCTGACATATAATCCTACTAAATTAAATTGATTTACATCACTAGATAAATCTAAACTCCATAAAGTTGCTATTTTTAACTTCTGTAATAAATTTTATTCCCTTTTAGAATTCAGTTAGTTCTTTACATTTTATTACGGATATTTGCTTTGCTGAAAATAGCACTTGGTGGTAAGGTTTATTACTCAGATTCTGCTTGCAAATGAATCCCAGTATTACTGAAGCCCTGAAGGAAGTAAGGTATTTTGAACATTTGAGAAATAGGATATTTGGATCATTGAGAGATGAGGACTTCTATCAGCTCTTTCTTTAAGTGTATGAACAGGTGGTGCGATGCTGAGGGGTAGGGCTGCTCTTTGCATAATCAGAAGAGTATTGAGTTTACTTTATATATATAAAGATCACGGTGTGCTTGCTTGGTCATTTATTACCTGTGTACCACTGGACTATTTACAGTCACCACCCTGCTCATTTTAGATTGGAAATGAGTTGGTCTTGGAAATCCTTTTGCTAGAAATTCCAGTTTGAATTTTGGAATGAATAGCAGCCCACAATTTCCAGGGTTCATGTTTATCGATCATGATGTTAACATAGCAAGTTGTCTCAGATTAACATCAGGAGACTGAGAAGTCACAAGAACATCCGTTCAGGTGCCCCACAAGTTTCTTCTGACCTCCTCTCTTTTCACCCATATCCAAAAGCCAAACATCACTCAAGGTGCAAGTGATAAAGCATGAAGTTGTTTTTCTTGCTTGGTGGCATTTCAGTGTACAGAAGATGTACAAAACTAATATAGACACATGTTAGCTGTCCTAACAAGACCTATCAGGAAGACTTGCAAGAAATTTAAGCCTGAAGCAATGGTCAGAGCTTGCAAGAAGCTTAAGCCTGAAGCAATCATGTTAGAGATGCTCAGATCATGTTTGGGGACAGGGCCTGTTTCATTCTAGAGGGTTCACATAAATAACATTCTATACAGACAGAAACTCAAAAGATCCTGCTACCTGCCCAATAATCTCAGTTGCAATGATGTATAGTTGACATCAGCAGAAAGCCTCTACATTTATTTCATGGGAGATCCCAAAGGTAATCTGAGCCTCATGAGCAAGCTCTTTTGTAAAGTGTTTCGGATTAGACAGTCATTTACACATTGAGTTGACAGAAATCTTCAACAAGTACAGTTGATCAGACTTTGGTGCAGGAACAAGGCACAGGATTTTAAATCACATCAGATTATCTTTTGGGACAGTTAGAGATATGGACTTCCTGGCAGTGAGTATATTAAATGTGTTTTTATCTCCTCCCAGTGAAATAAAAAAAACAAAACAACAGTGATATTTTTAAAAAAAAGACTATGCTTAAAAATTTCTGTATTTCTGGCACTGTCTGATACCAGGACTCTACATGTGCTCTTTGGACAGCTACTTCCAGCCTTTACAAAATGCTTTACAAAAGTGTTTAGAATCAAAGCCTATATTATAATAGAGGATGTTTCCCTTAAAAAGTAAAACAGTGCTTCATCTACACACTTTGACTTCAATTTAACAGCTCCTTTTAAACACATTTTTCACTTAAATCCCAGACTAGGACTTGGTACAAATCTTAAATGATTTAATAACACTGCTGATTTAGCTCTTCATTAAAAGATATTTTGTTTACTTTAGTTCGCTTGAATCAGAGAACAAGTACTCTCTTTTAAACACAAGGCAAGACATTTTCAAATTTAGTATATTTTTACAAAACTGTAACATCTATTACTGCATAGAAACAAGTCAAGATGTTTACAGTGGAGTGGTTGCTGCACATTTCTCCTGGTTTTCCACCCTCAAGACTCAAGCCTAGAGTGAATTTCTTCTTCCTTGTCTGTAAAATATGATGCTCTTCATCTACTGTGTTCCTGGCACTACTGGAACTACTTCAGAATCTCCAATACAATTAGCCCACAGGTGCCGGAATGAAAAAACAAATAAATTTTGTCTTCATTGCCTTCTTGGGATGAAAACCAAGATTGAATGAATTACAAATTTAAAATTAATTTTTAAAATTGAATTAAATGAATTACCCATTCTTGTAAAATGTTGTTTTCTTACGGAAGCAGGCATCAGTCTTCAGTGACCCTTCCCCCTAAAAAGTGGCAGAGCAGAATTTGTTTCCCACTCACTCAAGGCTCATGGAAAAAGAAGTGTTTATTCAAACTTTTATTCCAGTATGATTTCTCATGCTGTAAAATGATTTCTTTTTCCAAATTCCCTAACTTTTAATTTTCATTCAAATAAGATGGAGACCTTGATACTAACTTGTGCTGAGTTGACTTTTGCAAGTGTTGCTAAAATAAACCCTGCACAGTAGAGCTGAAGTTTCTAGAGATCAGGTGATTCTTTTTTTCCCCAAGAAAAACAAGATGTAGAACTTGGCCAAGACAGCACACATGTATTGCAAGCTCTGCTGTTTCCATTAACCACAACTCAATGTCTTTGCAGAAAGGGCTGTGCTCTGGTTTGCTTGACTTTCTGACTCTGGGCCCAGTGAAGAATCAGATGTTGTAGCTTAAAACCTATTAAAATATATTTTGGTTTCAGAGATTAAAAGCTGCTCATCCATAAGTCAGGATCTGAAAATACACTTATTATCAGAAAAGAAGGGTCCAGAAAGATGACAGATGAATGATGAAAGGAATTCTATGTATATGGGTCAGATCTTTTCATAGTCTCTCAAACTACGATATTCTCACCTCACTGGGTCAATGAGGGCTGGGCTCTGCTCCCTTACCCCTCAGAGTAAGACTCTAATACCTTTTAAAGACTGCTACAGAGCATTAAAGAAATTACTTTCCACAGAAGCCTGTTATACCAAGCACACCTAAACAATCACAACGCATGCTGACACAGGACTATCTATTGCCCTACACAATGTCCTAGATGAGCAAACTCTTTCCAACTTGTTATGTATGTAGGATTCTATCTATCTATCTATCTATCTATCTATCTATCTATCTATCTATCTATCATCTATCTATCTATCTATCTATCTATCTATCTATCTATCAATCATCTATCTATCTCAATAACAGGATTTGAATTCCAGGCAGAGAGAGATACTTTTCATTTTAGCAGTAACTTTGTATAACACAGGTCTCATGGAGACTACTTTAAGGGTAGGACCCAAACAAAAGAAAAAAAAATTACCAATAATGGACAGCTGGAAGAACATTTTCCCTCTAAGCCTGGAAGGGGTTGCTGCAAAGGAGCCCTTGGAGTTATTCTTCGGTAGATGATTTGATAAACACTTCCGCTTCTATTGTAATGCTCAAGAACCTGAATACAAGGTGGTTCTAGGCTGTTTTAGTTGTTGTGCAGTTGTGCTAATTAGAAAATAATTTTGCACAATGACATGCAAAAGAGTTACCTTATTTTTACCATCACGAGTCCACTCAGCAAAACAGATTTTGACAGAGGAAATGTCCGAGGGATCCTGAAGTGTCCCCTCCAGAATGCACCATACGAAGCTACACTCATGGGTTCAGTAGGGTTACTTCCCATTGTGGGTTATTCAACCACACCTGGGGTGCCAGGGGTGCGGGTCAGGGCAGGACTGCACAGAGCTGCAGCACCCACACCTCCCAGGCAGGGTTGTGCAGGCAGAGGGTCCTGCCTGCCCAGATGAGGAGGGGGATGTGTGATCCCCACAGCCTCGGAGGACATTGTGTATGTGGGCATAAAGCTTTGTGTGTGTGGCACATTTTGGGATCAGTTACAAAAGGTAATTTAGAAATTTCTAGTTGCATGTTACTTCTTGTGACTGGATTGTGGTTATCTATTGTGGCTGGTATTGATCCTGAATGTATTGCTCATGATTGTTAGTTCTTTATGCACCATTAAATAATGAATACACCACTCCAAATCTGACTTGGCTTAAACTGTGTGAACTGATTGGGATTTGGTACAGTGTTTAGTAAGTGAGAAGAACAACAAGCTAAATTTTGACAAATCTTCCTCAATTTGTCTGGAAAATCTGGCTGGTGAACACTGAGAAGTTGCTCATGCATCCATGGAACCATGAGCAAGAGCACCACCCTTTTCCTCCTATCTCAATCTTCACTCAATGTGCAGTTGCAGCAAATGCCCAAAGGCAGCACTGCAGCGTTTCACTGCAATGTATCTTGGTCCTCTCATGGCCAGACTGTGGGTACTTCAGTCTGGGAGCAGTTGGCCAATTATTGTGACAGTAATTAACCCAAACATTGTTCTACCGAAGTCATCAATGATGATGTCTGGTCCATCTTCTTTAATCTCTCTTGGTTTCTCCATTTTGTACCATTTTCCACTCTTTTTCCTTCAGTGGAGCCAGGCAGGGCACAGTGGTCAGTATAGCTGCAGCAGAGCTGTGGGTTTGCCAGGCAACACTCCATGCACCAGCAGAAGAGCTGCTCATGGAGCTACAACCATTTGTTTGCAACTGAGGGTTGAATACTGTCCCTACTGAGCAGTGCCAGCAGGAGGGATGCAGAGGAAGTTCTCACTGCAGCATCAGCATCCTACACTGATAAGTTACCTGCAGTTCTTCTGCCCAGGAAAAGGACATTTTTATCCCATACACATTTATGCTTGGTAGGAACCATCTTAGGGAAAAGGGAAGCAGTTTAACTTTGATGGCTGATTTTAAGCTTTCCCAGTCTGCCCCAAGAAAATACAGTTGGCAGCATATGTTCTCAGAGAGAACATTAGCACTGAATTCATTCAAACCTCTCCACATGGGCAGGAAAAGGACTGGAGCTATTCTTACATTATTCATGACAAGCTTTGGCAACTCACTTGGTGTCAGCATTCACAGCTTCTGTTCTGTACTACCCCCATTGTCGCACATCTCCCATGTTCAGGCTCAGCATTTCCAATAGTAATAAGTGCATTACAGGCTTCTGGTGCCATTATGCAAAGAGAGGGAGGAAAGCACCAAGGCAATCTGCACTCCAAAAGGACAAAGAGGACACCTTCTCCCCTTTTGCTGGGGATCCTGCACCTCTTCTTCCAGAACACAGCTCATCCTTTTGACAGTGTAAGACATATTAAAACTCTTTCTTCACTTTCTTTTGTTCCACTAAGCAGTTGCCCTTGAACTTGTCTTGGTTAGGCAGAATTGTGCAAGGAAAGACTTGGGGCAGGCAAAGGAATGGCAACAAACAGACTTGGCAGCACTAAATGAAGGTGTGTGAATGCCTAAAACTCTTCTGCACTATCCTAGTTTTGTCAACTCATTGTTATCATCCTTCACTCACCCCCATCACATATAATTCATAGTTGTTACTATTTCTGTTGACATATGTATGGCAACTGAAAACTCCTTAGCTATGGAGGCATAACTGTGTACCAAAACACCACCAGCAAACAGCTGAAGTGGGAAACTATTAAAAAATACATTTGCTTAGGAATGTCTTCCTTGGGCTTTCTGATACCATCTGGATTCCTTTGAAAATAAAGTGGAGGTTGACTTATGCAGAAGGGGCATGTTTGTAGGCAGACAGAAGGCTTCAGTTTCAGGTGAGATGTTCCTGTTTAGGAAAAAAGGCATTTCCTTCTCTGCTTCCCACGTCTCCCGTGCTGGCTCTTCTGCTGTGTCCATCTTCAGGAGAGCTTTGTGAGGGCAATCTTCTCACTTTCCCTGTAATATCTCCTAATCTTGAGTGATGGGGAAATATCCACACAAAATTATATGGTTAACACTTCCAAAAGCCACAAAGTAGCTGTGAAGGACAGGTCCCCAGCATGGTGTAGGGCCCCAATATAGTTTTTTAGATGATTTTAAACGTTTCCTTTTGTACCACACAGCCTTCCTCCAAAGCATGTGACTGAACTGAACTTCAACAGCTTTGTCTGGGTCCTTGTTCACAAGTTTTTCTTGTACTGCACTTGAGATAAAATAAAACTGCCGAAACTCTTTTTAAGTTGCAAAATGTGCTGTCTGAGATTGTTGCCCT
This sequence comes from Pithys albifrons albifrons, assembly GCF_047495875.1. Classification (NCBI taxonomy): domain Eukaryota; kingdom Metazoa; phylum Chordata; class Aves; order Passeriformes; family Thamnophilidae; genus Pithys; species Pithys albifrons. The sequence continues at coordinate 51,222,081 of NC_092461.1, forward strand.
GGGGTTTGGTGTGGAAGAAAGGAAAATGGAAAATATAATTTTCCCTAAATCCCTGCAGTCCTTTTTTAAGAATTTAACTCTAATCCTCCTCACTTGTAAGAAGTTTATTATTTGTTTAAAGTTCCTTTTGCTCCCCTGAAAGTAACAGAATTAAGTGCAACAGGAAGACTAATAGTTGTTTATGTAAATAATAAAGTAAACTGACAGCTCCTTCCCACCAGCATAGCACTCAGGCCAGTTGCACAGGGCAGCCACGGGGACAGGGATGTTGTAAAGCCGAGACGCAGGGAGCCCATGCCCAGCCTTGCGCCAAAGCTTTAGCAGCACCAAACTGAAGCTGTCAGAGACCTCCTCTCCAAATGAGGCCTAATTCACACTCGGGTCTCCTTGTCATGGCCAGGACACTGCCAGGATGTTGACACTGCTTATTTTTTGAGGAAGACCAAGGGACAAGGCCAGCGGTTCCCAAACAGAGGGCTCCAGGACTCTGAAGGTCTGTGAAGATCATGTCATTTCACTGACTGCTGACTCTCCTCCAGTTTGTTCAATGGGTATCTTAGGCCTTCATTACAATGAAGCTAGTGGTCTGTGAAGGCAAGTGAGAACACATACTGCTTTCTCCTCTATGGCCACCAATCCACCAGCAAGTGGAATCCAATTTTATATTTAGTGAGTGTGCCAGAGGGAAAAGCAAGAGCTAATAGCCTTTCATGCCTAATTGCTGTAATGTTGTTCTCCTTTTCCATATTCACTTGGAGAGAAAATTCAATTAATACATCCTTGTCAATTTAGAAAATGATTAACATGTTAATGATTTTGCAGTTTTACAGAAGGGCAACAAGGAGAGAGAAAACAGCTTAGCAAATCCATCCATACTATGGTGATTAAGAGGGGGCACTGCATTGCTTTGAGAAATCCCAGTCTCAGGCCAGAGCTGCCTCCCGCTCTCCTCTTTCCTGGAGCAGAACAGTCTCTTCCACCACCAAAGCCAAACCCAAACTCCAAACAGTGCAGGGATGGCAGGGAGATCACAAGGCAGAAACAGATGAGGATAAACACGGGGTAATTCTTATCAGCAGAAGGATAAGGAGAGCAAGTAGTTGCGTTAGACCCACAGCAGCTCAGTGAACATCTTTATTTCATATATCAAGATGCACAAAGATTTATTGCTCTGAAACCAAAATCTCTGAAGTTGTTTGAGACCCATGTTAGGTTTGGGCTGCAATTTCTGAAAGCATTTCAGTGATGCCTTACAGGTACATCAGGACTCCAGCCCATTGCTGTGGATGAACATATGAAGTTCAACAAGGGAAAGTGAAGCTGGGATAGGCAACCCTGGATGTTCATATAGACTGAGAAATGAGATGCTGGAAAGAAGTGCCACAGAAAGGGACCTGGGAGTCCTGGTTGACAGCAAGTTGAATATGAGTCAGCAGTGCCCTGGCAGGCAGGAGGGCCAACCCTGTCCTGGGGGGCATCAGGCAAAGCATCGCCAGCCCATCAACGGAGGGGATTGTCCTGCTCTGCTCTGTACTGGGGTGACCTCACCTCGAATATTGTGTGCAGTTTTGGGCACTGCAATATAAGAAAGATATTAAGCTATTTGAGAGTGCCCAAAAGAGGGCAATGAAGATGGTGAAGAGTCTTGAGGGGAAGCTGTATGAGGAGTGACTGAGGTCACTTGGTGTGTTCAGCCTGGAGAAGAGGAGACTGAGGTGAGACCTCATTGCAGTCTACAACCTCCTCGTGCAGGATAGAGGAGGGACAGACACTGATCTCTTCTCTGTAGTGACCAGTGACAGGACCTAAGAGAATGCCGTCAAGCTATATCAGGAGAGGTTTAGGCTGGACACTAGAAAAAGTTTCTTCATCCAGAGGGTGGTGGGGCTCTTAAACAGCTTCCCGAGGGAAGTGGTCACAGCACCAAGCCTGTCAGAGTTCAAGAAGTGTTTGGACAACACTCTCAGGCATGTGGTGAGACTCGGAGATGGTCCAGTGCACGGCAAGAGTTTGAGCTCAATGATCCTTGTGGGTCCCTTCCAACTCAGCATATTTTGTGATTCTGGGATAGTCCAGTGTGGAAAAGGGTGCGAGACTCTTATTTCAGAGCACACTAACTGAAGCACACCATTAAAAACAAGTGGAGAAAAAGCTCAATCCCAAAGGCAGGTTACTGCACAGCTCCACAAAGTGCTCTGGCAGTGCCTGGCTGCTCCTTAGAGCTTGCACCCTGTGAACCTGCAGTGTAAGCAAGTGGCAGGTTTCATCTTTCCCTGCATGATGGCTTTGCTCCTGCCACCCAGGGCAGCAAAGGGCCAGAAGTGATCTCAAGGACACCTCCATGAGCTGCTGGCATGGTGGTCACTCCAAAACACCAGGGGTTTCTCACATGCTCAAAGTACCCAATGGCTCAGTGAGTAAAGCATCAACTGTCCACTGATTTGGAAGAGAAAGCTTTCTTTTTCCTTTTTGTATTAACTCCTTGTTACATTTCCCCTTGAACTTCAGTGGTGGCAGTTGTCTTTCAAGGGGTAGGCTGCCATTTCAAAACCCTCAGCCCTCACTAATTGCTCTTAGTATTGCCCAGAAAACATTACAGATTTGGGAATGATGCGAGCTTGCAGTTTACTTTTATTTTCCCTGAAAGGAAATACTTACAACATTGCCAGACCTCAAATTTAGTGTGCTATTTATGCCTTATGCAACGAAGATTTAGGATAGGAGAGCTGAAAACAATGGCAGCTGATGATCCTCCCATACTTTGGCAGTGGGAGTAAGTGGAGTAACAATCTGCCTGGTATGTTTATGTTGGAGTGAAAGAAAAAGAAAGGAAGAGAGAAAAGGAAAAAAGAAAGGAAGAGAAAAGAAAAAAAATAACATTAAAAGAGAAAGAGAAGTTCCTATAAAAAATGACAATGTGACTAGCACAGGCATTAGTGTCCCTGCAGTGGCTAAGCACTGAGGATTTGCCTGCATGATGTTGCTGATGATCATGGCATCAGGACAGATATTCTTGAGTATCTTTTTTTATAAGAGCTGTGGGTGGCAGCTTTGAGGGTCTTGCCTGAACTCACTGTTTGAGATTTCACTGTGTCTTGTCTCCCATTAGACTAGTACAAGAGTACATTTGTACAAGCCTTTGCACTTCACACCAGGAGCTGCTTGTGAAAACAGTGGTCAGTTTGGGGAGCACCAAATGTACATTAAACAGATAATTTTCTCTTGTTTATGACTTTCTATGAAAATGATCCACATATTTTTGATTGCAGTTTGTATAAACTAATGGCAGCTGACAGATTAGCCCAAAGGCCAGATTCAGCAAATGAAGCAAGACTGTAACACTAAACCATAACTACTCTGTTAGGAGACATTATAATCCAGCAGCTTTAAAAAAAGAGCAAGTCTCCCCTCCCCCTCCATACAATCTGTAAGCTTTGTAAAATTGCCTAATCAGAGTATATTTTACAAGGACTTCTGGCAGCAGCACGGACTTGCCAGCCCGATTAATGTGACAGAGTGTGACAATGGCTTCTCTCTGAGGTTTGCTGGACCCCACAGCTAGATCAGGGCTGCACAGTTTATCTTGGGCAGATGCAGCTTCAGCATCAGCAAAACAGTTCAAAGAAGTGGGAGGTGACTCTGAAGCCACGGCTGTCTGAGGGTATTAATGGCAGCACTTGGCTGCTCCAGCTCACAAGCTTTCCTTCTGTGCCTCTAAAAGCTCTGCTCGTCATGGCTAAGCTTCTCTCGAATGGCCTGACAAGGTTCAAATGGAGCTCTTTCTTTTGGTTGGACAAATTACTTGGGACACAAAGATGACTTTTTAAAACCACTTGCCTGCTAGAGTGTCGCTGGAGACCACAGCAGAGGCTCCTCCCCTTGCGCTGTTAGCACACATGAAGAGACGCAGCTCTTACCCCAGTGGGTGCATTCACTGCTGGTCCACAGATTTGTTTCTTTTACAGAGAAACTGCATTTTGAACACATGAGACTCAAAGCTTGGAGATGGTTAGACAATTTGGGGCAAGAGACTAGTATTTAGACTACTCCCTGTAGAGAGCAGAGCACTCAGCTGTTGGCAAGACAGACAGCCCTGGCATACCAAGTCTGCCCTGGCTGTCCAAGACAACATCTCTGTCCTTCAGAAACCTCTGGTGACTTTGGATTTCTTCTCAGAAGGGCAGACACAGGAAGGAACAGCTGAAGAGACTGATACAATATCATTTAAAGGTGGAAAACCGAGCTGGGGCTCCTCCCCACCAGCAGAATATCCTCCTTCCCCTTTCCATCCTGATGGTGCTTCTTAGTTACATAATCCTTTAGTTGTCATTATTTATGAACAAGAAAGAGTTATGTGTGCCTGTCTCTGGTATTAATTCTAAACCATGCATCTGCAGAGTGTGGAGTAAAGCAGGAAAGTAACTGTTGAATGTGTTGGGAATTCCCCTGCAACCTTCCTTCAAGATGTAAGAGGGATTTTGAAGATGCCCCAGTTACTCCAGAGAAGTGATGGCAACCTGGCCACGTTCACTAGATGTTGCTGAAATGTCAAAAAGCACATGCCGTCTCCTGGTGTGCTCTGAGGGGCCAATCTGACTCAGGGACCCTCTGGTGCTGTTCAAATGACCTGCTGTACATAGATGAAAGACTTGCTGGGCCAAGGCTTGGAGGTGACTTAACCATGGAGCAGTAAAACATCAAGCAGAGCTGCATTTTAAAACACAGATTGATTCTTCTGGTTTAAATTGCAAATGAAAATGTAGATGTTAGGTTGCTTGGGAAGACACTCATTCTTCAAATGCCAGTGAGCTGACTGTATTTCTAGTAAGATTTTCTGAGCTTTCTGAATAGTAATGAGAACAGAAAGGTGCCGTTCAAAAGAAAGAATTTTCTGCCAGTAAAATACATGTGATGAATGCAAGTAAAACATAACCTAAGAGGAAATTTTTCCCTATGAAAAATTTTGTGTCAAAACGAAATATAGGTCATTCCGCTGCACGAGGAGAACAAATGTGCTAGTCATACCAGTGCTTTGTGAAATAACAGACTTTATTGTTTATAGTTTATTCCAGGTAAAACCTTGAGTCTGGAGTGAGAATGAGATGGGTCCAGACAGTGGCATTAACCAATGCCTCTTCAGCTTAAAAGATAGATACATCAGATTTTCTCTCCTGCCCCAACATAACCTGCTCTTTCCCTGGAAGCCTGTGCTGGCTGACAGACTTCAGAATCACTGGCATAACTCACTCAGCCACAGTTTCTTGCTGGAAGCCCATTCAGAGGCACACAAGGGTCTGGCATTTGTGTCAAGAGAGATAAAAGTTAGTTTGAATGATGCAAAATTACAGGTGCTGCTCAGTCCTGCAATTCATAAGCTGAGCTGAATACTTTGACTGCCTTTTGCTGAGAACAGAGAGAAAAAGGGGACAAGAGGCAATCGTGGTGTCATCTACTGCAGCAATGTTACATAGGGCTTTACCCTTATTTAAATCAGACTGACGTAAAGGAGAGTGCTGTCTTTGATTTAGTGAAGTGGGTGGACATGGAAAACCTCTGAGATCTTCCTATAGCACTCTGCTTCACGTGAATGCTCTCCTTGTGACAGGAGGAGCCTTCCCTTTTCCCTGACATACCATTCTGTACAAAAACACACCAAAAACACCAGCAAAGCTCCCCTCCCAAAACAAAGCCTCTCCTCCCATCAAATGGTATTTCAAAAGGACAAGGTCTTTATGTAACGAAGACACACATCCTTCCCTTCTACATCCTTCAGTACCCAGCATGGGCTGAGGCAAAGCGAGCAAAGGCAGCTGCTGCTCCACTGCTGCTCCATGTGCTGCAGGAACCAGAAGGTGCGGAGTGTCACCACTGTTTGGTACAGCCAGTCAAGGACACACACTGAACTCTGTAGATAAAGATAAATATTGAACAGCTGCTGTTTCAGGCAGCATTATTCACCCTGAGAGTAAAGGAGGTGGGGACGCAGCAAAAGGCAGCCTGTGGTTGTGGCACTAATGCTCAGAGGATGCCTGTTTCATATCCTTAAAGCACTCCATATGTGACTTGAAAACAAAAAAGTTCTCTCTGGCATGTCTTTGTCACTTCTAAAATAGAGCATAGCACTGCTAAAAGCCCCGATTTCATCACTCTGATTTCACATTGACATGCCACATTTTTCTTGCAGAGCTGTATGACTCTGCTCTGTCTTCCCAGAGCTTGTGCATATTTCTCAATCTTATCCTATTGCACAGACCTCTGAATTAATCCTGTCTTTACCTGCTCAACACCAGAAGTCTGGCCAGTGCTTTTAAGTGCCCCACTCATTCATGTGTAAGTGTTGCACCAAATGGTTCAAGTCACTCCATTATAAACCCCAGCTGTGGACTGGGGTGTTAGGGTACCTCCAGGGCAAGCTGAAGCAGAGACCAAAACAAACCAGGGATGGGGAAACCTTCAATATATCCTTTCCCTCTCCTGCTAGCACTTCTGCCAGTATCAGAAGGGAAATGTGCCAAAGTGTGATGTTTTTTAAAGTGAATGAAGCACTTTGATATTGCTGGAGAGGGAGCTGATCAGACAAGCTCTGCTATTCTTAATTCTGACAAACAACGGAACAGTATGTTATCAACCCCTGCCTCAGGCAAGGCCAGCTTAGATCAAGCAGGAAACTAAATGTTGATGTTTCAGAGATTTCTTAGCTCTGAGGTACTCTAACACACTGAAATATTTGTGTCATAGAATTGAGATTCAGTGCGCTCGCTATTTTCTCACACAGTTTGAACACCCACAAGGAGTTCCCATGAAAGCCTGCCTGAAAGCAGGCAGGGGGTTGCTGATGCCACAACTGCCTTGAAATGGCTGCATTGCTTTTTTATTGGATTATCATTAAAAGTCCAAATATGAGGTTTCTGTAGGATGCTTCAGTGAAACTAGATGCTAGAAGACATGTAAATGTATATATACCAGGGCAGAAGTTAACTCAATCTGTCATTTATGAGCAGGCAACGGTGTCACTTTGTCATCTCTGGATTGTGTAGTCACTGCATGAATCCTGAGCTGGAGTTTGGGGTTGCCAGTTAGCACAGGTCTATTTAAAGTCACTTAGGACAGCTGCTGAATGAAGGATTAATACAAGTCTGACAAAAATCATGTGTGAAAATATATTTATTCTGTCAGATTTCATGAGTGGTAGCGATTGCTCCATTCAAGCTGAATGATAGCATTCAGAATTCCCACTTACTCATCCTGACAGCTAACAAGATAAACATGTCAGTATGTGATTTGCCAAATATTTTCTTGTGGAATTCAAGCAGAAGTTGCCAATGGAGCTGGCTTTTGAGCAGAGGGACCATGACATTTGAGTATACACACACACACATCATGCACAGCCAGCAAAACCCACACTCATCCTGTGAGGGACCTTTTCCACCACACCAGCCAAAACCCAGGTTTGGTGGTGATCTGCAGCTTTGCCCACCACGATGCTCTCTCCTGACTCCAAAACTCCTGTTTTTGCACCATGGGATAATTGCAGGGGGGAAAATCTGATGAAAGTTAAACAGGTGCAAGGAGCTGGGCAGTGTCCAGCCATTGTAGCGGCAGATGCAAAGGGCAGTACCAGCAGCACCCACATTGGCTTTACCTTTCATTGAGGGGAAATTCTTCCTGGAGATTGAGCTCATGACCTTTTTCATAGTGAGTTTTATTTACAGATTGGAAAATGGCAGTGTGTCCTTTAAGATGAAAGGAATCAAAACACAAGGGAAAAAGAAAGATTTTGCAGAAGCAAAAGATCTGACTGAAGAACTGTTTAGAGAAGTCTGTATAAACAGACCTGTTAGGCTGATATCTCACATTTTAGCTACAGCTTCTTGAAGCCTTTACCTGGATAAATGAAGGGATTTTTAGGCTTTGGACTCCCCAGTGTATCTGTTTAATAACATGACATGTATTTCCTCACGCATTTCCATCTGACTCCAGGAGAAGCTTTTCCTGCCTTCCCTGAGTTATGTTCCTCTCCATCCTGTTACTGCTTACCAACAGATAACAGCAACTACTTTAACATTTTTTGCATTGAAGATGCTCAAAAGCATTTTTCAGCCTCTTGGCCTCATCCAGGTGTCTATTCCCCTCTGTGAAAGAGGATTAATTGCTATGTTGCTAGTAACTCTGTCCCTGTGTGGCCAGTAGGGACAATGGCACACCACAGAAATGAATCCAGGCTCAGGGGCAGATGAGTGTTGCAGAGATGTCCCTGCCAGTCTCAGCCCTGCTGTGTGGTGCATGGCATGGAGCAGAGAACAGCCTATGCAAGACAGCTGGCCACAACCTCGACAGCCTAGCCCAGTTCCAGAATTCCCCCTGGTAGCCCAAAGAGGGAGCCGGACTTCAGGCTGGGCACCACTACATTGCAGTTCTTGGAAGAACCCAGAGGGAAGGATCCACCACCCTCTCCTGCAACCTTACGGGGTGCTCAGGAGAGCAGGGTTCCTGCCCCTCCATCCCCCAGGAGAATCATCGGCATGAAGTTTGTGGCAAAGGCTGAAGTTTTTTCAAAGAAGCACAAGTAAAGGCCTGATATGACGATAACTGCATCAGGCTGTGCTGGAGAAAGGGGATAGCCTTGCTCAAGCTGCCTCCTAAGGACAGTGCTGGGAGGACACGCAAAACACTGGCTTTCCCCTTCACTGCCTGCCCTCACAGCAACTGACTGTTGTAAGCTGAATCTACTGCACCAATAATTTTACTGAAAGAAATCTTAAAACTGCAACCAAAAATTACATATTATACCAAAGAAGAACTAGGAGAATAAATTATTATTTACTTAATCCTCAAGTGTTCTGAAAGGTGCAAATCTCTCATGAATTCTGCTAGTGGCTAACAACCAAACCACCTTTCAGGCAGTCCAACACAGTCACCATTTTTATCATTCACAGAACAGTGAAGGTCCCTGGTATCCTACAGACATGAAATAAAAATAGTGTGCATTTCTACAAGTAGGAGAAACTTGAGCCTCATAACCTTTCTGTGAGATGCCTTCAGCTGGAGAAGGAGGGAATCAAGTTTAGCCACCTGCTCACAGCTACACAGGAGAGGATGGAGCAGAAGTGAACATGGCTCTGCTGGCCACCTGACTGAGCTCCCCACCTGCATCTCCTTCTGCCTCCAGTGGCTCAACCATATGCCTCTATCAATCTGTCAAGAAAATATGAGATTTCTGCATACTAAAATAGGAGAGAAATAAAAATTTAGCCTGTCCAGAAGGATTTCCTAGTTCCTGTAGGTTTTGGCTTAGCTTGCTTCTGAAATACTTCATCAGTGTTTTAGTGCAAGATGCCTTTCTAAGGATCTCGTCCCCTGCAGAACTTGTAACAGTCCTAAGAAAACAGACAGCTCTTGTTCATCACTTGTACAGCTTCTCTCCAACCCACAATGTGTCCCGCCTATCATTTCTAGTGTTCACCACCCTACCTCAAAGCCACATTCCACATCCTGACCCAGTTTTGCTGTGGCTGTGCTATGAGTGTCCTGCAGTGCCCCAAGGGCCAAATCAAACACATGGTCTTCACCATGCTCTTGAGAATGTTACAGTCTGCCCCTCTGGCCTCCCCTTTGCCTAGTGCCTGCAAAAGAAATGTTCCCTCCACCACCACACAGGAGTCCAGGCGATGCTTGCTCCACAGAAGTAATATGTTAGCTACCTCAGTGGAGTTATGTCTGCAGATCAGAAAAAAACAGGAGCAGCCAGCTCTGCAAGACTGTTCACCATCCCCTAGTTTTGATTGTGATTGAAGCCAGCATGCAGAAGTATTCCAACAGCAACTATATTTGCATATGGGCCATCCTTCTGGCATCTCTAACTCTTGTTGAGGTAGACTGGCCTTCCCTTCCTATTCCCCTGATGAATTCAAGTGCTGATAAACTGCAGTGGTGTGTAGGTATATGGCCCCATGCAATAAACAAAAAGCAATGTCTGATCTCAAAACCAGATTAGTCTGGTCTTCAGTACATGTCCGGAACAGGTGATCTCATCTCCAAATTCCACATTTACTCCTCTCTAGTGGACAGAACGGCCTCTGTGGGTGGCAGGAGGTTTTGGACAATTGGCATGTTCTACTGATCTCCTTTTCCAGTCCTCCTGTAACTCACCACTGGTGAAGTCAACATGCTGAAGAGAGAGAGACATCTCCCAACTCCTCTCAGCCTGCTGCTGGCTTTAAGGTCCAGGTAGAGAAGTGTGTTGCTGAGGTCCTGCTTCCACTCCTTGTGCTGAGAGAGACTTGGGAAGGGGAGCACTGAGGAGAAGGGTTTTGCGGGGAGGTTGGGAGGCTTGGTGATATCCAGAAGGGACAGTGTGGACACTGTATGCCCTCAACGCCCTCAACTGAGTATCATCTAGTTCCAGTCCTCTAGGCACAATCCATGCTCATAAATTTCTTCAGCTTGCTCTAGCATTTGGATACAAGGCATCCAATTCCCAGAGCAGCTGTGGCTGAAGGCTTTGTGTCTGCTGGTGGCAGCAGAGGTAAGACCAGCCCTTCTGGGGCAGTAAGGTGTGCCCAGCACCTCTGAAGAGGATGGGAAGGCAGCTTGTGTCCCTTCCCTGTTTCACCCTTAGGATAAATCAACACTCCATCTTTTCATTTCATCCACTGGTATTTCTGAAGGAATTTACACAGCATTTCATGTAGGTTGTTTTCCCAAGTCAAACTAAAAGGGTCTATAAACTGAGGCTATGCTTATACCAGAAATCCATAAGCTGTAATGGAGATCTATGGAATTACACCATGCTGTGCACAAAGGGCACAGACTCCTGTAAAAAAAAAAATCCTTGAATTAGCTTGTGCTGGCATGGTCTTGGTCCCTCCTGAGGGTGCAGGTGTTTAGTCTCAGAACAGTTCAGTTGGGTGCAAGTTCTCCTGCACAGAGTGGGAGTTCCAGGGAGAGGAGGAGAGTCTGTTCATAGGTTTTTGACAGTGTTTTTAGATGTTTTTCACACAGTCAAAATAGACAATGAGCAAAGTAAACAGGAACAGCTTGAAAGTTGTTGCTGCTCAGGCACTGGAGAACCAGCCATCAGCTCCCACGGCACTGCATCGATCCCTCAGCTGAATAACGGAGACAGAAACATACCTGGTAATTACAGGCTGCAAACAAGTAGCACATAGTGACAAACAGGGAAAAGAATAACCTAAAGGAAGCAACTCAAATCACAGCTCTGAATATAATTGAAATGTGGTTTAAAATTCAGAGATTTGCTGTAATTCTAAATGTACTGGTAATGTTCTGTATTATATTGTAATTTTACCATAATGTAAGTTAATGTTAGGCTATTTTTCAATATTTCAAGACAGTGTCAAAAGGGTGAGCTGAATAAAGCAAAAAAGTGTAATGGAAAAAAAAATCAAAGAAATGCAACATTTAAAAAGAAAACACCACACACCAAAATATATAAAAAACCTCGAAAATTATTTTGTGATTTATTTTCTGAATGCATTAGAATAGATAATGATGAGGAATTTTACCTTTGAACTTTTTCTTCTATTTCCTCTTTGAAAAGTTAGTGAAATAACAAGAGCAGAATCTCATAGCCAAAAGATTTAGTCTGCCATATTCAATGACAGAAGAAAGATGGGGAAGAAAAGGGAAGAATAAACCCCATTTAAGTCTCAAATGTAGAAATACCTGAATGTCTGTTTTTGGGGATTCCCCTTACCTCCCAAACTTTAGAAGGAAATGAATTCTTTTCACAAATCATTCTTTTGGGAAAAAATGAAAATGATTCATGCAGAAAACTTTCACTGTGTCCAGTTGTAACATCTTTGCTATTTGAAGTGGTATGTAATCAAACAGCATTCTTACATCCATTTATGGATATTTGTGTTATGCAAGGTATGCAGCGTTGAACGTAGCCATTTGCCTACAAGAATACAAGCTGATATTAATTTGTTTTACATCACCTTGTAGGGATATTTCACTAACAGGCCATTTGCAAAAGGGGAGTATCCTGACAAATAAAACTAGAACTGTCTTAGAGATTCCACTGAAATTACAAATTGAAAAGGACTCATATGGAAGAAAAGTAACACAGTTCAGGAAGGGGAGATGATGAACCTCAGCAATGCATGAAAATAGAGCTATTTTGCAGGAAGTCATTCCACAGCAATTTCTCTTTATAGGCACATACTGTGCAAGTCAGGAAGTACACAGTGTGAAGCTTACACTGCAATTTATTTTCACACATCATTCCCAAAAGAGTTCTTAAATCGATGGCATTTTAGATTTCTAATCAGTATTTCTTGTGTGTTAGTTAAAACACCCCCAAAATAACAAAAAACATTGCAACAATGAATAGTTAGTGGGTGTTTAGCTGTATGTTTAATTACAGAGTTTCAGTTCTAAAATGCAAGACCTGATGCTAAGGCTGGGCTAAGGCCCCACTTCAGTTAATGAAATATTTGTCCCAGTGACAAAGCCAGGGCTGGCTCTGGAGATCAGGTGCATATTGGGAGCTAAGCTTATCTCACATCAGCTCACTTACAAGTCTGGCCTATAGTGTATGCAGTTCCTGTTTGGATTGGACATTGCCTGATATAGCAAGTACACAAAATACAGGTCGAGGATGATCATTTGAGTTTAAAGATTATTTTCTTGCTTCTACAACTTTAATAATGCTAATTCTGAGTTTCTTGCATGGCTTTTACACACACATAAATACACACACTTGCTGTACCAGAGAATGCAGTTTTACTGGTGACTCACAGATATCTACACCAATTACTGCTTATTACAATAATTAGGGCATGCAGATCTACTCTAATTTTGAGTGCAATTGTGGAAAGGAGATGAAAGTTTATTCTTCCTAATTACTTTTACTTTCAATGTGTTTTGGTAGGAGGTGGTATGAAAAGATAAGATTGGGTAAATTCTGCCAATATTTTTAATACCCTCCCTAATGGAATGAATATGTTAGAGCTGTGGAAAACAAACAAACAATGCTGTCAGAAGTTGGACATGGCGAGTGGGGACAGAAACCTTTACCAGGTCAGTCATTTGGCATTCCTGACTGTGAAATAAGCCATAGCCAGTCAACAAAAAATAGTCACTCTGTACACAAGATTTCAGCTAATTATCAACATTTGGCATTACTAACACACACTGGGTCCATTTACTTAATTATAATTAATACTGCTTGTTCCCTCTTTGAAGAATTTGCCATTCATTTGGCAGTTACTGCCTAGATTTCGATGTGCATGTAAAACCACGTGTTTTATACATCTCCAGTAAGAGCTGCCTATATTTCCAATGGCTACACAGGCCAAGCAAAGTTCTGAGGTATGTTCAGTTATTTTTTGAATGAATTAAAACCTTGGAATTGTTTTCAAATGCATAGGCAATCCAAAAACCAAGACAAATTTTGGAATTTGAGAAGACCTGAATTCTAGGAGATTGCACTAAGGCAAGCTTCTTTGCTTAAGAATTGTATTAGTAGCTGCCAATACAATAATTCTTAGATGATGCAGAGGGATTTATGTCTCTTGGCAAAGGGCAACAAAGATCCATGGAGGTGTCTGCTCTGTTCCTCCTCGGAAGTGCTGCGAAAGAAACTGAAAGAAGGCAAAATCCTGCAATTTTCACATCGTCTTTTAGGAGGGAGTACAGTAACGATAAATCAAGGAATTACTTTTATTAAACATGACGATCAGCTCCCATTTGCAGCCTGGTTTTCTTTTTGCTGGCAGTGACTGATTGTCCTTCAAGCTGATGCTTTTATTTTCCTTAATATTTTTGACATGAGGAAAAACCATCCAAATGTGGTGCTGGTCCAGCTGAACAGGGATGCTGCTGAAGTCTCTGCTATGCTCTGTGGCTCATCCCTGCTCACACGAGGAGCAACAAAGACAGAAAGGCTCTTATTTATCTGAAACCAGGAATCTGCAGCTTGGGAGACCTAATGAACTACATGAATAAACTCAGTTCTGTCTCTGCATTTAGATTTCTTTCCACAGTGCTTGTTGTCATCAGTTTGCTTTTTTTTTCCAAGAACAACTCTGTCTGTTTCCTACACTGCCTTTTACACTGGAAGTTTATTAGCTCAATCTAAACATCTGCTATGTGCTTTCAACTACTATCTTCCTATACATTAAGAAAAAATGTAACCCTATTTTTAATTTGCGAACAAAAACCTGAGGTTTGAATTCAAATTAAAAGGAATTGTAATATCTCAAATTGTGTTATCTGATTTTTGTTAGGCTTCACATCCCCTCTTTATATGTACCAATAACTGTAAGTCACGAATGTGCCTCCAAATATCTCCTTTGTACATCTAATGATGTACATCATAGAATCAAAAACATTGTATCTTTTTACTATTCATTTGCAAGCAAAATCTGTGTTTTTCATTTCATATGTTTGCTATAATACACCCCCATCTTACAACATTATCTTACAAATACAGAGTACTTTTATACTTTAATATGTACTTCATTAACACTGATTTAATAGAGCTAAATAGGTTTTACATGGCTCTCAGTAACTACCTCTTCTCCAAGCCCTGCATGACCTGTGAAATGCTTTCACATCCAAGTCTTTTTATTTTGGTGGCAAATAAGTTTATTTGTTTTAATATCATAAGAGTCATCCCTGAAGATCATGTGCAACTGTTTTCCTATTAATAAAGCAAAAAAGTAAACGAAGATTAACCTGAAGTATGTGTTTCAACTCACTTCCATTTCTCTACGTAAAAAATTGCACAGGGTAGAGTCACCTACCAGTGCTGGAGAAGAAATGATGCCAAGGAATAGTTTCCAGATTATGCAAGGGTAGACTGGGGTGGTCTCTCACATGAGTGCACTTTACACTAATGCTTTACCAGCTGACCTGTCACAGTGATGACACAGGTTATCTCAGGACTAGGGGAAGGGCCTGCTGCTGTCACTACACCCTCTCAGGGAGCCTAAGCAGTCACAGCAGCAGCAGCTCGCCTGCTGGAAAATGAGCTTCCCTGGCCAGAAACCTGCAAACTCCTGCTCAGCAGTGTCCTAGTTTAGCAAGCTGGGACCAGTTTATCACTGTGTGGGTGTGACCAAACCTGTACATTCTGAATCCTCTATGCCATTTCCCATGAACTGTTAACAATGGATCATTCACAGCAGCTGCCCAGGGCACACCTGACCCCTCAGGGTGTAAGCTGAGTGTGAAAGAAGCCTGTGAAATAAGAGCTGTGATAACTCCCCTCCAGGGAGTCATTAGCACCTTCACACCCAGCCTGAGGGGGTGTGACTGCTAATGGGCCATCAATGATTCCAAAATACCCCATGACTCACAGAGTGAGATCACCTATTGAGGAACTCCCCACCCTGGGGAAGGTACTGGGTGCTCCCACCTGGGCCTGAGGGGATAAAATCTTGGGGGTTTTGGGACTTGGGGAACCACTTGTCAGATCCAGAGGAAGACCAGAACCTCAACAGGAGGAGACCACCACTCGCAATCAGGCCGTGACTGTCATCTGCACTAACAGGTTTTTCACCTCCTTTACTTTGGACTTGGGGGAACCACGGCAGGTCTCAGCACAGGGTCCAACAAACACCATTGTGTTTGTGCCCCAGGGTGCTGGGTTATAATTCTGGGTTTTGTGGGTTAAAACCATTTTCTCTTTGTGCTATGGCATTTATTGTAGTATTTTTATTAAATTGTAACTCTGACTTATAATTTCTCTCATGGTGGGTTCATTTCTCCTGCCAGTTTACCTTTAAACCAGCACAAGCAGTCCTGGTGTCTTCTGGCAAACAGCACTTGCACACTTTCCATGGGCTTTTGGAACACGTCCACTTCCAGCAATGCAAGTGTGAGAGTGCAAATGCCAAGCCCCTGCTTCACCACAGCCATACCATCCAACAAGTCACTTGGATGCTGTTGAAGTCCTGGATGCATAGACAACACCCTTGGGAATGATCTCCTCTTGCCCACTGTATGTTGGGACAGAGCTGGGATGAATTGGGTGGAGAAATTAAGTTGGAATCAACTTTTCTCGTTTCAGAAATGACCCATGGGTGTCCACACCAGTGGTCCTTTCTCAGTGCTGCCAGGGACAGTTTCAGAACACTTTTTGCAGGTTGTTTCAACCTTATCAAACAGAGTTTGCTGATCAAACACAAGTTCACCTCCCATGAACGGGCAGCCAGTGCTACAGACCACAAGCACACTAGCAGTGGGGAGCCTTAGGGCTGATCAGCAACAGAAAGTTTCACCACTAACATAAAATTTGCTTTGCAAGTAAGTGCAATATCTTGGGTAAAATTATTTCAGTAAGGGAATGAGTGGCTGTTTTCAGTGGTGTAAGCTAATCTAATCCACTTAGGTTTAACTTTCAGAGATGTTAGTATGATTTTACACCACTTAAGTCAGTGTAGCTTTGAGTGTTACCCCACATTGGTGCAAGAGCCTGTGTGCAGATCTAATAGGGTGTGTATTTGAATTTGGTGTTGAGTGGAGCCAGTCTCTCTGTGTGCATTCAAGGTCTATATCTGATTTTATAGAAATGCCAGCTTTTTGCACTCCATAAATACATTATAGGGTCTTCTCTATCAAACATGAAATCATATTAAATGTAACTGACTTTGTGCCTTAACATATATTCATTACCAAGTTTCCTAAACTTCTTATGTCTTCACATGAAACCAGGTATACATGTACCAACAACCTACATTCACTGAGGAACTCTCTGTTTTTGCCACCATATCTCCTGCATGAAACCAAGAGAAACAGCACTCCTGTCTATAGGGGAATCTCCAGGGGCAGGCTCTTCTCTGCTTTATAACCTAAAGTAAACTAAAAATAAACGGCGGAGGAACTGGACTTCGCACCAATCTATGAGATTCATAGTGAAGACATTTTATTACACAAAGCACACAGTTTATATAGGGTTAGGACTACAGCTTATTGGCTAAAAGAGTTACACACCACCACGCCAGATACTTCAATTGGTTAAAGCTTATCTCGCACAAGTCCCATGTTTATATTATTTCATCCTGGCTGTTTTCGTGCCCCTGCAGAGTCCTGTGAATTCCTACTATGTGAATTCTTGGGGAGTAAACCACCTCCCTACCAGCCAGCAGCAGCTGAGCTCCTTGCTGCTTCTGGCTGATAGCTGAGTCTCACAGGGTTTTCTATAGATCTGAATTGCTCACTTTTGATTTTACTGTAACAACAATAACCTTTTTTTCCTTTTTCATATTTAATTTCTTCTCCCAAGACACAGAATTAAAGGGATGTTTGCTGGCCATCACCATCCAAATGCAAAGGAATCAACACGAAGGAGAAAAACATGGTAAAACCTCTGGAAAGGGAATCTTCAAGAGCCCTGCCAGGTGTTAGTGAAACCAGGCTTCATTGCACCAGAACAAAACACCATAAAGGTGCATAAATATATTTAATATTAAACATTCTGAAGGCTGTACTGTAAGATATGGATGGAGAGGAGTCTCTTGATATAAACAGTTTCAACCTCAGAGGCTCTCCGTGTTTGAAGGTAAATAAATAGTGTTTGAAAGAGGAAAGAAAAATATGTTGAAGTCTTAAAATACAGTTGTGGTTTTGTTGTGTTAAATGCTTGTTTGGTTTGAGGTCTTGTTGAGCTTTGGTAGTCATGTCTAAGAAACTGTGAGAGCTTGGAAGTAAAGACTTTTAAAAGTACAATGAAAAACAATCTGCAGCATTCACAGGAGTGCTTGTCTTTGTGCCAGGTACAGTCCTTTCATTTCACATATTACAAAGGGAAGACAGTAGTGGGCTTTTCTTAAGACCAAATGAAACGGTCTGTCGCTCCACAGCCAGTTAGGGAGAAAATACAGCTTTTTGTGAAATGGTGCCAATAATATAGTTACTTTGAGGGAACAATTTTCAATTTTTTATGGAACCTCTAGTTTTGAAGAAATTAGTGTTGAAACATATTGCTTTGCTTCACAGACGTTTTGATCATCTTTTCCTGCAGTCACAAAGTGGTCATGATGTGAGCGCTTGAATTCTTGTAGGCGTATGATCTTACATTACAGTACTTCCAATTTTATGACTTTCCATTGGCTTCCAGGAAAGTCATGTATTGATTTAGAAATTCTTTTTATTAACTGCCTCCAAGAGGCTTCCAGAGACTTACTACATCATAGCTCTCTGAGTTTTTTTCTATTTATTAATCAAACCATTATTTAAAATGCAGATTGGCTAGCTACTTAAATTTACCTGAATTTATGAATCCTCACAACATTAAAGAAAATTTGTTACAAGATGTATCTTCAGACAAATTCAGTAGTGAGAAAACATACCCCCTGCTTTTCTCTCACAGAACTACACCTTCCTCTTCCAGGAAATGTCTCACTTCATCTGATCAGAACTTTTGCTTTAATCATGTACAAAAATGTGTAATAATTTTTTTCTATAAAGTGTAAAAATAGTCTTTGGTGGGCTTCTATTATTGTTGTTTACATTAATGTATTAGAAGCAATCTGTAGTATTAGATAGCAACCTTACACACGTGAAACCCTTTGAGAGGTAAGGGGGCAAGTTTGGACATTTCAGAACATTTTTTATAAAGATGGTGAGGCATAAATGCACTTTGGCTTCTGTAAGCCTTCTCTGAATGTGATACTGAATTTGTGGTGACATACCAAAGGCAAAGAGCGCAGCAGTCAAATGACCAACAAGCCCTGCCTATGCTCTCCACACAGCAGTTTTCCTTCCACCTGTTAACCCCAGGCTACTGCTGAGGTTCCACAGAGGCACCAGCCTCAAAAGGCTGGAGAAGCAGCAAACCTGTTGGGTTTGATTTCTTTATTTCTTCAATTAAGAATCCTTGCATGTAACACAAATAGTCAACATCTGTGGTTGCGTGAACATCGTTTTCTCCGAGAAGACAAATTAAAGGGCAAGTTTTTTGGTCATGAAAATTGTGCAAGCACACTGAATGGCAGTGCTATCACACTGTTAAGTTACAAGCTCCAAAGGAATTCATAGAGAATTTTCATTGCAAAGAAAACTGGCTATGGGGAAATCATGGGATGACCGTCCATTTCAAACTAAAGCAAACCTTGACAAAAGACACAGCACTGACTGCATGAAACAATCCTTGGCAAAAGGGAAAACCATGATGAAAAGCCCTGTTACAGCAGTGATACACATTGCAGTTTCCAACCACAGCTTCACTCAACAATTCTTTTGGCATCAGGGAGAGTTCCAAATTTCTCTTGAACCAAAATTCTAGTAAGTGCACTGAGATCAGCCAATTTTCACCTTCTTGGGTGATGAAGGATAATGAACCCGTAAGTTATGCATTTCTTCCATCCAGCTGGCTCAGATTTACTTGAAATTGCTTTAAACTTCCAAGTTTCCCATCAGCCTGGCCCATCTCTTGGTCCTGTAACAACATCTGAGGCAACTGTGGGGTTTCCTGGATTATAAAGTCCTCATTTTTTATATAGTTGTACTGAATATGGGCATTTTTCTCTCCAGCTTTTTCCTTCTTTTTTCACAGCTACCAGACTATTTAAGCAATTCAGGTATCTTGATGCTACATTACCTTCCTTGGGCACAGTCAAAATTTCTCATTCTTCCATTTACACTTCTTGCTATTTTATCTAATGCATCCCATTTCCCTAGAGATGTTTAGGTTTCTTCCATCCTAAATACAGGACAAGAATATATTTTTTATTCCTGGAATGACAGCATCTCAGCCTTACTGTATACAATAAGGGTTTCTATTTTTTTACCACTACTTTTTGATAAAATGAATACTTACGGGAAGAATGATCCCTCCTTGCTCTGCTCTTTCAGCAGTGTGAATTGTGAATATGCATATCACTAGCCACAGAAATTGAAATTTACTTTTAAAAAAGGTATTTCGAAAAAATACTTGAGGGTAATGGGTATTTTAAAGACAGCTTTTGTTTCACTTAAAGTACAAAGAAGAACTGTTTCATACAACTACGTTCTGTTGCAACTTCCTTTACCAAAGAGATGCAGTTAATACTACGTATGAAATCTAGAGCCAGGGTTGGCAGATGAAAAAGTGAGAAATATTGAGGAGCTTGAAGATTGAGTTATCAATAAACTGCCTTCTTAAGCCATGGGCATTACTTCAAATTTAAACTTTAATTTATACCCTGAGAAGTCTTCAGTGTCAGTAATTGTATCCACTAAGAAAATTGAGAGGATAGTGATAGCACATGAATTTTTAATAAGGCTGAACATAAAGGGAAATCCTCTGACATTTCACTAGCTTCTAAGTGTTTTATGAGAGATGACTCCTAATTACTTGTGCTAAAGGTTTAGTAAGCATCAGGTACAGAAGCAGAATATGTGAGATTTGTGTAGATTTCTGTTCAGGAGAGTGAAGGGGTGTGACCTTTCCTGTGATTTCTCTGAGTTGACTCCAGTAGGTCATATTTCCTGCAGCCATATGAACATTACTTTGAATTAAGAATAAATCAGAGACTTTATTAAACTTACTTTGCAATTATATTAACCTAACTCTTGCTCTTGGGACCCCCCCCCCCAAACTCAACACTTTGAATTTGGGATATATTCTCTTCTTCCAGGCTCATAGTATTACCACACATGATGGTTTTTATACTAACCTTTTCTAGCTTTTACCCTCAATGTTATCTTTTAGAAGTCTCTGTGCAGAACTTCCAAGGGAAATATCTACAATTTCACATGCAAAGAGTCCATTGTTTTAACCAACAGAAAATATTTCACAACTCCAAAGTTTAATTGGTCTTGGGGTCAAAAAGCCCACCAAATTTTGATGTCTTTTCCATTCTGAATTGTGAATCAGCCACAGTGAAGATGGACCACAACTATTTCAGCCAAACTGGAGTATTATTCATTAGAAAGATAAATTCTCCTATGGAGCACAAATTAGAGAATGCCCAAATCTCAGTTGTTTTCAGGCTGTGATTGAATTAAAAAACACTTCATAAGAATAAAACAGTGGCCCACACTTCTGGCTGCATCCAGGCTAGGAAACAGACTTTTTTTGTTTGTTTGTTTGATTTTTAACAAATTAAGTCTGTACAAGAAGGCATACCTTTAGGGTGTGCCAAGACCACCCAGCAAGATGGTTACTGAGACAGAATTAGAACTTGGGAGTTCCTGGTTTATTGTCTTAAGTTAAAACCACTAGACTGAGCTTATTCAAAGGGGGAAAAAAGTGGCCATAAAGTAAACTTTTACAACACAGTAGTAAAGTTAGAGCTTGCTAGAATGTTTGAGATTAATGGCAACAGGAGAATTTTTGTCAAAATCAGGATAACTGGGAAAAAGAAAGTGTCTAATGTAACTGCTTTCTCTCTTACAGTGCAGAACACCCTAACACCATCTGCCCACATTTGCAAATATTTTTAAAGAAATTCCTACTGAGTTGACCAATGCTTATGCAAAGCTTCAATCTTTGTTTCTTCATCTTTTAAGGTAGTGTAAATCAAAGGAACTGTGAGAGCTCCTTCTACAGTTACTTTAAATTGGGCTGATGTGGTTTGTTTTTTTTTTTTTACACAGAGGAATCTAAAAGGGGTAAGTTAAAAAACCCCAGGTATTAATTTCATTTTTGTTAGTTTACAACAATAAAATAACAGCACTCTTCCAAAGCTTTAGGTTGTCAGCAAAATGTTTCTGCAAATACTGCAAACCACTTACACTTCTGTTTTAAAGGATCACTCAATACCGTGTGAATAAACACTGCACAATTAAACAACATTGCTACATTTGAGACTTCCCTGAAGTTTGCCAGATTCTGGTGTCTCATATAATCTTACACCTCAAACTAATTTAGAAGCATTGTCGCAGCAACTCCACGACTAACTGTTGCAGAATCACAGAGCAGTGATCCATCACCTCACAGATGCGGAAAGGAGGAATAAAATTTTTGTTGACACCTAATAGAGCACATGCAGCAAATGTTTACTCAGCTCTTCTGCTTTGAAGATATTGTCAAGCACTCCACTGACAGCCATTACTGTTCCCGCTTGTTTAGACACAGCTCTGAAATGCAGAGATATGGAACATGACAAGTACTAGACTTCAGTGATTTCACAGTGTGATGAAAGTGTTATATATTACAAATCCATTGCAAATCCAAGTCTAAAAGATATACAAGTACTGCAGTTTGAACTATAATTCAACCTATTTGGGAGGAGGGGGGGAAAGTGTGACCCCGAGCTCTTCCTGAACTTCTAGTGTTTGGAAGGCAGAAAGTATTCACCTCCACACAGTCACCAAGCATGAAAACTCTTCTCTCATTCTAGTTCTATGGGAGCATGGATGCAAAGGACCTCTGTACCCAGAAAGATTCTCTGCAGAAATCCTACATTCATTGTACAGAAAGAGGTCAATCAAACACCTGGACTCTGGCCAGTGATTTTCAGTCCTCTTTCCTTTAGGTGAAGCCCGGAGTGATCCCACTTTTCACAGAACCACAGGGCGACCCCTCAGGCTCACCAAGATGCTGAGCTACCAACAGCTGGTTTGCTATTTATTTTTCATATGAAGATATGGTGTCAAGAACAGCTGTGCCACACAGTTCTTGCACATCATTCCCATTAAGTGCTTCTGGTCCTCACCCCATAAATGCAAGCCTGCATTGCTTGGGAATATAGCACACCCACTGTTATCGTATCCATAGGGGATGGACAACCCCCTAACCAGAGAGTCTCTGGCAGAGCAGTCTCTGTTGATGCCATTAAGCACTGTTGGTATTTTCTTCAACAAGGAAAGCTATGCACATTGTCTCTAATTTCTCCTTTGCGTTCAAGCAAATGTACTATGTGGAACACCTGAAATGAGATTTTGCTGAATTGAAAGTAAAAGTCTAGACTTCTATCACATCTGTTTCCTTCTAACAACTTGAAAATTACTCCTCTCTTCATATTTAAAAGTTAGTTCCTGTTGATAAATGGATTCAATTTTTGTAAATTAAATAGGTTGTTGCTTATTACATGTGATATTTATGCAGAGCTTACTGAATGCTTCATTTATTGTCATCTCATACCTATGAAGACACTGCTGTTTATAAGAGGAATGAAAACAGGTTCCAACTGCACATGCCAAAACCTAAACTTAGCTAAGCAACAAACTAAAAGTATTTGTGCATTAAAATACCTCACACTTTCATCATTTTTGAAAGATCTAACAAGATCAAATTTTTAAATAATTTTTTTCTATGGCTCATACTTATCCTTCCAATAGGCTTCCCTTTTAGCCAGAAGAGACTCCTGCTTGGAGGGACAGCAATACCAAAGCTAAGCTGAGTTTCCAATAGAGCTGTATCCTGTTTACAGTGCAAAAAAGGAACATAGGAATTCACAACAACTAATGTGTATTTGCTTCTCAACATTCCATATTAAGGTTTCAGGCTACATTATAAAGGCTTAAAATAACCTCTATGCAGAACTCAGCACTGGGAATCACTGCTGAAGAGAAGCAGGCATTTTCTTGTGGATATTTATAGCTTTCTCTGTTTCTACTATGAACAAATAGGAGGGGTAAAGTATCAACATTTAAGTTTCCATGGTTAAATGTTGCATGACACATTTTTTAGAAATTCCTTTTATTAAACACATCTTACTGATGAGCAGAAGTTTGATAATAGCAATGGAAAGAACAGCATGACACTTCCATTAAAAAATTGGATATTTTGTTATCTGCTTTTGAACAATCACTAGCCTCTGCATTGTGTGTCATATTAAAATTTGTAATACCTTTCTGTCCCAGTGACAGAAATTTAAAGCAAAATAAAAAATGATGAACTGTAAAAGAACTGGGAAATTTGTTTTTAAGTACAGGCAAAGATATTAATTCCCTGCAGCTGTATCACTGACATATCATCTCCGGAAAAAGCAAACAATATAGACAATTTAGGATAAGTAACATACCGAATAATCATATTCACAAAAAATGAAGCCAAAGTGTTCCAGAGATTATAACATGAGACACAAAGAATCTCAGTGAAATCACAGTTTCATAGACTTTCACAAAGATTCAGTCCACATATGTTGCATATGTTCTGTCAAAAATGTCATTTTTGCACAAAGTTTTATACATCAGCTTCAAAATTATCTCAGTAGTATAAAAAGAAAGTAGCAACTCCTTTATGGGCAGCACAGTTTGCCTGAGGTAGGAACTAAACTAAACTTCACTTTAGGACTGGCTGGCTGCATGGCTGTTGGGGAACCATCTGACTTATTCTCTTCTTCCACACTGCCCCCTTGTATGGCCACGGATTGGGTTAAACGGACTTAGTATGTGCATGATGGTACAAAATTGTGAAATGATATATATAGATGGCATTGTGTGTGACCATTTCACACACACAATTGTCCCGCACCATTCCTGGATGCAAAGTGCCATTAGTTTAAAATTGACATGGCTAACATCCACATTCTATCTGAAGGAGGAATGTTTCTTTTTGTTTGTCATGGCAAATAGTAAATGCAAATAATGCAAATGCAAATAATGCAGGTATTGTAAATGCAACCAGTAATTACTAAAAGACACATTCTACTGATAAATTCTCATGGAGTTAAGAAGGCACTAAGTTCTTATTCCTCCTCTCCGACTGAACCTCACCTCTGCAATGAACTTATGTTTTACATGCATCATGTATTCTAATACAGTGTTGTTAAATCAGGCTACACCAAACATGAGCACCAAACACCACTACCAACAATTAACAGTGACACTGAGGTAGGTTTACATAGTGTCACAGAGCAAAGCAGAGTAAAACATGGGTACTTGAAACCACAGTTCCTGCCTCAGTATTACTTTGCTCTTTTTGTAGATTTTTGTGCTCCTTCCTCCAGAGCTTCCCTCTTTGGTTTCCATAAGCCTGATTTTCAGTTACATAGAAAATCATGACTGGTGATGAAAACCCATTGCACTGATCACAAAATTCTCTCTGCTACTAACATAGGTCACTGATAATGGCAAATAGTGGCCCTGATGGAGCTCTCACTCATGTGCTTATGTGTTGCTCTTCAGAGTCATGACAATTGCATCTTGCAGTTCCTGAGACCCAAGACACAAAACACAGATTTGTTCAGTCATTCCTAATACCCAGGCACAGTACAGGCACTGAGAAAGATCAAAACCTCCCCAGGAAACATAAACTAAAGCAAGTTGATCAGTCTTGAAGGGAAAACAAACTGCAAGCTAAATAGAGAGTTGGATATAGGATTGTTATTGAGGTCACTTCTGTAAGGGCAAAAATGATTATTAAGAAGAGAGGTGTCTAAAAACTTTAATGAGGTGCTAGAACAACATACTTATCAAACACTTGTAACTACAAATCACAGCCTGTAGCTGGCCATACTTTTATGCAAAAGGGCTGAAGTTTGCAGAAGTAATGACCATGAAAGGCTACAGTGTGTGGGCAGACAGTGCTTCCATGCATTTGTAGTAGACAGAAGATTACAAATGGTGTAAGCTAAAATATTACTTTCTACCATATATGATCAGGGTCTCCTGCCATTTAGAGGGAAAGGAGGGGAGGAAAAGCTTCTCTTCCAGAAAGCTTTGAGTTTCCCCACCCAAGAGCTGCCATGCATGCATCATTAACTTCTATGCACAAAACATTGTTCACTCCAACCAGCAATTAGTGGCTACAGTTCTATCCTGTGCAGTGATGAGATTTTTATGCTAATCATTACACAGCAGTAAATTAATCATTTGGGCACATTTAGATGGTATGTATATTTCATGAGACAGATACAGATATCAAGATCAGTTTGATATTTACTTATGGTAAATGGAAGTGTCTCAAATGGTTATGGGGGAAGAATACTAACTAAATACACAGCCAAGGATGTTTGCAATGTAGCAGCAGCAGCACTGCTTCAACTTTTCCTTCGTTTTTAATTATTTTAAGGGAACAAGAGATCTGAGAACACATAGAACTGAATCATTCAGAGACAGTGAAACTTCAATAATGTCTTGGCACAATGAAGGACAAAAACATCCATCTTGCAGTTCTTCTTTTATTACTGGCAAAATTACTTACATTACATTATGCAGTATTGAAAACAGACTTTTCATCAGCATTTGTGCTATAGTCTAGTCAGGTAAATGAATTATGTATTGGCCTTGTCCCTCTGCAGCTATGTCTGAAACATTTGAGTTGTAGCTGAAAGGAAGGCTACATAGGGGCCTTCCCTCTCGGCAGATGCAAGAGTTTTGTAATACCTTGAAGAAAATGATTATTTGAAATTCAAATTTGTGACATATATTTAAATACTACTGCTGTTTTTTCAGCTCTCAGTTCATAGGCAAAAAAGGAAATGTTTATGGGAGGGAAATGATCCCTTTGGCTTAGAATGTTGTCAAAGCACAGACTTATGTCAGGTGGGTCTCATAATACTATGTCCTAGTTGAGCAGGAGGGACCAGCTGACACTGTGTAAGGGTGATGAAAGCTGTGTATTCTATCCCCTCTATTCATTCCCCAAGGTCAATGGGCCATTAGCAGCAGCTGCCCAGGGAGTCATTATCACCTTCACACCCAGCCTGAGGGGGGCGGAGCTGCTAATGGGCCATCAACAGTTCAATACCCCCTGGCTCCCAGAGTTAATCACCCATTGTGTGAGTCCCCGCCCATGGGGAGGGACTGGGTGCTCCCTGAGGGTACATACGTGGTGGGTAAGAAGACCTCGGGAACTTCTCGTTGGATCCAGAGCAGCAGCAGGACCTCGACAGGAGGAGATCCCCGCTCTCGCTCAGACCACAGCCCTTGCCTGCACCAACAGGTTTTTCATTTCCTTTTGCTCTGGACTTGGGGGAGCCACAGGGGTCTCAGCACAAGGGCAAACAAACCCCCTTGGGTTTGTGCGCCAGGACACTGGGTTATACTGCTGGGGTTTTGTGAGTTGAAAGCAATTTCCCTTTTGTGTCAGTGTTTTTATTGTAATATTATTATTAAATTTTAGGTCTGACTTATAATCTCTCTCTTGTGGTGAGTTCATTTTCCCTGCTGGTTTGCCTTTAAACCAGCACAACTAGTAATATAAATAATATCCTCAGCTATTACTTTCTCAATTAAAGTTGAGAAAGATTCTCAAAGATAACGGCATGTCAGTGGAAGGCAAAGTTATGTTGGTTTACCTGGATCACCTCAGAAGTGCTCTTGAATTGAAAATTGATCAACTGATACATATTTATTGGCCACCAATTGAAACAGCATAATGACTATATTGAGCAGGGGGTAAAGATAAGCTATTGCACAGGGGGTACAAAATCCCACTGGGAAAGAAAATTTCTTGGCATGTCTTTGTTTATGTAAATTTTTGAGAGATATCTGAACAGGTAAATTTTTAGGAGAGCACTATGAACAGATGAAATTTCTGGTCTAAGATGGATCAGAAAAAAAAAGGTGAATCAATGAGACAATGTCTTATTTTAATGACATTTGGGTTTACATGAAAAAAAAATCTTTGTTTTTCAATTTAAGAACTAAAATATTTTTATTGTCACCATTTCTATAAAAATAGGATGGCAATTTTGATTTTTGAACATTTTTTCTAAAACCACTCTGAAAAGCTTCTCTCTAGAACTGTGTATCTGAAATTGATGTGAAGGTTAAATTTTCTTCAGAGGCACCATGGTCTTAATTTTTATGGTCTGTCTTACATAGTTGTGCTGTGCTGCTTTTGGCTGGGGTATAGTTAATTTTCTTACTCAGGAGCCAACAAGCACATCTTGGGATGTGCTGTGGTGCCTTATACACCCTCACAGTGATCTCCTGTGCAGAGGAGTACTCTTGACTTCAGAGATCCCCTGTTTGACTTGAAGTAATGAAGAAAAACACAAATAAACACCATTTCCAAGGGAGCACAGGTCAAGATTTGCAAACATAAATTCATGGAATACTCTTCTCAATCTTTGGTGTATGAAGTCACATACCTTGAGGGAAAACAATACGAAATGCAGTTCAGGAAACTGTCACTAATTCTGTGAAGGTCAAAAGGCTGAATTTAGAGACAACTGAGGATCTATCTGTGATGAGTACCACCAACTATGCTCTTGTCAAGCAAATCGAGAAAAAGAAGCATAGAAATCATGCCTGGAAAGCAGAGAAAATCTTTGTAAACTTTATTTCAATATTATTTCTTTAAAAAGATAGAGCAGCATATCTCCAGGCAGCTTTTATGCTCCTGAAATTATTTGGAAGGAAAACTGAAATAGTTAAGAAATTTAATGGAAAACAGCTATTATTGTAGTAAACAGATATCATGATTATGAATTCTATCCAAATGAATTGCTCATCACTCAGCCATTGCTCAACAGCAGAACTGATTAACAGCACCAGGGATTGCCTGCCATTTGGTTTAATACTCCGTGTTGTTTGTTACATTAGTTGTTTGGTGTTATATTGCAGCAGTTATTCACATCAGTAAGTTTGCTTGTTGTAAAATTTAAAAGCCCAAATAAGGATCATGTCACAAAGAAATGAGCAGAAATCACACATACTAACATATTCCCCAAGACCAGTTATATCTTCTGCATAGATATGCCTGAAACTCCTCTGAATATTCATAATCTCTATAGGGAAAAAACCCCAAAATCCAAAACCCTAAACCAACAACGTATATAAGAATCAAACTCCCAGATTAATTCCTCCATGAAAATGAATATGCACCAGCACCCTCTGGCCCAGCTTCCAGCCAGGGAGAGCAAACCTGCAAGGAAAGGGCAGCTGGGAATGGCTTCAGGACTCTGAATCAAAGTCTGTTCTTACACTTTGTTGGATATCAGCTGGCAGGTAGTGAAGGTCACATCACAGATGTGATGCTGTTTCTGAAACATCATGGCATTTCAAAGAAAAACTGCCATATGAAATTCTCTGCTTGTCACTATGGTGAGTCTTCCATGAGAAAGAAAAGAACACATATGGCTTTCCACAGGGAGGTGCCCAAAAAGATACGGGAGAGATGGGAGTCCTCTGTTTCGTTTCCTATCCTCTGTGTCCTGGTTTATCTGAGTCTTACATGAACCTTGAGTAAGATTTAACAACAGAACTGAATGAAACTATTAAAAGCCTGATTATTTTATAATTTTCACTGCTATTTGATAATTTTACCATATATTACCATTAAAACAGATAAGATTAATTTGCCCTAAAACCTGAAAACTCCTGGAAACTACAATTTCCTCAAAACAGTAAATGTTTGGTTAATAGTACTTCATTCCAATGCATAGAATGAAAGACACAAACAAAACCAGTAAATATGTACACTAACTCAATACAGTAACTATTCTGCTGCAACAAATTTATTTGGTGCACTTTTTCTGCTGCACAGGTTCACTGTGTATACAAATGGTTATTATATAATTGTCAAAGAGGTATCCTATCTCTATCTGAAATTTAGAAAGCACTTAAAAGAAGACATTTTAAGTGAAAATTACAAATGGAAGACTCAAAAGAACAAAAAAAAAGGAATGTGTAAAAAAGCATGTGCTTTGAGGAAAACAGATACAATAATAAAGCACAAAACCAAGGTTAAAAGCAGAATTTACCACAGCTGCAGTCCACATGCATTAGTGGACTTACAATCTTTATTGATGAACAGAAATCTTCTTTCTTGCTGTTTTATTACCTTGGCAACATTTCCTCCATGTCAGCAATTACATAGGAGACAACAGTCCAAACAGCAGCACAGAGATTCATCTGGTTTGGATCCTGGACTGTCATTGTGTCCCCTTGAGAATGATGAAACCAGAAGTATTTACTGATGTCATTATGCAAGCTGGCACCTACAGAGAAAAATGGGAAAAGTTCCATTGTAAGAATAGAAATATTTAAAGAGGAATATAAACTTGAATCTGTTCCTGGGCTGTTCATGATTAAATCATAGAATCATAGAATCGATTGGGTTGGAAAAGACCTCCAAGATCATCGAGTCCAACCCTTGGTCCAACTCTAGTTCATTTACTAGATCATGGCACCCAGCGCCACGTTCAATCTGTGTTTAAAAATCTCTAGGGATGGTGAATCCTCCACCTCTCTGGGCAGCCCATTCCAATGCCTGATTACTCTCTCTGTAAAAAATTTTTTTCTGATATCCAACTTAAATTTCCCCTGGCAGAGCTTAAGCCCGTGCCCCCTTGTCCTATTGCTGAGTGCCTGGGAGAAGAGACCAGCTCCCACCTGGCTAGAACTTCCCTTCAGGTAGTTCTAGACAGTGATGAGGTCACCTCTGAGCCTCCTCTTCTCCAGGCTAAACAACCCCAGCTCCCTCAGCCTCTCCCCATAGGACTTGTGCTCCAGTCCTTTCACCAGCCTTGTTGCTCTTCTCTGGACCCGCTCCATCACCTCAATATCCTTTCTGAACTGAGGGGCCCAGAACTGAACACAGTACTCAAGGTGTGGCCTCACCAACGCAGAGTACAGGGGAAGGATCACTTCCCTGGTCCTGCTGGTCACGCTATTTTTGATACAGGACAGGATCCCATTGGCCTTCTTGGCCACCTGGGCACACTGTATACATGCAACAGTATAAAATTCATAATATATTCAAAATACAATAACTGTACAGAGCCATGGCACATGCAGAATGTAGGTTTTAGGTTAGTTGACTCGAGTGAGCATGAGGCAGCAAAAATTCACACCAGGGAAAAGCCAACCTTCCTCTGGGCGACTCGTTTCCTCAGCAACAGTATACATCCATTTTCCTCTGAAACTAGCAGAATCCATACAGGAAAATCCCTACAGTCACCCCACAGCAGTGCTTCCCCCTGTTCTCCACCCCATTGTTCTGATGATGAGTTACAACTGAGTTATGAGTTCTCTCCTTGCTGTTATTTGTGTTGGGGAACACTTTGGAGTTTGCCTCTGCTTTTGAGACCCTGTTCTTCACAGAGATGTGCTGTTTCAGAACAATTTTCCAGATAGCCTGGGCTAATCTAGAGAGCCCAGGACAACATTACTCTCACAGTCAGGAATCCTCATCAGCTAGGACAGGAGCAAGTTGGGTTAAACCACAGTTC
This sequence comes from Pithys albifrons albifrons, assembly GCF_047495875.1. Classification (NCBI taxonomy): domain Eukaryota; kingdom Metazoa; phylum Chordata; class Aves; order Passeriformes; family Thamnophilidae; genus Pithys; species Pithys albifrons. The sequence continues at coordinate 51,253,103 of NC_092461.1, forward strand.
CTCCTATTCAGGAACAACTGATTCCAGCTGGGAGCACAGGGGAAGGGAAAGGACTCCTTTCCCCCAAGCCAGGTGGGCTCAGGGAGCACAAATAAGGCTTGTAGAGGCATCACTCAAGGCAGATCAAAGCCAAGATGAATTGGAGAAGCTGTCACCCCACTGGGAGCTGCAGCAGAGACACTGGTGAGGAATTTTCACCCTGGCCATTCTCTGCCTGGTCCAGTCCCCACTGACTCTTTCTGACTCCTCTGTTCCCTTGAAATTCCTTCTTTCCCAGTTTACTACCTCTGCCTCTTTGCTGGTTTTATCAGTCTCCATTTCCTTTGCTTTGCTTCAATCTCAACAACCATTCCATCATGAATACAATTCCAAATTTTGAAAGTAAGTAAATGTGATATATTCCCCCACCACACTGGTTCCCTGCTTGCAATTCCTTTACACTGATTCCTTTGGCCTGCTCACTGATCAGGGCTGGGAGGTGCACAGCTCCCAAGGTGGGACCCACTTAGTTCAACAGAATGCACTTCTTGCTTGGTCATCAAACCCAGAGAACATGCACCAATGTGAATTCATGAGTAAGAGCTATGGGCTGCAGGCAGAAACACAGACTGAAGCTAATCCTACTATGCCAAGTAAGGAGGAAAAAACCCCAGGATTGTTTCATTATAAAGATGAAATAAATAAATTATTAATATATTTATTTATGTGTAGTGGAAACAAGTATCAGAAAATGGTGCTCTGAGAAATTTGTGTGTGCTCATAAGACTTACTGTTATGATTTTTTGGGGGTTTCTTGAGATGTCTGAAGTGTTTGAAGAGAAAGAAAGCAAACTTTCTCACACCATAACTGTATGTTCCTATGTTACACATCTTTGGACCACTCGTGTAGTCATTTAGACCAGTCCACGTCTCTCTGTGGTTAACAGGCATGTTTTTAGTGCTGTAACAGGAACCAACCTGGATTGCTCATTTCACTGCTATTTTAGAAAGCAGGAATAGAGAGTTAGAGCATTTTATAATCCCGTAAAAGATGAAGATCCCTTCATAAGAGAGATGATAAGCAGAACGACCAAATGCTGTAGCATATGGTTATACATTATTTGGATTGATTTTAAGAGGCTCTTTTTGTTCTTAAATTACTTGCTTGCTACTGACTTGAAGCAATGCAATCTCACAGAAGTCACTGAGTAGGTTACAGGTGCTGAATTATGTTCCAATAATTTTAGTATTGAATTTATGTCAACTCATATTCACTTTTAAACTTTGATTCTGAATCCTTTTAAATACATGCAACCATAAAAGGATTGAATAATGATAAATTCTTTAACTGATGGACTTCTACACTACAGACACAAGTTAAGCCACTGAGACAAACACATTACAGTTTTTGAAACACTTTGGTAAGACTCAAGACAAAAACTGGTTGTGTGGAATTTGTAAAAGACATTTCACTCATCACAGTAACTATGTAGCAAGTAGTGCTTTATCCCTGTGAATGGAATAAGAACAAAAACCCTTTGCTTTGTTGACTCCCTAAAATGCTGAAAAAGATTTTTCCTCTAAACTGTTTTATAAATTAGAAAATTATTGACTTTGACATCAAGAAACATCAGAATGTGTGAGCAGACAGAAAGGTTCTCAAATTTGCTGTGCTATCTCTTTCATGTCATGGGCTACCACTGAAGTCAGTGACCTGTAAACATCTTGTAAGACTAAGGAAAAGACCCTGAGAAAGCAGTTTTATCCCATGTAATTAGAAAGAAAAGTGAAAATCCATGTTCTTGGCTTTGAGCATAAGACCAGTTCACAGCCAAGAGCCTCATGCAAGCCTCTACACATGAAACACCCTGGGGCACAGATATGACCACAAGAAATTTTCATGTCTCCTGCTTCCTACTTGAGACTCCTCCATGCTGATGTTACCTGCCTGGAGACATTTATGTGTCCAGAGATTGCCAGGGTGTTGCAAGACAATGAGCAGTGTCCTTTCACCAGTAAGCACATCCAGGACTGGGCGGTCCCGTGGTGTAAAGCAGAGCACTTTGGACTCTGAATTCCAAGGTCCTGAGTTCGAGTCTCAGTGGGACTGTCCTCTGGCAGTTCAATGCCTCCCTGCCATCCGATCCTGTCATATCTCAGATGCTCAGCAGGGTCAGCCCCGGTTAGTACTGGGTGCTGTGACAGTCCCAAGGACTTCACTGTCACTGTCCAAGCTCGCTCGGCCGTGGCAAATGGACCCTTAGGACTTAAATGGTGGGGCCAGTTCTGCGCACGCTGTGCCTCACCTAAAACATCCACTGTGCAGGCTGGAAGGGCACACCCACGTGGGGAGAGCCCTCCCCAAACCTTCCTTTGCGAAGTTTGTCCATACATACATACACATCCAGGGCTGAGATCAAGCCCTGCAGATGATCATGAAGAGGGCAGTTCTGCGGGATCTGCAGGCTGCAGTCACATTGGGTTACCTCAGTGAAGTCCACATGAACCTACAGCCACTCTTCTGAAAATCTAACATAAGAAGCAATGGTGTGAGCACAATCAGCCATTACACAGAGGGAGCAGTGAAGTTCCAACAGTTAAGTTTCAAAGAACATCAGCTGGCAGACTGTACCGTATCCTTGATAGCCACTGAATTATTAAGCCTTCTCAAAGGAGATCTGCCTGAAAGTCAAACTGAATCTGAAAGAAATTGGGAAAATTTACCTGGACAAAATTTGTAAACCTCCAATTGCTAACTATTTTGTTCTTTCACCTAAAATTGACCAGTTTGTTTTGGTTTTGGTTTTTTTGTTGTTGTTATTATGTAACGTTTCTGTCAGGACCAAGAGTTAGTAACAAATGGGGGCTTATTTTTGCCAGCTAAATCAGCTAGCAGTCAAGTAAAAGAGATGAACAGACATGGCTCACAGACCTATAAATTATTCACTCATGTCCATGCTAGCCCCCTAGAAAGGAGACAGCATACAGCCTTACAAGTGTCTGAAAGCTTTAATTAAGTACTTAAAAACTCCTCTGCTGGGAGGTGTTATGTGGGTATGTACGCATACCTAATTCTGACTTCCAGGTAAAACCAATACTCAAACTGAAAAACGAGATGGGTTGGGTGCTACAATATCACATTTTATGCACTTCCTTTTTTCCTGTTTGCAGAGTACCCATAAAGCAAAAAGGGGATGTTTGCCAAACAACCCTCTTTAACTGTCCTTTTTCTGTCTGTTCACATTTACAGTGATGCAAATCACATGAGGAACAATGCTGGACAAAAAGGAAATCAGTGAGAAACTACTTCTAGCTGGATGTAGTAAATGCTGTGGCATGAAAACAAGGAATGTTAAAAACTGCTGCCAAAAATGCTCTACTTATTACCTGAATGCATCAAAAACACTGGAAATTCAAAACTGAAAATAATTAATCATTTATAGCTTCAAAATAATACATAGATATTTCACAGTACCTTTATAGGGTGGCAGAATACCCTGTTTAGTACAGTTACCTACCCAGTGCAGTTCTTTTACCTATCAGCAGCTATCTAGTACCACTGGGGATTCCCCAGGATCAAACACTGCAACACACTGTCCAGAGAGGCTGCAGAATCCCCATCCTTGGAGATGTCCACAGCCTGACTGACATGGTTCTCAGCAACCTGCTGCAGCTGACTCTGCTTGAGCAGGGGCGTTGGAGTGGATCAGCACAAGGTGTCCCTGCCAACCTCAAACATTCTATGGCATTCTAACCTACGTGCCATTTCCTTGGCTCTTTCAGACATGTCTTAGAATTGACAACAACAACATAAACAAATTCTTTAACTCAAGTTCATTCACGTCTTGAACTCATTTCATGAGTCTCTGCATAACCAGCTATTTCATATGTGGTTTGATGCACTGCATAAGGCAGGTAAAAGCAGCTGCCTTGGAAATCGATACCGACAATATATTTTTAGTAATCAGCCGTGTAAGAGTATCTTGATGAAAGACACACATACGTTGAGGAATTTTGAAAAACAGTCCATCCCTTCAAGTTTCTGGTCTCAGCATGAAATGCACAATGTGAATACTAATTAGCTGATGATAAGGATATTGACTTGCCCCTAGAAAGTGTTCACATTAAACACCAATTCTTCATACATTAATAAACTGTCTGACTTTTTTTTGGCACCTTGAGAAGATGAGATGCTGCTAGTGAGATAAAAGGATGAAAAACCCACAAAATGAATGATGAGCATGTCAATGATGACCACTGCTTTTCATCAATCTCTGTCAGGCACTACTGCCTTCATAAGCAGTGTTGTGATAAGTCGCCATTAGAACTGAACTCTTTTGCCAGATATTTAAACATCTAAATTATTGTCATTTGTAAAAACAATAACTGGAAAAAACAGTTATTAATTATCAGAAGGATTACAAAAGCAGCTTCCATAAAACACAAATATCTTCTAGGGGGAAAGCATGCAGTAAGTCTAGAGTAACTTTTCAGCTTAAGACATTTTGCATTACACTTCTCACTACACTTTCTTTTCTTTTTATATCTGAAATAGCATTTAATTGCCAAAGGAAGCAAAATGTGAGTCTTGAAGTCAGTAGATGTTTCCTATAGAGCCCTATCAATAAATTCCCAGTTGTCTTTGCTTGAAGTAAACTTCACAACTATTCCATGAATCTTTCAGATACAATGGGGAAATCCCCACTGTTTATATACCCTCTCTTGGGTGTTCTGGGTCTTTAATATTACAGTTAGATTTTTGGGATACTGACCTCTACATGTACAGTGAAGTTAACATGCTAATGATTATAAAAAAGCATATAACTTTTCCAGGTTTCATTTTACAGTAGTCCCTGGAGGACGTGACACTATTTTGCACAATGCATATACTTCTCCAAATAGAAATGACTCCAGCACTCAGACGCACATACACTCCAAACAGACAAGAGGGACTGAAGGATGAAAGAGGCATGTAGAGATGAAATGACACATTCATTTTCTCATAGCAGCTGAAAAAGGAATAGCTGCTAGGCATCTGAGCTGAGGCCAGTGCCCTGTTGAGCAAGCTGTACTACCTCCTAACAGCAAAGCTGGAAATGCCTTAACAAGGGATATTTTGCTCAATGTTTTCAAAAGTTTACAAATATAAAAGAAAGGTGTCATGAGACAACACATGTGCCTTTTCTGCATCTTCCAAGTATGTGTTCGAGCTTCACCTCTCTTTCAAGACAAACCTGCACAGTATCAAAGGCATTGCTTGGTATTAAGATGTCAACTCAAATGTCTGATCTGAAACCTTCTTTTTATTTCTGCAGTGATTTTCCTGGCTATAAAAGACAGATTCCTTTTCCCCCTATCTACTAAGGATTGCTTTTGTTTCCTGCTTTTTCTTCAATAAGCAAGAAAAACTCTTCTTCATTATCAAGTTTATTACAATCTCAGACCTCTTTAATGCCAATGAAAGTATTCAGAAATGTACCAAACTACAACAACTTGAAAATAAAGCAAGACCTGATGAAATATGTATGTTGTTTTCCTTTACATCAAGCACTTAGAAACGGCAAAAAAAAAAGAGACAAAGGGGACACACCACACAATCTTCTACATGGTTAAAAACTGCTATGTACCAAGAAAGCATAAATACTGAAGTTAAGAGTATTCTCCTTCTCACACCAGAGTGCTAACTCAGCTTTGTGTTCCTACACACCCTACAAAATGAGGGTATGAGGGTACAAATATGTCCATACAGCAACAGAATGAATAGCCTCTCACATCTCACAACTGAAGCATTGCTGCCTCACACATTTTGACAAGTTTTGACAAAGATCAAAACTTCAGGGCAGAGGTGGGAAGACACATGACTTTCCCTTCAGAGGATATGTGTCAAAGACCCACCAAAGGAAAACCAGATGAATGATAGGATCAGGAACACAATCTCTTACTCTATTTTTTATTTTTATTTTGCATCTTTCAAAACCCCAACAAAGTCATGAATCCCAAGTGGTCAGGGAGTAAATCTGCTGCAATAGTATTTGTGTTTAGGATGGGCTGGCTGGAAGGCTCTGTCTGTGCCACAGCATCTCTGTTGCTACAAACCCTGTGGAGTGCTTGGCTGCTTGTGCTAGGTGTTGCATAGATGTAAAGAAAACCCAGTTATTGCAGGCATCTATTGCATGTATTTTGGTGCTAATATTAACCTCTTCTTTTGTGGGATAACCTGCAGCTGACAGCTGGCTTTAATGGCAATTATTTTATTATCCATTTTTCAAGTAAGCAGAGGCAATGAAGAATGCTAATGCTGTTTAGTGGGGTGCTGACAGCATTAGTACTCCTGTCACTTAGTCTCAAATGATGAAATTACAGGCTAAGTTGCTTGAGTTTCATGGCTACAGACACTGAAATAGTTTCCAGTACAGAGCTTATAAATAACATCAGAAGCCCTGCTGTTTCACCTCCTCAGTCACTCTCTCAAGTCTTTAAAATTCATGATTCAAACAACAAGACAGAGGGAAAGCTTTCAGTTGTTTCAGCAGCTAATTAAATGAGACTACAGCATAAGGCAGACAATATGAGGAGTGCATTATTTCTTGTTTTGCTAATGCATTTGAGAATTAATCCTCTGGATGCACTAAACAGACTAAATTATAGGTCAGGATTATCACAGTTACTTTTACAATGCATTAACATTTCACTTGTTGAAGCAGAGGACCAGTGGCAGCTGGGGATCCATACTAAACTCACATGAAATCCTGAGAAATGATGTTTCAGGGAAGGAAGCAGTTCTACTGCATAGAGCACAGGTTGACTAGACTCTAAAATGATATCAGCCCTTGACTGGAAAAAAAATCCCAGGCACAATCTTTTAATATAGTTTATTTAATTTGTGCTTTCTTTAAAATTAGGTACTTGGCTATATATATTATGCAGAGACTACTTAAAAAGTTGGTATTATAAACCCTTTACATTTTGCATTCTTTTGTAAACACTGTGTGATGAAAATCTTTGCAAAATCAGCACTTTCTCTAATTTAGAATTCTTTTCATGTGTTCGTTTATGTTTCAGCTCAGTAAAGAAAGCAGTTAAAGACTGAGCATGTGATTTATTTTAATGCCATTAAGCTTTAAATGTCAACACAAGGGCCAAGTTAATACTGGGCCCCATGTGAACCATAGTTTCTGACCAAAGGCATTTCTGTATGTCTCTGTACTCTGTATAGCTGCACCATGTGGCTGATTGTTGGCAGAGACCAAGAATTCATTAAACGGCAGGAATACTATAAGCACTGGGTGGATGAAGATGCAGAGGTTGGGGAGCCTGCTCCTATTAATATGGATGCTGTTTGTCAATTTTATGAGGATTCTCACCAAGATGTTTCATATATAAATGTTTCCCCGGTTTAATAAATGTTATGTCAACATGTCTACCCTATGTATTTTCCCCTTAGTCATCCCTATCCATGTTCTTCTTCCCAAAATCCTTAGCCACCGATAGCTGATCTTATAAACTGGCTTAGAAATTCAAAGTATTGTGGTGCTTAATTCGATGTCCTCTGCTAATCAAAGAGCCTCCTGCTAACACCCAGGGCTAGGTCCTTGCTCCACCCTGTTCCAACAACTTCCAAATCTCCCCAGAAATGTGGTGGAAACAGGCAGCCTTTGACCGTTTGAAAATCAGATGTGGGGAGTGGGAACCATGAAAATGATCCACATGTCAGGATTTTGAGCAGTATTTCTGTTTGCAGTAATTGTCTGCACTTATTTACATTTACAATCCATTCAAGAAGCTTCCTTGTATTTTACAATCAATGGAGTGATTTCCTAGAGCCAAACTCACAAGCCAATTTAAAGCAAGCCTTTAGGTCTGCTTTTCCAGACAATGCTGGAGATAGAGAGGAAACATGCAGGTGATTTCCATTTTCTCTAACTTTCTCCTTAAATATGATTACAGCTGGATGTTTAAACACAAAGTTCCTGTAGGACCCTTCCCAGCAAGAAGTTGACTCCTAGAAATAACAATATGCATAAGATCCAATTAAGCAATTTCCTTCTGCCCAGATGGTGAAAAAAGCCACTTAATAACCATTCTGATGCTTAACTAGTTATGAAAAGAACCACAAAAACCAAAAAAAACCCCACCAAACCAGTCACCTAATTTAAGTAAAACACATCCCAAGCACACTACAAGTCTGTTATATTTTATATCACAAAAACCAAAACTGCATTTATACAAGCACACCCACAGGATGAGCAATGGTTTTTCCTGTCTCTACTTTCAAACCCCATTGAGACTATCAAGTTCTTCAACTTCATGGTAAATTTTAGATTTAGGACCATTAGACAAAGCTGAAAGAATACACTATGCCTACAACAATGAAATATTCTTCAAAATACCTGTGGCTACTTTGAGTAATGCATACATGAGTTTAAATCAGTAAGTTATTTCATAACATGTTAGATGCTCCAGATATTGGAGGAAATATCTCTTTCATTTGTTCTACAAACCAGCGAGTTCATTAGTAACAGAAACACTGAGAAGTTCTTGAAACAAAATTCAGAGCTGATCTATCACAAGGTTCAGGACTATTCAGATAGGGGAGTTTTCAGTCTCTAAGTTTAGGGTTCAGAGAGCAACAAAGCCTACAGCTCCAGGAGCACTTTCTGGGGCTCCAAAAGGCGTGTGAAAGGGAGCACAGCACCAACATTGCTCCCTCCACACCTTCTTCAGCTGGGCCTCCGATGTGCTGGGCACCTGAGCCTTGGCCACCACTAGGGTTAGGATTAGGGTTAGGGTTAGGGTTAAGAGAACCACATAGCCTTCCTGTCCTGGACCATGTTGTCCAATGGCTGATGAACACAAAGTAGCAGGAATGACAACGATTCAATGTTTCAAGCAACAAATTGTATATTTTTACCAGCAAAACTGCAAAAAACCAACCCACTTTAGCACTAAAAAAAAGATAAAAATAATTAAGGAACAGTGAAGACACCTGCTGCAACACTGTTGTTCACAATCTCAGAATCTCTCTGTTTTAATGTTTCATGAAATTACCTGGGGCTTCATTAGGAAAAGCAAGTATTTCTGTTCTTTAAAGGAGGGAAGTAGAGAAATTCCTTGCAGGTGCTCTGACTCTGCAGTGTATCACTACCTGTATGTGGGCTCTGGCTAATCCACAGAGCAGAACCAATTCTAGAAGAAGACAAAGCAAATAAAGTAATGTCCCTAACTAGCATGATTTGAATTGCTGTGATAGCTATTTAGCCACAGTGCAAACACAGCAAGTGACTTGTCAAAATGCTGATATATTAGGAGTGAAACAAAAGTCATATAAGTTTAGAAAGAACACTAAGAGAAGCTGACCATTAATTTTAAATTGAAAGCTTAACCTGTTCACTTTCAGTGAAAGATCCTCAATCCCACCAGTAAGTATGAACAGCACTTGTCTTAAACACAGGCTTACTGTATTCTGTTTTACTACACACAGAATATGCTGTTTGCTTATAAATCTGAGGCGTTTTTTGGTTTTATTCAAGTTAAATCTATATGGTTGCAGGCCCTGTTTAAAATGTGGAAAGCAAAGACTGGCTGGGTGAAACTTTACAGAAACAGAAACAGGCACCAGCAAGTCCAGCTGCCATGAGTGCCAGGCCATTGAGTGTAGCTGTGAAAATCCTCCTCCAGGAAATTCTGATTATCTCCATCACAATTTTGCACAAATCAAGCATCAATATATATTTCTCATAATTTGTGAATAAAAATGTGCAAGGCCCCATTTTAAGCTATGTGCTTTTACAAAGTGCCATAAGCAGACCCAAAAGGCAAAATGTTTCACATATAACACAAAAAATGCAGATATTTGATAACAGTGACCAGACTCTACACAATACAAAGTAAATAAACCTCTATTAGTTTAAACACTCCCTACCATCCTTCTTATACACTGTGCCCATGCTAATGAAAAGAACCACAAAAAGCAATGTTTACAGCTGTATAAATTAAAGTAATTTCAGTCTGGATTTAGCCAAAGAAATCAAGCACAAGCACTCTCTTGTAAAGCTGCTTGTGGTTCTGTATTCAAACACTATAAACTAATGCAAAGAGGGAAAAAGAGCCAGTGATGATAATTGTTAGCAGCCTAGAGCAAGATTATTACCAGATGATAAGAACTATTTTAATAGAGAAGCTAGAATTTCATATGTTCCTTTAAAACACCCTTAATCTCTGCAATGCTATGCTTGTCTTTCACAGGAGAAAGAAATACTTCCCAAATGCAAGTTTTCATAACCAGAATCCTATTAGACTATTGGTTTCCTTCAAATACACAAATTGAATATTTTTGCCACAGTAGATTCATAAACAGAAATATAAACATACAGGTATACCAACATACTCATAATTTGAAACCTTTCAGGAGCCAAATGAGAACTTACTAAATAGAATTGAATACTATAAATTCAAAGGACTGCAACGACTACTCAGTCAAACTGGAATTAAAAGTCTTACCTAAAATTAACACCTGAATGAAAAATTTTTACACTCTAGCCAATATTTAATTTACTTTTACATCCTCGATTTACTTTTTACATCCTCACTTTACTTTTACATCCTCACTTTAAAAGTGACAGGCATCTGATAGCAAAAAAGAAAGAGAGGACGATTTTTCTCTCTTTAAGGCCTATCATTGCAAAATAGTTGTGCATGATTATTGGTTGAATAGTTTCCATCTCCCATTCCTACCAGGACTGACACAAAAGAAGAAAAACTGGTAGGTCTCATTAGTCCTGAGTAGTCCAGCCTTAGCCTTAGCTATTATCAGATTCTTCAGAAAAAGTGAAGAAAAAGCACCAGCTTTTCAGAAATGCAGCCATTGAAATTAGAATGCATTGAGTGAAGAAAGGAATATTTCCCCTGTCACATATTCTTTTCAGGTCAAAAAATAGACAAGTGAGATTTTAAATAAGTAACTCATTCCAGGTAGCATAGTCAAATTGTTTCCAGGCTGACAGACTGCCATTACGTCCCACCACTGCCAGCAGGGTCCACTGCTGTGACTCCAAAGGTTTTGAAAAATCTGGTGTAGCGGAGAATACAATAATAATTACTTCAATAATTAGATTCTTGTTCTGTGTATCAAAAGGCCAAGGCTTATCTGGAATTAGATGAGGCACCCAGAGTGCCTTTACTGCTATCTAGTTTAGCAAATGGAGCAGCCAAATATTCACTCCTTGAAACAGTGGAAGAGCAATCACACTTTTCCCTATCTGAATGAATTTAAAATGCATTGTAAATCAAAAAGAAAATGATCTAAAAAAGCAGCAAAAGGCATGGAATAACACCATCCATGATGGGAACATATATTCCGTTCTGCCCAGTTGGTTGGTTGTAGTTTTTTTTCCCCTGCAAAAAGTATGATCTACACCTCAAATGGGTAGGCAGATGTTTTTGCACAGGTAAGATGCAATGAGGGCTGGGGCCCAAGTCACAACTCGCAAAGCTCAGGGAGGTGAAGCCAAGAGAGGTTGGCTGTAGAGGACCAACACGAGACACAGGCAAAGCAGTGATCCTGCCCACTTCCACGGAGTCACAAGAGCTGTCTCAGCAGACAGGAGCTCACACGCTTGTTAAATTATTACAGGAGTGTTTCTTAGCACTCTCTTAGCTCAGACCCCAGGGACCACAAGCAGCCTTTTCCTCTTTAATTAGAAAGTTTAAGACATTACTAGGGCTAAAGGATAGTGAAATTGTGACTAGGTTGAGTATACTGAGTGAAAAAGTTTTTAATCCAAGTTAAAAAGAACCAGAGCACCATGTCTCAAAATCATTTTACCATTAACAGATTTCCTGGCAGCTGTTTGTCTGACTGAAAGAGAGAAGCTGCATGGAAAAGAGATAGAAAGTAAATGACATTTTTAACTCTGTGATGATCCCTTCTTTCCCCCAAGTATCCTGAAATAAAAGACATAAATGCAGAGCACTTAGAGGCTTGGATACACTTAGAGCACAGTATCCAATGCATGTGCTTTAAATGATGACTGCCCATGAACATCTGCCCTAAAATCTAGCCAGCAGGTGTTGGTGGACAAGAAAAATACCCATAGTAATCAGGATCTGTAGGAAGAGGAGGGCAGACTACTTAAGTTTCCTCAATGCTTCCCATTTAGCATATCTTAGGGATTTAAAATCAAAGATGTGCATAATTTGGGCTGTTTTCAAGATTAAGATACCTAAAACTTGTCGATTAGTTCCAGCTGCACAATGAAATCTGTTTCTTAGCTACAAGTCAGAAGGGCTAAAATTGTTCAGGCCAGGAAAACAAGCTGCTGCAGCAGAGTGTCAAAGCACTGACTTATTCAGCCTATGGTTCTCACACTGCAGCACAGCAAGAGAGTGAGAGCTGCCTTGCCAGCCCTGATCTCCCTCATATTGTTGGCTACAAGCTCAAGAACAATGGTGGCTGGAGGGGCAAGAACAATTTCAAGACTGGCAGTGGCAGTTCCATGCAAATAGCTTAGGAACCTCCCTAGTCCTTCTGTAGGGGCAAAAAAAACACCTCCAGAATTAATCTAGCCTTTGCCAAAATGAGGTATTTTGGCTATTAGTGGCCATCTATTTTTGCAGCTCGCAAGCAGAGAGAACAAAGCAAGATGCACTATGATTTGCTTGAAACCAGCACAGTCTGTGTGAGTGCACACAGCAGGCCACAAGACTGCTGCCTCTTTCTCCAGTGGCTGCTATGAATGCAAGGGCCCAGGTCAGTCTGTGAGATGCGCTGGTTAATGCCTGAGTGCAATAAAACCCACAGCTGTCCAGCCTTCAGTAGGACTTCTCTAAAGACTTCCCTCAGTGAAAACTGTAGCACATGCAGCAGCCCTTCATTCTACTCTGAAGGACGAATGAAAAGACAGCCAGTTAACAAGTTTTTTTTTTAATGTATTTCAAACCCATTTAGCTTATCTCAGAGTATCTAATTTGGAAATGAAGGGCTGGTGCTGCTGCAATGTCTCATCTGCCTACAGATTCAGTTAACATTTTTAAAGCACAGAACAGAAAAAATACACAGGGAGTAATTGGTATAATTAATACTTCCTTCTAATCTCTAGCTTAAATCTGAAAACTAACTAAAAGATGCTTTTGTTTGAGAGTAGCTATCCTAGAAAGCTGAAAGCCTTAGACCCCACACAGCTCTACGCCAACCACTTCCCCTCTCCTCTCCGTTTTCCCTTCCCATCTGCCTTACACTGCTTTTCAGCTTGAGCCAAGCACTGCACTGGGAAGCTGCAGGCACCTGGCTGCAGGATGAAGGCATTAGATTTATATTATACAAAGGCTGAAAGGAAAGACTGCAACATAATTTACACCTAACACTTTAAATAACTCAGAACATTTCTGCATCTAAAAGGCCACTGACAGTAACAAGTAGTGTGAGCCTGGTTACCCGGATCATTTAACATATTAGGCTATGCAGGCTCGTACTACTTAGAACAGAAAACCAGCTGAACTGGGGAAGAACCCAAAGATTCATACAGCTTGCTTCCCTCTCTCTGGTAGCAACCAAAGTTGTGAGAAAGAATGGGAGAAACAGGGCCTCTTCAGTACATCTGTCCAGACAACAACAGATTAAGGACTTTCTGAGGGGGAACTTGCACTCATAGCACTGTGTTGGATAGCCTTTGATGGACCTTTCTCCTATGAAGCATTCCATCCTTATTAAATTTAGGTTTGATTCTGGTCTGTGAAACATCCTGTGGTGCTGATGTTGCCCAGAGAAGTGTATCTTACAGCTGGTTAGTGCTGATGCTCTCATCCTCTGGTTATACTATAAAAGGTGAATTGTTATTCTCTAAAGTACAGTAGTGCTGATTATGTATATTCTTATGCACTTTTCATTTTTCTTTCCAGAGATTATAGTAGTTTTGTTGGTGGCTTCCACATTAAGTCATGAAGGGGACAACCTGCTATAACCTGAAACTGGCCTGGTTCATGTCTGCATCAAAGTCCAGAGAGTAGCTTGTACAGTATAAAGGTTTGATTAAAGTAATAATTTGGTTAAACTAATAATTTGTAACCCCTATTATCTTGCTGCAGTGATAGCTGAAGGAAAAAATTGCTTCCTGGAATCCATAAGACAGGCAGACAATGAAAGGCAGAGCTAGGAAAAGCTGGGCTTTCCATTTTGTAGCAGATGACACAATTCTGGTTTCCTCTTTTTCCAACTCAAATGAAAATAAAAGTCACCCTAAATTTTTCTCATAAAGTGAAATAAAACAGCAATCTCAAATGCTCCAATCATGCATATTTTCTTGAATTAATACATACATGAAATAAAAATCTTACAAGACTAGTTTCTACCATCACTCTAAATTCTACCTAAACGTTTATTCTTAGTGAAATATTAACCATTCTGTTTTTTTCTATTCTAATTTCATCAAATCAGACCTTGTTTATACAAATCAACATATTTCAGTATTTTTCCTTAATGAAAACACTAATCTACCCACAGAAACTACTTCTGCAATACATTCTATCTGTGAAGAAACCCCAAACCAAAAACCTAGGATCAATGCCTTTAATGTCAGGCACAACAACACTGTGATCTCCAGATGTTAGCAGAACAAACATGGTCCAGCATCTCAGTGTACCAAATGGCTCCCTTTGAAATGACTTTTCGATCCTACAAAACATGTATAAAAGTTCAAAGTTATGGTAATGACTAAGTCAGCAAAGTAGAAAAAGGAAATTTTGTATATAGCAATGTTGATCCAAACTGCATGAACAGTGTACTCAGATAGCAGAAAATGGAAGGATCTATACAGTGGGGCACCACAGGGGTCTGAGGCTCTTTGGTATTCTCATTATCAATCAAAATGATGGACTAGTGACTTCCTACACTATGAGATGTAACTAACCAGGGACATATAGCAGGTAAACTGAGACCATGATGAGAATTTAAGTGATATTCACTAAAGAGATACTTGAAAAGACAACTCAGGATGATGATCAATAGGGGCAAGTGTGAAGTGCAACAGCAAGAATGGAGAAAATGAACGTCATAGGAAAACCTGCTGCAAGAGGAGCAAAGTAACCATGTCTCTGGGTTCACACGGAGAAGAAAATAGACTTAATGCACATAAACTGTAACAGGAAAGACTTAGGTTAGAGAGTAGAAAAACTTCCCTAAGCACTAAGAACAGTACTGGGACAGACTGGCTGGCCTGCAATGTTTCCATTATAGTAGGTTTTCAAGACCAGCTTAAACAAATGTGAAAGAAATGACAGTTATTGGCAAGACCACGTTGAAATTAAAGATATTTAGAGGCTCTCTGGAAGCCTTCTTTCCAGCTTAGTGGTTCTTTGAAATCTTATCTGTTTGTAAGCATTTCTGAAATAGCTGCTTAACAGACTACAGATCTTTTTCTGGTGCTTGGCTTTACCCATAGCTCCAGCCAAGTGTGGCCTCTGAGGCAGAGGGAATTTCAGGACCACTATTCCAAGTGAGCCTTGCAAAGAGAAAGTAGACACCAAATATTTGGAGTAACCTTGTTGCATTTTATAAACAAGAACTTTACATCATACAAATACCCCACTCCTAAATATTTCACATGAACTGCAATGCATATGTGTGTGGAAAATAGTGCTCAAAGTCCTTCCTCTACAAGTTACCCATTTAAGGGGTGCAAGGCATAAAAATTCTTGAAAATAACTTCCATGACTTGACTGGTAATAAGTCTGGATTTTGTTTCTTCAGATATGTCTGATCAGAGATGGACAACTAAACACTGATCTTTCTCAGCCTGTTCTCACCACCTTACATTGTGCTTTGGCTGTTGTTGCTGTGGATTTGGATTTCAGGGGAAGCAGGCAGGCAATCCAGACAATCCATGTTTAGGTAAAATCACTTTGCTTTAGGATTCTTCACAATAACCTTTGTCCTCAGAGAATTTGAGCTTTGCTGTCTCATATCTCCAATTCATTTGTGCAAGTTGCTTTCAGTAGCTTTCAGGAGGTGAGGTATTTGCACATTACACATCCCTGAAAGGAATTTGGGATAGCTATAAAATGCCAGTGTTCTAAACCCTCATGTCTTTGCTTGTGGGGATGGAGTATCTACCCTTTGAGAAACCAAGCTCCTCAACTTTTTCTCCTCCTCAATGCCACATTAATGGTTTTCAACTGCTTCCAAGGTTAGATCCACAAATATTTTCTACCATATGGATTATCCCAACTGACACCAAGTGGATAATCAAGCTCACTGACAACAAACTAGCTCTCTTAGCAGCAGATGAAGTTGTACATTTTAAGGAGTAATCTACAATCTCTCAGGAATTTCAGAACCAGAGTTTGAAAATTCCTGCTTTCAGCTATTTCTTTACTTCAGCTTTCTTTAAAAACAGTGGCAACAACTACAAAAATTGTCCTGTCCCAGAAGGTCATTGCTCGAATCTAATATAATTAATAGAACTGAACTGTTTTAAAATCCAGCTTAGCCAGTTAAGCAACAAAAGAAGTGCCTGTTTTCTTTGGTGGATTTTCAAAGCCCTACATGGTGATTGAGACAGAGCTCTGCCGTGGGCACTGAAAACAGTCAAGGGCTGTGGACAGAATGACCCTGACGGACAGTAAATCACAGTTAGGTTTTCTGTCTCTTTGGATGGAGAATTCCAATAAACTGCTTCTCTTGTTGAGGTTAATGCTTTGTCCTTGCAGACAAAGTTGTCTATGTGTCCCTAAAATACATTTATGGAAAACTTATGCTTCCACTTGTGCTGCTTTTTTCTTTACACAAATCCACAACATTTGCTCAGGCGGAGCTGCTCTTATGCTTAGTAACTGCAAGGCTTGGTGATTCCTACAGAAGATGGACCAGCTTAATTAGGAAGGCAATGATGACTCCTTCCTCTTTATTGCACCTTTTAAACAAAAAGTAGCTCATAAGCAACCTCAGATAACTGCTGTCATGAGGGGAAACTGAGGAAGCATAAACTGCTCACTGATGACAGCAGATGAAGGCAGAACCAGAAAAGCAACCCTGCACCTTCTCTCTTGTGTTCCTATGCAGCCCGTGACCCTTTCTTGAGGATTTGGCAATATAAAATACAGATGTGTATTCAGTTTCTTCCACACTTAAATGTTTTATTGTGGTTTATTCCACAGCTGAATTGACTGAAATTGTTGCATGAAAACATATAATGTCACTGGAAAGAGATATCTTGGGAAAAAATTGGTATTCAATAAATTCTGCTTTTCAGAAATTCAGTATCACTGTAGACGCAATCTGTAGAATGAATTTTGAGGACAAACAGTTAGAAGGATTTCCATTCTGCAGTTTGTAGATGTTAACAATGTCCTGGAGAGGCTGCCACTGAAATAATTTTGAACTTGCTCCTTTTGAGGAAGATAGCTATATAAATTATTTCTGAGCTTTGTATTTGTTCAGTTTGGACTACTACCAAAAGCATTCTTCAGAAGCCTCAGACATTTACACCTAAAATGTCACCTGCAAAATGAAAGTGTGATATGTTTGCTGCTACAGGAAGAGATGAGTTTTCTGATTAATATCTGAAGCTCTGTCACTAAAAAGCTTCCTGATTCTGGATCAAAATCATACTTAGTTCAAACATCCAATGTACCCTGCAGTCACTCCAGAGATTCCTACAGCCTCCTTTCCATGTAAAACTTCTAGAACTTTTGGGAAAAAAATGCTGTTCAAGTGTTATATTATTTGCTATATTAGCTATTATAACAAGCAATGAAAGAATACTAAGAAATTAATTGCTGTGGCATAAACATAAATGTAATTCAGGTCTCTGCATGGCAGCAGAATTGGGAAGATGGGGGAGCAGGCGCTACTCATGGTATAGGAAAATGAACTTAGGGATTGTTTAGGCAAATACAAATTAATGGTATTGGATGCGCTGCATTGGTGAGCTGGCCAATGCCACTGAGAGGCTGCTTTCCATCATCTTGGAAAACTTGTGGTAAGTAGGGGAAGTCCCCAATGACTGAAAAAAGGCAAATGTTATGCCTGTTGTAAAATCTAAAGCAGCAGGACTCAGGAGCAAGCCCAGAGAAGGGCCAGCAGATTGATTAGAGAGATGGAGCACCTCTCCTAAAAGGGAGGGCTGAATGAATTGCTATTGTTCAGCCTGGAAAAGAGAGCTTTAGAAGTGACCTAACTGAGGCTTTCCATTACATGAAGGGAGCCTACAAGAAAAATGGAATGGGACTTTTTACAAGAGCATGTAGTGACAAGACAAGGGGGAGTTGATTCAAACAGAGAAAGTGAGTTGGTTTATTTAGATATTAAGAA